>NC_067282.1:124981769-125281769 GCF_020740795.1 Apus apus
ATAGTGAGGACAAAGGGGAAGAAGATTACTCCATCAAATAGGTACTCACGTGCTGATACACAGTGTAAAAATCAACTGCTTTTTCTTAAACTCTGGAAAGTCAATCTCTCGTTTGCTTATTTTAATGTTCATTTTTCTATTGTGTTGCTATGTTTAAAATCAAGCCAAAAAATAATCAGCAAAAGCCAAAACCCAACAACAACATCCCACTTACTTACAAACAAGATTAATTATTCCTCTTGCAAAGGTTTAATTATATGATTGTCTTACGTTTTATGCAGGACAGATCCTCAGTAGTTTGTATTTCCAATTTATGGATTGCTGACTTCATTATCCCTATCAGTGCTCCTGGGAATTCACTCCACATTAATCAGCAGAAAGGTAAGACTAGACTCATCCTACAGCAGATGTGATCAAGTGAGCCTGTTTATCCAGAACTCAGGCTTCATCAGTGTCCCAGACTGATGTTACCTATATTCCTACAGGAGAGCATATATTTTTTAGGCATTCCTGAGGAGCCAATGCAGTTCTTTGCTTCAAAAAACAGTGCAAAATATCTCAGCTGACTTGGCAGAACTAGAAAGAGCTACTGGTTACAGCTAAATTACAACTCCAGTAAAAATACCTAACCAACCTCAGGAAACACCGAGCACCTCAGTACTCAAGCTCAACTCAGATGGCTCCTCTGAGTGGCAAAACATCTATGAAAGGCCTACACCTCTTTGAGACCTAGCCTTCCTCTAGGCTGTCCTGGCAGCAGAGGGACTTGGCATTCCCCCATGCATATTACTGCCTGAATTGCACCGTCCGGCACAGGGGTTGCCCTCTGTCATGTCACTACTTTGCCACTGAGTTCACAAACATGGCTTTGATATACTGGAATAATCTACAAGGTCATTTTTCAACCAAAAAAAATGACTTTTTTTTTCCTAATCAGGTCTGAGTCTCCCATTTACCAACTACCCCCATGGAAACTCTAGGAAAAAATAAAATAGAGAAAAGTTAATTAGGGCATGAAAAGCCAGATAAAAAGTGAGAAAGGAGAGAGAAAACAGAGGACACTTGCTCAGCAGCCTGGGCTCTGCCACAAGTAGCAGGAAGCATACCCGCCAGAATGCTTCTCACCACCAAGCAAAATAATCTTTATCAAGTACATTAATATTTCACAAGCAAACAAATACAGGCAGCCTGAAGCAGACAGAACTGTCCCTCTCATAGTAAATATTTTAAGTCACACAGCATTAGAAAAATGAGAGAAGTACACAAGAATGTTTTGTGCATAAATCTCATTTGGTGACTTACAGCCATAAGTCTCTCACTATTTTTCTTCTTTTTCTCCCTGTTCTATTGGTTGTATACCTTGAATCAGATCCCCAGACATTTTTGCTGCATGTACATTCATCATATAGTTAGACTGCTCTTCAATTCTGAGGAGAACAGGTGCAGTTCTGTTCACATAGCTGAAAACTCCCACCTCACAAAAATGCATGGCTACATCCAAACTATCTGTCAAGATTGGTCCTTGGTCTATCCCAACCTCTGACCTAGAAGGTTTAGAAGGTTTAGAAGGTTAATTGACATGGGTCAAACCCATGACTGTGCTAAGAATTTAAAGGTATGAATGACTACATACCAGTGTACAGGTATAAGCCTTCACTGCCACTTTATTAGTACTGATGTAGCACACGGTGTGCTGGGCCAGACCAGTATTCTGCTGCTCTTCAGCACAGATAGCAATGATCTGTTCAGCTGAATTTACCAGCCTGGAAGAAAAATGGTTTACATCCTTACTATCTTGCTCAAACTCAATGGTCTTGCAAGATCAGATCAGACCCAGGCCTGGGACACTCCATGATGCTGCTACAGACAACACTTCAGCCTATCCCTAGAACAATCACAGAATCACAGGATTGTCAAGAGTTGGAAGGAACCTCTAGAGATCATCTCTTCCAACCCTTCCACTAAAGCAGGATCCCCTAGAGCACATTACCCAGGACTGCAGCCAGGTGGGTTTTGGGCAGCCTGTTCCAGTGCTCTGTCAACGTCATAGTAAAGAAGTTTTTCCTCATATTTAAATGGAACTTCCTGTGTGCCTGTTGCTCCTCGTCCTGTCACTGGAACTACTGAAAAGAGTCTGGCTCCATCTTCCTTGCACACACTAGATACTAGATAGGAGATGCCTAGATAGATAAGCATTAATTAGTCCTCCCCTCAGCCTTCTCTTCTCGAGGCTAATGAGTTCCAGCTCTCTCAGCTTTCCCTTGTAAGAGACATGCTCCAATCCCCCAGGCATCTTTGTCACCCTTTGCTGGACTCTCTCTAGTAGTTCCCTGTCTCTCTTGAACTGGGGAGCCCAGAACTGGAGGCAGTATTCCAGAGGTGGCCTCACCAGGGCAGAGTAGAGAGCAAGGATGACCTCTCTCAACCTACTGGCCACACTCTTCCTCGTGCACCCCAGGATTCCAACGGCAGCAAGGGTAAATGCTGGCTCATGGATGGTTTCTGTCTACCAGGACTCCCAGATCCTTCTCATCTCAACTGCTTTCCAGCAGGTCCATTCCTAACCTATACTGGTGCATGGGGTTGTTCCTCCCCAGGTGCACAACCCTACAATTAACCTTGTTGAGCCTCATTAGGATTAAAAATTAGGAATTATCAAGGTATCTGAGCGATCTGGAGGCTTTTAAACACACGAAACAATGAAAATTCTTCTCTGATGACTCTTGCTTTAATCTTACATTTCTGAAGAGTAAGACTGCAATTTCTTAATGAGACTGTTATTTTAGTTCAAATACGAGAAAAAAAAGCTGATGAGTGTCTCCTGTATTTCACTTCCTTAAGCTAAAAAAAAATTATAATATTTTGTAGCAGATTGAGATGGATTCGTTACACCCTTTGTAAAACGAACTTCAGAATTAACTACACTGTTGTTTCAGTGTCCTCTGACCTTGCAGGCCAGAAAGGGAAAAAAATTCCAATGACTTATGCTAGTGCTATTCTATACTTACACCACAAATCAATCTCTTGGGCTATACTCTTGCACTATACTCTTTGGCCTGCCTCCCCTGGTAAAGTTCAAGCAGCTGCTCTGTGCATGTGCTGACCACCAGGGCTTGCCTTGGACCCTTGGAAGAAGCCCACCCCCCCCATCACCGTTCCAAAACTCCCTGGAATGTCAGACTGCCATAAGACCCCAGAACCTTCCAGAACAATGAACTGCACAGGTGCAAAGCATGTTGCCGCCCTGAAGATGGTCTTTGGGGGACAGAACTTATAAAAGGGGTTACGGTGAGACACACCCTAGTCACCCCACCAGCTGCAGACCAGTACCCGAGGACTATAGGCTTGCAGAGCAGGATGACACCCCGAGAAAAGACCTTGCTAGAAAGAAGGGGTGGTGATGTATCTGTCCTATCTTCTCATCTGTCTTTCCATTTTACTTTTCTTTCTTCTTTTTCCTTTTCTCCTAAGGGTTGAAGTGCTACAAACTCCTAGCCATTTCGAGTTTGCTCCATTTGCTGGTCAAAGCAGTTGTTACTGTGAGTTAATGTCTTTGCGATTGCCTGCCATTAGCATCTGCATAGTGAGCTCTCAATAAGGCTTTTGTTATGTGGTTCCTCTAAGCCATTTGCCATAGCTTTTTTCACTGCACATTGCCACAGAAGCAGGACTCTGTGGACTTTTAGGGTAAAGAAAGATTAACCTTGCTAGAAACCCACCAACTGTGACAAGACACCTCATAAAATTGGCCTCGGCCTATGATTTCAGCCTGTCCAGGTCCCTCTGCACAGCCTTCCTACCCTCGAGCAGATCAATACTACTGACAGTTTGGCATGCAAACTTACTGAGGAAGCACTCAATCCTCTCATCTAGATAATTGATAAAGATATTGAGCAAGACTTGCCCCAAAACTGTCCTGGGGGACACCAGTGGTGACTGACCACCAACTAGATTTAACTTTGTTCACTACAACTCTCTGACCTTGATCATCCAGTCAATATTTTACCCAGCCAAGAGTACACATATATTTCATGATCTGCCAGCTTTTCTAGGAGAATGCTGTAGGAGATAGTGTCAAAGGCTTTACTGAAGTTCAGATAGACAATGTTCACAGCCTTCCCCTCATCTAGTAGGCAGGTCATCCGGTCATAGAAGAAATCAGGTTGGTCAAGCGGGACCTGCCTTTCCTGAACCCATGCTGACTGGGCCTGATCCCCTGGCTGTCCTGCAGTTGCCATGGGAGTGCACTCAAGATGAACCTCTCCATGATTTTGCCCAGTAGCAAGGTCAGGTTGACAGGCCTGTAATTCCCCAGGTCCTCCTTCTGGCCCTTCTTGTAAATGGGCATCATGCTGGCAAGCCTCTAGTCATCTGGGACCTCCCCTGTTAACCAGGACTGTTGTTAAATGTGGAGAGAGGCTTGGCAAGCTCCTCTGCCAGCTTCCTCAGTTCTCTCAGGAGAATCCCATTCAGCCCTGTAGACTTGTGAGTGTCCATGTGCCATAGAAGGTCCTTAACTGCTTCCTGCTGGATTATGTGGGGATTGTTCTGCTCTCCATGCTTATCTTCCAGCTCAGGAGACAGAATCCCCTGTGGGTAGCTGGTTTGACTATTAAAGATGGAGACAAATAAGGCATTAAGTTCCTCAGCCTCTTCCTCATCTGTGGTGGCAATGCTCCCCCCCACATCCAATAAAGGATGGACATTCTCCATTCTATTTGTAAAATCTTTTGTTATTGCCTCTTATGACAGTAGCTGGACTTTTGCCTTTCTAATTTTCTTTCTGTATGACGTGCTGGGATTCCTGTACTCTTCTTGAGTTGCCTGTCCCTTCTTCTGAAGGTTGTAAACTCTCCTTTTTTTCCTGAATCCCAGCAAAAGCTTCCAGTTCAGCCAGGCCAGTCATCTTCCCTGCCATCCATTGCAGCATTCCAGTCATAAGAGTCATCCCACCATGTTTCCATGATCACTATCCTGCTGAATAATGGCCTCCAGTTCCTCATGTTGCCTATGCTGCATGTATTGGTGTAGACACACTTGAGCTGGGCTATCAATTTCACCCCCAAATTTGGCATGTCACCCCTAGGCTCAGCTCCAGTGGGCCTGGTTTTATCTCTTTCCCCCTTCAAACCTAGTTTAAACCCCTACTGATAAGCCCCACCAACTCAAGGCCAAGAATCCTTTTTCCCCATTGGTCATAGTTCTACTCTGTGTTTTGCCAGCAGGCCCAGTGCTGTGTAAACATTCCCATGAACAAAGAAACCAAAATTCCACTGATGGCACCAGCCTCTGAGCCACACATTAATTAGCTGTTTTCTTGTTCCTTTCAGCATACTTCCCTGCCACTGAAGGGACTGAGGAAAAACCTCCTACGCTCCTGATTCTGCAACCATTGGCCCAGTGCCTTGAAGTCCCTTTTTAATGCCTTAGGACTTCTCTTGGCAACCTCATCACTCCCCACCTGCATGGCCAGTAGTGGGTAGTAATCGGAGGACTGTACGAGACCAGGAAGTTTCCTGGTCACATCTCTAACCCATGCTCCAAGGAGGCAGCAGACTTTCCTGTGGGATGGGTCTGGCTGGCATATCGGACTTTCTGTTCACCTCAGAAGGGAGTCTCCTATGACAATTACCCTCCTTTTATTTTTAATAGAAACAGTTCTAATGTGTGGGGCTGACTGTCTTTGCAACTCTCTGGATGGATCTTTATCAACATCCTTATTTGCATGATTCTCTAGTTCCAGAGCCCCATATTTGTTGTGTAAGGACAGCTGGGAAGGTGAGGGAGGTTGGGACGGGATTAATTTGCTGCCCTGAGAAGGGACCTGTTTCCATTCCCCCCACCTCCCACCCTCTTAGGCCACCTTCTTCTGTCTGGTGACAAAAGGGCAGGGGTCTTCTACTTCTTGTGGAGCCTCCACCTGCTGTCTTTTCCTCAAGGATGGTAGGGTGTGTGGCTCCACCAATCTTTCACATTCCCAGATAATTCTAATCATTTCACTTCATCTTTAAGCTCTGCCACCAGGCTGAGCAGATCATTCATCAGGTCAGAGCTCACACAGGTGTTGTCTCTGCTGCCCTCTGGTATGAGTGACAGGCTCAAACATTCCACACAGCCTGAGACCTGGACAACTGTGTTCCCGAGGTAGTTCTGTCTGGGTGACCACATTCCTTTTGGCCGTGGTTAGGGCTGAGTAGACACCATAGTTGGATTTTCTCTCTGAGGGTGACGACTTCCAGTTTAGCTACCCTCCTAGCCTGCCTGCACGCCTTCACTGCATGAACTGCCATGCAAATTCATGCCATACACACACTATGGGTATCTCCAGTAACTGGTCTTAGATACTCAGCCTATCCAGGAGCTGGCCCTTGGATCATCTCATTTCCCATTGCACAGAGATACACAACACACAAATAGGAGTGTCAGAGAACTACCAGACCCTATGATCTCCCCAATAGTTGGCCTAGACATCCTGACCACCTCAGCAGATAGTTCTCCCAGCTGTCTCATTCACAGAGACACACGTACAGATGTCTCATTCATCCCCCACGCTCCCTGGTCTCTCCCTGGCTTCCCAACCCACTTAGTCTACTAACCAGTAAGACTGGCTTAGTATTTATTAGAGATCACAGCATCATTCATATCAGCTCACTTGCTCCAGTAGCTGACATCACAGATGCGTAGATCCTATGACCTATGGTCCAAATTGAGTTTCTGGCACTTGATTTTCTTCTATTCCAAGCTCTGTAGTTGTTCGCAGCACTGAAACATGGCTATTATGACCTGTGGTTCAACTCCTGATAGGCATACTGACCAACAGCCTGTTTACACATGACTGGCCCATTGTCTATTTTCTCATCCTTGACATCCTGGTCTCCAAACTGACAAGACATGGATTTGACAGGTGGACCACTCAGGAAAGCTGGGAAGGGGCTTTTCACCAGAGAGGGTAGTGATAGGATAAGGGGTAATGGTTTTAAACTGAAAGAGAGTGGATTTAGGTTAGACATCAGGAAGAAATTCTTCACCATGAGGGTTGTAAGGTGCTGGAATAGGTTGCCTAGGGAGGCTGTGGAAGCCCCCTTCCTGGAGGTGTTTAAGGCCAGGTTGGATGTGGCTTTGTGCAGCCTGGTCTAGTGTGTAGTGTCCCTGCTCACAGCAGGGAGGTTAGAACCTGATGATCTTTAAGGTCCCTTTCAACTTCCTCCCTTTCCCCACCTATGGTTCCTCCTCTGAACAACCCACAGTAAGCTTTGCAAAAGCCCCAAATCATCTTACCTACATCCCATATCCCTGTTGGCAGTAACGCCCCCTAAACCTGCAAGGTGTTCCAGCAGAGAGCACTTCCATTGACTTTATCTTAATGGGTTCCATTTCCACCCAAAGGCTGATTATGCTCCTGTGATAGCCCTGGGAGGTGCCTAGGACAAGGTCATTATTTATCTGTTGGGTTATTTGGGTTCCCCTGCCTTTCATCGCTCCTCTGTGCTCCTTTGACTGTGGGGAGATGAGCCTTTTGTCAAAGTGCTGAACAAATATATATTTATATATTTATATATGTGGGCTATCACTTAGAGACAGAATACAGGGAAACCTTTGGAAAGCCTTAAATACAGTAGAACTTCCATAACTAAGCAACTATTGCAGTGAAGTAAATAATATAGCAATATATGCAACTGTAACAAGTATTCTATTTTTCAAGAATGAGTTGATGAAACAATAAACCAAACAAAAAAGCAAAAAAATCCCCCTTGTTCTTCAATACGAAGACTGCTGCTATTTTTTTAACAGAAAATGTCTTTTTTACAGTTCAGCTATGACTTAGTAGGAAAACAAACAAGCTACAGAGTTATAAAATATTCAAGACCCATCTATATGAGAAAAAATAGTTAGATTTTTTTCTTGGATAAATCTGTATTTTGAAGTAATTCCTGCAATGAACGCTCCTGTAGTACTTCAGTACTCACATGCAATTAATAATAAAAAAAAAGCTGTTGGGAGCCAATAGGATAGCTGATTAGTGAGTTCCATGAAGTATATGATTTAACTATTTGCCATGTCAGAGCAAAATGCTTACACTATCAGAACACCAGAGCTGTCATCATAGAATCATAGAATGATTTGACCTGGAAGGGACCTTAAAGTTCATCTAGTTCCAAACACCCTGCATGGGCAGGGACACCTCCCACTAGACCAGATTGTTCAGAGCCTCATCTAACCTGGTCTTGAACACTGCCAGGGAAGTGTCCTAACCTAAATCTCCCCTCTTCCAGTTTTAATCCACTGCCCCTTGTCCTGTCACTACAAGCCCTTGTAAAAAGCCCCTCCCCAGCTTTCCTGTAGCCCCTTCAGGTACTGGAAGGCCGCTGTGAGGTCTCCCTGGAGCCTTTTCTTCTCCAGGCTGAACAACCCCAACTCCCCCAGCAAAAACTGCCAACAAACCATTCCAGCCTCATCTAGGCAGCTCTGTGTGCATGAGAGACAGCCACTGCGGCTGCTGTTCTCTGATTCTGCACCAGCTGAGGCCCCAGTCCCAAAAAGGAACCAGGCTTGAATTCCATGGTCTGGTTCTAAACGTGAAGCTTTTCTTTTGAGAGTTTTTCAAGCTGTGCTTCTTCAGGGTGGAAAAATGCTATCCTGACAACCTAATGTTAGCACTTGCCTCTCAGAGCTTCCACCAGGATCCTTTGCAGAAACCATACCTCCTGTAGCCTTGTTCCAACTCACCTGCACAAATACCTCTGCATGTCACAGCAAGATGGCATGAGCAGTGGGCTGCACTCCTGAACCCTAATCCCTCCTCAGACAGCATGCACAGGCTCAGCATGTATTACCTTAGCAATGCCCCTCCTATCTGCAGCCTCTACGAGCTCCTAACCAGGCATGACCCCTGTGCCAGCCCTGGTAGTGTGATGCCAAGGGACCTGTGTGAGACTGGAAAAGCACCTGGGGCTGTGTCACAGGGCTGGGTGAGGCCACTGTGCCTCACAAGCCTGTACAAGACATTAGAAAAGCCAGAACAACAGCTTCAGTTGCCTTGTATGATTCTTCCCTGTCCGTGAGCCCTCATGTATGAGGCCTTCCCTCAGAGCTTCTTGCTGGGCTGAGACACCACAGCCCAGGCCACCCTGACACAGCTCACTGTCACGAGCAGAGAATCCAGCACTGCCAGCAGAAAGGGGAAACTAAAGTTCTGATGCAAGTTCTTGAGAGAAAGGAGGAAAAGACCCTACACTGGTTATTTCCCCTGGAGCAAAAGTAAAATCCAGCTGCCACTTAACCCAGGAGCACTAAAGCATGAACACTGAATCCTCATGGAGGAATTTCTTGCACCCCAATTGGGAGTTATGTACCCTCCGTGAAAGAAATGACAGCCAAATTGTCTAGGATAGGGATATACACAGCTATTTGCAAGGTAACACAGCTTTTAAGCTTTATAAATTACTGCACATTTTTATCTTTACAAATCCAGAAGAGCTGCTGAGACAGACCAATGGGATAACCCAGACACTCCTCCCCTTACAAACAAGCAGCACATCCAGCCCAGTCCTATTCACCTTCTGAATGTCTACAACAGGACATCACTCTGCCCTGGCTTTCCAAGCACACAACAAACATTTTGGCAGGCAGGGAGATGTCAGGAAAGAACCATATGGAAAGACCATAAGAGAAAATCTCTGCTAGGATTTTAATAACTCATGTGAATCATGAGCAACTGAAGTAAAAAGTTAATTTTCCTTTTTCCCCCTGAGGTAAAATAACATCAATTTAAATCTTTCTTCATATATAATAAAACAAAAGGCAATGGTATTTTTTTACTCTGAAGATTACCTTTGAGGAATGTATAGTTTTCCTCCACTTCAAAGTCAAGTCAATTTGAGCAATCAATACATTATTTTCAATAACACAAGATGAAAACCAGTTAATAGGACAGGGGAAAAACATGAAGTAAGAATGCCCAACCTCACAACCTTTTTCTTGGGTACGCCTTTTTACCAAGCAGACACTTTCAATGCAAAAAGTTTCTGCCAAAGCAGAAGGATTATCCATTCTCTCTACATCTTGAACTTTGGGAAGATACTTAGAAAGGTGGTCCAGTCATTCTGCAGGCTGGAGAGTTTATTGTAAAATAAATGCAGTCACACACATGCAGAACACATCATTCCTTTGAAACTCATTTAGTGAATTCTGCAAAATGAACTCTGCTTGTGTTTACAGCTGTAAACATTTATAACTCAGTAAAACAAAACCAAACATTCCACAGCAAATTCAACTCTGGGCCCTAGTAAGAGCTATTCCATTAACAAGTTATCACTTGCTCTCTGCTATTTTTATGGTAGCCCATAAGGCATTCTTAAATTCTATGCTTCACTAACTTCACTAACTACAAAAACGTTAAATGATAAACTGCAGGCAGTAATTACATACTCACAGAAACAAAATTTGTGTATTTCTTTACTTTTTTTCAGAAAAAGGAAAAAATCTGTTTTTTCACCCAGCATGTAGCTCAAAAATGATGCTTCCCAAACTAAAACCTTGAAAACTCTTGCAGAGCTATAAACATTGGGAAATTCAAACTTGATGAAAATTTTTGTGCAATTTGGTTTTCTTTTCTACATCTGAAATAACAAGTTCACAAATATAACCTGTTTCCAAAACTCTTTTCCCTCCTGCTTCCCATGCAGGTTTTTTTCTAGTCTAGAAATTGTGTCTGGAAAATTTTGGAAAGACATGCTCATTACTAGTGAAATCAGCATGTCCAAATACTAGATCTCTATCAATTAAGTTCAGCATAATAATTCTTTCTTATGCATTAAAAATAACAATAACAACAGAAAGATTTTAAATAGCTTTTCATTTAATTTTTCTTTACTTCTGAGTCATGAAAGGGTTTAAAGTCCCACTAGGTCCTGGAAAAGGGTACTGTCTTATGGCTGCAAAGCATTCTGCATAAAATATTTGCTCTCTTCATAATGCATAGAAATATGGTTTTAATACTTTGGCTAATTTTCTTCCCTTCTCTACAGCTTCTCCTTCTTAAGCATTTACATTAAGTATTTATTGGTATTGGTTTTCCCTTAGAAATTTTCCATCAACATTTAGTTTGAAACAAAAAGTGATTTACATTCAGACTGTTTAACTCAAATGCCTGAGCGACAGTTGGAAGAAAAAATACCTTGATTGATTCTCCCACTCACTTAGTCCTCTTCAGTTAGAACTGAGATGTGTTTTGAATACAATATAAAACTCCCAAAAAATCTTACAAAAATTAAAGACCAAACTGGATATTCCATATAGTTTTCAAATTAATTAATGAGTTAACAAAATGGTTGTGTGTCTCTTTTCTTCTTTATGTACAGCTCTATAGGAAAGCAAAGCTTTCTACACAGTTATTATCAGATATTCCTTCTCCTAATGCATAATTTGTCTTTGCCTCTTGACCACAATAAAAATACTTACCTCTGAGATGCAAATAATCTTTGGACTGCAGTCCTATGACAATGTAGTACAGTCACAATGCAAGGTGCTGTCTCCCCTGACTCTGAATTGAGAGTTGAAATTCAGCTCATGGGCTTCCCCTCCACAGGCAGAATTTACTGTCCTAAATTAATCTAGACAATTCAACCATGTGATCTGTGAAGCTGTATCACACAGTGTTTTCTAAATTTTTTTATCTCTACAAACTTACAGGAGTGACCACTGAATTCCAAAAATGTCAGTTCTTACAGGCATTACTGACTTTGCAGAAAATTGTCTTTTTCTCTCCCTGTTCTATCTCAGGTCCTCTACCAGTTACAATAAGGAATAACATTGTACTTTGTAACATCATTTTTAAAACAACAGTTGCAGAGACTGAAGAATTCCTTTTATAATCTTAAATCAATTATTTCCTCTCTGAACTCCTTCCCACTCCATCCCCATCCTCTTAAAAGAAGGACGCCTTAGCCAGCTTTCCTCTCACTAATAATAAGAAAAAAACAGTATTTTCTCTTCCCAGCCTCCACACTCTTTTTCTTAGATCTCTCTCTATTCTCCTAACCCTCCCTCTAGGTCTTTCCTTCCTTGTCTCTCTTTGGTTTCCTCTCTCTCTCCTTGCCTTTTTCAGAGGCTTTCACACATGCAAAAGATAAACATTCATCACAAAACAGTGCAGTACATTGAGCACATGTAACTGCAAGGATATTTCTTGGAACAAACAAGAGAATTGTTTACAGTACTTCTGCCCTTTTCTAACTCTCTCCCATAGCTCTCATCTTATCTCCTGCTCTCATCAACCTCCCTCCTATCATCTGTTCTTTCTTCTCCTGTTTTCTTGGCCTCTCTTTTCCCCTGCCCACCTTTTCTCTTTCCTGTCTTCACTACACTTTCCCTCTTCTCTTCTGATGGCTCAACACAAACTGTCTCATCCTGTTAATGCAAAGCATTCTCTCCATGTTTGTTATATGAAGCAAGTTGTTCAGATGGCAGAGACAAAAATTTATAACTGCAGCACACATGCATAAACATTAAGAGATGGTTTCACAAAACAAACATGGTGCAAGAACAGGAACACAAGAATCAAATACATGCAAAGCATAAACAAGGAGCTTATTCCCAGAAAAAAAAAAAAAAAATTGTTTGAGACTGTCACTTCTGAGATAGTAGAAATGTTCATTGATGGTCATTCATAAAAGAGTTTTCCTGTGCCAGCAGAAACAATACTAATATCTTTTTACATCTCATGAGATAGTGATCAACCATCAAACAGAAAAACGTGCTTAATTCTCATCTGGATTAGGATCAGCACAGTGGAAAGCACACTTTTTTATTTTTATCTAGAGAAAACTTTGTGAAGTTGTTGTATTATATAAAATCTTTTCTTACCTTCTAGGGAGGTGACTAGATGAAAGAAGCAGACCATACAGAGCCAACTCATTCCTGCCACTCTTCTTGCACTGATGCCAGCATTAGAATCCATGAAGATTCTCTGATACCACCATCTCCAAAAAACACACACCACTCCCTTGAAATGGTCAGAGATTTCTTGGAGTGTTTTAATATCTTCCCAGATCAAAGAACAGAGAACTTCACACAGAAATACCGGTTAAGAAAAAACAGAAAGTGGAAACAGAAATCAGGTCACAGTAATACAGAACTGGCAGGTTTTATACGCCCACTCCATATTTACTACTTCTGAAATACAGGTAGCAAATGGGTAGCAAAGACCCAGTATTTACCATATACCCACACCTCCCACCCATCAAGACTTCACTCCCAGTTGTTTTGTATGCTGACAGTATAGATAGATTTTGAGACATTCATGGCATCAGTATCAGTGGGGTTCCCAAATCAGTGTTAATCTGTCCCACAATATAGGTTGTGTTTTTACTTAACTCCTAATGCATCACAACTTTGATAATGTCCCTTGGAAGGTCGCCATTCCATTTCCCCTGTATGCTTTCCAAACTCTTTTTCTTGCAATTATGCTTTGCCTTTTCAGGACTCTGCAGGGCAGTAGTCATGACAGGAGAGTTTTGCCATTTTTGGCAGTACAAATCTGTAACTAAAAATTTGTAACTACATTCAGAAGCAGGCTTTTATCCCTTTAAGCATGACTGTCCAGCAGTACTGAAACTAGATTGCATTTTTCCCATTAATATGTTGTAGGTGAGGAATAAAATGTGATATTTAAGGTCAAAAAGGGAGCCTGCATTACAGAGAGGAAAAGCACACCAGTACAAATTTATTCTCTTAATTGGGAAAAAGTTCAAACAAACCAAACTCCACCATCACCATTAAGAACCTGACATAAAGGCTTATCTCACCGTCAGGGAGCAACATGTAGCCCAATCCAGCACTGCATTAGAGCAATCCAGCACAGTAGTTTTGCTAAGCACGGTATTTCTAACTCCATGTGCCCAATTCTCAGTGCACCAGAGAAATACCACGCTGATATGTAGGTTACATGCAAAAAGCCAGCATGTTTTTTTTCTTTAGGTGCTCTTTGCACTGAGCATTGAGAACTCCTTAGTGTCTTCAGTAAGACAATGAAGCGTAGCTAAAGAGAAAGAAAAATGTCTCGGGCAATATACAGAAATGGCTCAAATAACTTTGCTGAAATCGGGGAGAGAAGAGTTATAATTAAAAGGGTCAGCCTGACTGCAATTATCTGAAAACCTAGCAATGCAGGATTCGAGCAAATTTGGTGTAGCCGAGAAAAAAGCAGCCTGGGGAGTATGAGAAAAGGCAGTGGAGTGCAATCTGACTTACTTTAATAAAAGGGGGAGAAATTACAGGATAGGGTGGTATAATTCTCTTTTACACTGAGAGCACCAAACACAGATGAACCAAAGGCACCTTGGACATCACTAAAACATAAGGAAACTAAAGGAACCTAAGGAAGAATTAAAAACTTTGATTAATAGTTTATGAGAAAAGTGAAAGATATGATCAGTGAAGTATAACTGAGAACAAATGAAGATCAAATGGGAAGGTGGATGTACTACAGGTACTACATCTTATTTTATGAAGCATATATACATCACAGAGGAAAAACACCGCTGGATGAAACTGTAAAAAGGAGAAAATTCCAGGTTGAATTATTAGAAAACAGTTCTTTAACAGAAAAAATTATCCAAGCACACAGCAGTGTTCTCTAGGAACATGGCTGAAGAGTACTGCCTGATCCAACAAAAACAAGACTGGGTACACCAGAATAAAGTCTGCATGACTGCTTTACATTGAGACATAAATACTCAGCTACCTTTTTTTCTCAGAGAAATGGACTTTTAAATATTCACCTTCAAATAAATGCAAATAACTGCAGAAATAGAGGTCAAATAAATTGAAGAAACCTTGTATTTCAGTCGGTGGGACTGCATTAATTTACAGGTTTGAAAACAGTCTATAATTCAGACTTGCTCAATGTCACATAACTAACTAGTGGCAGAGCAGGAAACACAACCCAAATATGGTCAGGCTACTGTATCTCAGGCCTAAGTCTTGAAATTACGAAGTAACACGTAAAGGAGGAAATCCATCTGCTATCACAGAGCAGATGCTTCTAAAAATCTCCTGCTACCAAACACCAGACATAAAATTATTTCAAGCTCCGAAGAAACCAGTTGTTCTCCTCCCATCCCAGCCTGCACATCTCTCTCTCAATATCTGTTCTGCTTACCCTGGTAGACCCTGTATCCCCGAAATGTTGCACTGCTCTTCATGAGTCATCACACAGCCTCTGCCTGGATTAGACCTGAAAATTATTTTTCCTTGAAATAAACAGTTGCTAAACCAAAAAGCTGGTTTTGACTTAGCAGTCAAAAAAGGTAAAACTGTCAGGATTTTTTTTTATTCTGCCTCTTCCACACCTCAGTGAAAAATGCTTACTCCACAAAGGTAGAGGAGAACATTACAGAAGCATTTAAGGGAGAGTAGGAGGGAAGCACTAGCCTCTCTGAATTACAGAGTACTAAGCCACTAAATTGCTAAACACTGTCCTGCCTTTGCCCCCAGCACTTGATGCATGCAGAATTTGACTACACCCAAAGACATCTTTCATTCTTCAGTTCTCCTACTATTTCTTCTCTGCACCAAACTACTTAAACAGAAACCTCAAACCATCCCAAATTTTAAACTTGTCCACACAAGCACCTCCCCATGGACTTCTCATCTTGCTACTTATTCCAAAACTGCTCTCAGACAGATTACCTCCCCTTGCTACAGAATCCATTATCCCCCGTTCTCCCCCAAATCCAATTGCGAAGTAATAAACCTCTTCTGCAAAGGATCCTTGAACAGACTCCCTTAAATACCCCATCTCATCCTCCCTCTATTCCAGCTACACAGAACTTGCCACCCATGTACCAGCTGCCAATCCTTGTTATATTCAACCTTCCATAGAGGGTTCTAAACCATTTTTGGACATATATTTATTGGCTACTGGATCACAGAATCATAGATTCATAGAACGCCAGGTTGGAAAGGACCTCAAGGATCATCTGGTCCAACCTTTCTAGGTAGGAACATGGTTTAGATGAGATGGCCCAGCACCCTGTCCAGCTGAGTCTTAAAAGTGTTGGCGAGTCCACTACTTGCCTGGGGAGATTATTTCTATGTACGACAGTTCTCCTAGTGAAAAATTTTCTTCTGGTGTCCAATCAGGATTTCCCCAGGAGTAACTCATACCCATTATGCATAATCTTTTCCATGCGACTCCTTGTAAAAAGGGAGAGTCCATCTTCTTGGTAGCCACCCTTTAAGTACTAAAACATGGCAATAAGGTCTCCATTAAGCCTTCTTTTCTCAAGTCTGAACAAACCCAGTTCTTTCAGCCTTTCCTCATATGGCAGGCTTCCCGGTCCTTTGATCACCTTTGTGACCCTTCTCTGGACTGTCTCCAGCCTGTCCCCATCTTTTTTGTATAGTGGAAAACAGAACTGAACACAGTATTCCAAGTGTTGCTTGGCAAGCACTGAGTAGGATGATGCCTTCTTTATTTTTGCTGGTGATGCTCTTGTTGATGCAAACCCTTCCTTTGCTTCTGCAGCACACTGTTCACTGATATTGAGCTTATTGTCCACAAAGACCTCCAGGTCCCTTTCCACAGAACTGCTCTCCAGACTGGTGGATCCCAGTCTGTGCTGCACTCCTGAGTTATGTTTTCCCAGGTGCAAGACCTTACACTTGTCCCTGCTGAGCTTCATAAGGTTCTTACATAGCCCATTTTTGCAAATTGTCCAGGTCTTCCTGGAGGGTGGCTCTCCCTTCAGGAGTGTCTACTTCCCCATTCAACTTGCTGCTATGTGCAAAGTTCATCAGTGTGCACTTGATCCAAACATCCAGATCGCACATGAAGATATTAAACAGTGTTGGGCCCAGTAGCATTCCCTGGGGGGATGCTGGTTGTGACCAGTTGCTAGTTTGAAAAAGAACTACTTACCACCACCCTCTGGGTGCAGTGTGTCAGCCAGCTCCCTTGTCTAGACAGTAACAGATCAGTCTCTCTATGAGAAGGCTATGGGGAACCATATTGAAAGCCTTGGAGAAGTCCAGGTAGACAATGTCTGCTGCTCACCCCACATCAACCAAGCAGGTTACTTTGTTGTAGAAGGTGATCAGGTTTGTCAAGCATGATTTGACCCTAGTGAATCTGTTCTGGCTTTTCCCAGTCACGTTCTTCATTTGATTTGTGACAATCCCCAGGAGGATTTGTTCCGTAACTTTCCCAGGGACTGAGGTAAGGCCTCCTTCAAACTCTTCTTGTAGGTGGGGGGTGACAATAGTCTTTTTCCAGTCTTTTGGAATATCCCCCAACCTCCACATCTTCTCAAAGATGGAGAGTGGCCTTGCAACAGTATCAGCCAGTTCTTTTAACATCCTCAGCTGGATGGTATCTAGGCCTATCCATTTGTATGGGTCAAGCTCCTGCAATAATCTACATTCCAACTCTTTGTTCACTGACTGTAGGTGTTTGCATCAACCTCGAATTTTGTTCCCACAGCCTGGGGCCCAACAGCTCCAATAAAGACAGAGGTGAAGAAAGGGTTGAGAACCTCTGCTGTTTCAGCACTGTTGGTGACTAATTCGCCTAGCCTGTTTAACAGGCCAATATTCTGCTTATTGTTTATGTATCTGAAGAATCCATTCTTGTAATTTTTTACATCTCTGACCAATTACAATTGAACCTCATCTTTTCTTTTTCTAAATGCATTTCAGCATGCCCTGGTAATGTCCTTGTAATTCTTAATGGATATTATTCCACTTTTCTGTCTCTCATATACTTCTCTTTTGGTTTTGAGCAAAACTGAATGATCTCCAAAAAAGAATGATCTCCAACCCCTTGGAAGTTCTAAAATTCATAAAGCATCTGAAAAACACAACATTTGTCTTTTAATGATTCAACACAATAAAACTGTCAGGACTGAAAGCAGTCATAAAAAAACAATTATATATTGTTTTTTCTTTAGTACCAAGCTCCAAGAGATGGGATACGGAAGTCTCCAGGTTATCTGCTTACATTATTCATCAATGCTATGTTTGTTTACTTTGGCACCATCACTGTGGTATTTGGATTACCCAAATTTAATTATGTTCAAAATCCCAATAAGAGAGATGAATACAATCATCACCAGTATTTTCAAGAATGCTAGTTTCTTAGCTGAACAACCAATGATGGAGAGCAGTTATTCAAAAAGCTGGCCAAAGAAAGTTTTTAACATCTCCAAGGATGGAGATTCCACAGCTTCTTTGGGCATCTGTTCCAGTGCTGAACCACT
The DNA here is from genome assembly GCF_020740795.1 of Apus apus. Lineage (NCBI taxonomy): Eukaryota > Metazoa > Chordata > Aves > Apodiformes > Apodidae > Apus > Apus apus. Next base: position 125,000,027 of record NC_067282.1, read on the forward strand.
ACTGGGGATTTTTTTTCTTCTCTCTCTCTATATACAGAATCTCCTTGCTCTTGTCTGTTGTGTATCTCAACAGAACATAAATCTGCTTTTCCCCAGCATCTCAAAAGCTTCTACACAAGTCTGCAAACACAATTTATTTCAGCTGGAAACTCTTGATTGTGAAACAACGTATACCTGGTTTAACTGACACTGTGTCCAGCCTGTTTCTTCTCACCAGTAAAAGCTGTAATTTCTTACTTTTTCTGAACTCAGTCTTGAAGTAGAAAAACTTTAGTAGTCTCCAGGCAAATGATACTCAGTGCTACAGGCCAGACAGTGACAGTCTTCCCGTATCTTCTATGACAAGTGACACTTGACACTGCTTGTGAGATTTCTGTCACAAAGGGAGCTGCTGTGTGCCCATCCTGTATCTAAACCGTTGGAAACATGAAATATTTCACGCAGCAAATATCTCTGCAGCAATTTCCTTATGCAAATAAAGGATTCCCTCAATGTTCAAGCACTGTCACTTACAACACCTGAAGAGCCACAGGGCACTAGTGTTGCTCAAAATCCTCTTCATCAGTGCATGTGTTTTTATTAGAAGGGAAGCAAATTTGATACTAGGTTTGTGTATTCACTTATTTTAGAGTACCCCAATGCCATGTCGTGAATCTTCATAGGGGTGATCATGCACATGACAAACCTTAGAATGGACTGCTTTTTCTCTTCTGGGTTTGACTGCCACTCTGAGACTGATCTAGAATAGTGACAACTAGATAAACTGTATTAGTTCTCTGCAACAAGTTCTGCTGGACTTTAGCCTTAAAAAAAAACAACCCTTGCTTTCTAATTATTTTTGATTCCACCTACAAATCCTTATACAGACCTTCACTGAAGCATATTCTAGCTTAGTATGCAGACATTATGTAGCCACAGATCAGAAAGTTCTGCACATTGACCCTATTCCTCTTTGACAAATACCACCTGCAGAACCTGGTATCAAATAGCAGTTAAGCATTCATCTGAACCATGCACCTGTCTGGGTTCTGCAGGAGGAATTCAGGCATGCTTTCAGGATTAAGAAAAAAGCTAAGATTGTTCAGGGACTGCACAACCCTCCTGGAGAAAAGATGAGGGCCTGACTAGTTCTTCCCCTCCATGAATGGAATATAGCTGTTTCCTTGAGTTGAGTGAAATTAGAGCATACCAGAAGCAGCAAGTAGTCCCAGAGCCCTTGATTCCTACAAGAAACCTAAGGTCAGTTCCAACGTTCTGTTCCCTAAAAGCTGACAGGAGCTTGATCCACTGCAGAGAGGATGCTCCATCCTGCACTACCTTTTAGAAATCCCAACTCTAACATTGGTCCAAGCAGCTCATCCTCAGGAGTCATGGAGGCAAATGGAAACAATGGCACTGTCAACACAATACAAAATTTGTCAGTTCTTGATTAAGAGCTCCTGACAGCCATCCCTGTTGGAAGAACACATGTAGTGTTTCTCAATGTGTGACCAAGAGAATAACAATTCCCCGTGCTTTAGTGCGAACTACATTTCAAAACACAAGAAAGAACACTGAAGCAGATAATTGTCCATCTAACCCAAGTTTTCTCTGTCTCTAGAGCCAGGAACAGGTGCTATTTGAAGACAGCTAGCTAGCCTGACCTCTGTGTCATCCACTCCTCTACTATTTCTCCAGCATCCAAAAATACAAGACTAAAGCTGCTAGAGAGTAGACCCTAAACAATTTCTTTTAGTATGTCTTTATTAATTTATCCAGTCCTTGCTTTGAAATTGCAACAGATTTGAAAATATATCTATTGCCATGCAACAAAGTTATTTTATATATTTAAAACTGTTCTACAAATAGAAGCTGAAATCATAACAATACCAGATTTTTACTCTTTCTGTTCTTCTTAACTGTCCCAAGAACTTTTCCAAATCAACTTGCTTCCTCCCACTGGAACAATGTTTCTTCCTCCTTCATTGTTAACTGACTCCTCTAAGCCTGTTTTGCAGTAGAAATCATTATATGGGTATAGCTTCCTTCTGCCACACTCGATTGAACAGCTTTCCCTCATATTTGTCATACCTTTTACTCACATGAAGCATCAAGATGCAAAATAAATGTAGCTCAAAAATTATTCAGGGTAGAGAGAATACTGTACCTTTGCAGGCAGTTTTTCTTCCTATTGCACATTCTGCACAGCTTAATATTATCTCTTAGGGAGAAGCATTAAAAAGATCATAGAATCACAGAATATGCTGAGTTGGAAGGGATCCATCAGGACCATCAAGTCCAACTCCTGTCGCTGTGTAGGGCACCCCAAGAATCACACCATGTGCCTGAGAGCATCATCCAAATGCTTCCTGAACTCAGGCAAGCTGGATGCTGTGACCACTTCCCTGGAGAGCCTGTTCCAGTGCTCAACCACCCTCTGGATGAAAAACCTTCTCCTGATATCTAACCTAAACATCCCCTAATTCAGCTTCCTGCCATTTCCCCAAGTACTGTCATTGACCACAGGAGTGAAGAGATCAGTACATGCCCCATCTCTTCCTCTTGTGAGGAAGCTGTAGACTGCAATAAGGTCACCCCTCAGCCTCCTCTTCTCAGAGCTAAATAATCCAAGTGACCTCAGCTGCTCCTCATAAGTTTTCCCTTCCAGACCCTTGATCATCCTTGTGGCTCTCCTTTGGATACTCTCCAATAGCTTGATGTCCTTTTTATATTGTAGGCCCAAAACTGCACTCAGTACTCAAGGTGAGGCCTCACCAGTGCAGAGTACAGCAGGACAATCACCTCCCTTGACTGGCTGGCTCATACTCAGTTTGCTATCAACCAGGAACCCCCAGGTCCCTCTCCTCCGTGCTGCTCTCCAGCCACTCGTTCCCTAGTCTGCACTTAGCACCAGGGCTGCCCCGCCCCAGGTGCAGAATCCGGCACTTGCCCTTGTTAAACTTCATGTGTTTGGTGACTGCCCATCTTTCCAACTTGTCAAGGTCTCTCTGCAAGGCCTGCCTACCCTCAAGGGAGTCGACGGCTCCTCCCAGTTTTGTACCATCAGCAAACTTGCTTAGAATTCATTCGAGTCCAGCATCCTAGTCATTAATAAAGATGTTGAAGAGGACTGGGCCTAGGATGGAGCCCTGCAGGACCCCACTAGTGACCAGTCACCACCCTGATGTTACCCCATTTACTGTCACACTTTGTGCTCAACCTATGAGCCAATTGTTCACCCATCATATGGTACACTTGTCCATCTGTGTGATGGACATTTTGTCCAGGAGGATACTGTGAGAGACAGTATCAAAAGCTTTGCTGAAGTCCAGAAATATTACATCTGCTGTCTTCCCTTGATCAACTAGGTGGGTTATCTTGTTGTAAAAGGAAATTAAGTTTGACAAGCAAACTTTCCCCTCGTGAAGCTGTGCTGGCTGTGACCGATACTTGCGTTGTCCTCCAGGTGTTTTTCAACACCTCCCAGAATAATCTTTTCCATAATTTTAACAGTCACTGAAGTTAGACTGACCCCCCTGTAGTTTCCAGGATCCTCCTTCTTGCCCTTTTTGAATATTGGAACATTAGGCAGCTTCCAGTCAACTGGGATCTCTCCAGATTCCCAGGACCTCCCAAAAATCATAGAGGCCTAGCAATTACATCAGCCAGCTCTTTGAGGATTCTCAGATGGATCTCATCAATCCCCATGGACTTGTAGGAATCTAAATGTAGCAGCAGATCCCACACAAGCTCAGGGTCAGCTAAGAGCTGATCCTTGTTGCAGTTATGTTCCTCCATTTCAGGACATTGAGGCCCCCTTGGTCCATCATCAGTGTTGAAGACAGTGGCAAAAAATGCATTAAATATCTCTGCTTTGTCTATATCCCTTTCAGCGAGGTGACCATCCTTATCCTATAAAGGACCCATGCGGTTTCTACATGGCCTTTGGCCATTAATGTATTTGAAAAAAACTCTTTATTATCCCCCACAGTTCTGGCCAGTTTCAGCTCCAGTTGAGCTTTGGCCGCTCAAATTTTCCCCCTACAGTGGTTAGCAGTGTCTCTGTATTTTTCCCACATCACCTAATCTAGCTTCCACTGGGCATACACCTTCCTTTTTTGCCTAATCTGCAAGAGCAGATCCCTGCTTAGTTAAGCCGGGCTTCTGCCTCGTCTGCTTGACTTCCAACATTGTGGGGTTGCCTGCTCCTGTGCCCTTAGGAGGTGATGTTTAAAGAACGACCAGCACCCATGAACCCCAGCACCTGCAAAAGTATTTTCCTAGGGTACTTGACTGAGAAGCTCCCTGAGCAGCCTGAAGTCTGCTCTCCTCATGTCCAGTGTTGAAGTTTTCTTGGCAGTTTTCCTCTTGTTAACAGAGATTTTAGACTGAATTGCCTTATGGTCACTGTGACTGAATCTCCACTCACGAGATCTTCTCTGTTGATGAGCAGCAGATCAAGGAGGCCATTCTGCTGAGTTGGCTCCCTTATGACCTGTTCCATAAAGCTGTCACCCAGGTGGCTTAGAAATCTTCTGGCCTGGGTTGTGCTAGCAGTATGTTGCTCCCAGTTGATTTCTAGCAAGTTGAAGTCCCCCATAAGAACAAGGGCAGTTGACTTGGAAGCATCCCTTAGTTCCTTAGATAACAGGTCATCTGCATCCTCATCCTGGCCAGGAAATCTATAGTATATTTCCACAATCACATTCACATTATTTGTTTTTTCCTTGATTCCTACCCAAGGACTCTCAACTGTGCCATTGCCAAATGTGAGCTCCACACACTCCAGCCCTTCCATTACATACAAAGCCACTCCCCCACCTCTTCTGCTCTGCCTATCTCTCCTGAAGAGTGCTTCAATCACAAGACTCATCCCACCAGATTTCACTTATACCAATAATGTCAAATCTCTGAGACTGGGCCAAGGCTTCAAAATCACCTTATTTATTCCCCATGCTGCACACATTAGTGTAGAAACACTTCAGGTGTGGTACATTGTAGCCAACACCTTGCAAAGCAGAATGGGGGATCCCATTAGTGCTTATTTCCTCAAGTTTTTTCACACCATCCCATTGCTCACCATTGGCAACACTGTTTTTGTCCCCTACCCCTTACCAAGCTAGTTTAAAGGTCTATCAACAAGCCCCACTAGCTCCTCTGCTAGAACTCTTTTTCCCTTCTGAGAAAGATGATAAATGAGCACAACATCTGGAAGAGTCAATAAACTATTATTCCAATTTGTGCTGCAAATTAAAAAATTCATCACATTTAAGCAGAGCACATAAAGTGGAATTAATACTCATCCTAATCAATTATAAACAGGGAACCATGATAATGTTATACATTAACCAAGAGGCCTTTCCCCATTTTCTCCCAGAAATTTTCTCCTACTCTAATTGCTCCTTTGCCACTGAGATGCTCTTGCAGCTACAGTCCTGTATCTCACTAGGATAAATCTCACAACACTGTTACAAAAAACTGTCTCTCAATGTCTATGCAACACTTTGAGCATGACATAATACTGCCTACCTTCTTTCTTATACAATGATTACAATAACTACTATTCATAGAAATCTTTTTGCAGTCCTAAAAGGAAGCTAATGGAGTAAGAGCAACACATAATTTATCGCTCAGGGTTTTAATATTCTGAAGTTGATGTGTTTTTCTTAAAAAAAAATTTATCCCTGAGGCACATATAGCAGCACTGAGAAATTTTTAATTAAATATATAAATCATTTCAATAGCCGCTGTATATCCTTTTATCCTCTGTTGCTATTTAAGATTATTTTTAATTAGTTCAAAATACTTAGAAAATATCTGAGAGGAGAGCGGAATTTGTAACGAAGCCTTGTGATTTTTATGGTCCATTCAGTTTATTAGTTTAATTTTGAGAGAAATGAGCTCTATGTGCTAATGAGTAACTAACCATAAACAAATTCTTCAGCAACAACATGCTTTATAAAAAGATTTCATCTTGCTGGCTCAATAATTTTTTTCTTTCAGATTATCTAAATACAGTTGTTTCTGTGTATTTTGGGATTCTTTAAGTTTACAATTACAATTTTGAATGCCCTCCAAATACAGAGATTTATTTCCTTGTTTACCATGGAAATGCCAGGAGTCTTGAAGTTGGTCTTCCACACTTGGGTCATACATTTCCTAGTGGAATCCAGGTTAAGAACTTCCACAGCCTTTAAAGGGAAGAGATGCTTATTTTCATTGTTTTTTATTAAGCCCTTGAGGCTCATATAGAGTGCCCAAATTAGAAGCATAATCACTCAAATAACCTCTACAGTCAGTGGACTGAGATGAATCATCTTCAGTAGGTACCTAAGATCTGCACTAATTTAAAAAGGGAGCTATGGACAGCTAAATAGCCCCTTCAGACAACTCCTTAGATGCAGCCTAAAGGTACCTGGGGAGATTCTGAGTCCCTGTGCTGTCTTCCAATCCATACAGGTAGCCACATTAGCATCTGTTTAGAGAACCAGTGTCTTCCTTTGAATCACTCATCTCTGCAACGACATAACTTAGCTAGAGAAGCCTCACAGCTTTACTTGTGACCCTACTTTATATTCCTAACAAAAATTCAGACTCTTTCAATACCCCACACTGTGTTTCTGCTGTGCCTAACAAGATGGACACTGATCTCTTGAAACTATTGCAATTTTAAAAGTTGGGTTTTTTTAAAATTAAAGATACAGATAATTTCTTCCACAGGCTTATCTTGTTACAACTGGCATTAGCTAAGTTTATGTAAACACTTAAAATTTCACAGTATTTTTATGAAAGAACAAGTTTGAAACAACAAGGAAAAAGGTGCATACTATTTTGGCATTAAAAATGAAGATAAATGAAACATTTTTACAAACAGCATTTAAACAAAGAATGTCTGGCATAAAGTTTATGTCCTTAAAATCATGTTCTCATCTGCTCAGCAATGGTGATCTTGCTTCCTCTTCATCTAAACTTAAAAGTTTTATCATATACCATGTTCTGATTGCCTATGGATGGAAAACTATAAAGAGGCCAAACACAGTGTTAGCAATGGCCAGACAAGCAATGCTACAAATCAGACAAATAACCTTGACATTTACTAACCAAGTCTGTGAGGGCATCTGCAAATCTACAGTGCAAAACCAAGCACAAAGCTCCAAAAGTGCCTTAAAGGCATTGTCAGGATGCTGGAAAATACATCAAGGGCCTGAAAGGTTGAATGGGGAAAAAAGTGTGAGTGGCTTACAAAAGTAAGATATGGATATGCCTAAGAAAACAGATGTTTTAAATTAGGGTAACCTTACACAGCATGTCTAGAAATATATGAACCAAGATCTAAGCACAAACACTCAAAATATACGTGGAGGGCAAAAAACAAACTGGGAATACTTAAACTGATTTTTGTGGACAAAAGTTTGCAAAGCCCTTTGATAAGGATTAAGATTTTCTTCAGCTGCAGTAAAGAATCTTCATTTTTTGCAAAAATATACTTACTGTCTTCATCTCTGGTTTTGCTTTTGATTAGGAAGGTTTTACAGTATGGAGTATTTAGCATAAGCAGAAAATACATGCTATTCATATATATATTCATATGCTATTCATATTCACAGTATCCAAACTTATGCTGTACATTAGGAGACAGTGACAGCACCAGAAGATGACTAAAAGATAATGTTCCTCTTTAATGCGAATTCCCTGCATTTTGAAATTGCCTTTCAGTACACAAGAGAAACTGACATTTCAAAACAGACTACAGAAAAACTAATAATATTAAAATATCTTCATTTAGGTGCTGCTATTTTATTAACCTCCTTTCTGAATAGAAGGAGGGAACTTGGGTTTTCAGAAAATGTGCTTCTTGATTTAAGGGTTGATTATAAATACTTTTTCCGTTTTAATCAGTTTCACAGCCTTGGCCTTTCATAGACCTTTGTTCTCAAATTGTCATCTGCATGTATTTGCAGATAGAGGCTACTTTTATTTTTAAAACTATTTAATTATTAGCAATATTGAATATTTTTGGCCCTGTGAAGAGAAGCAAGGAAATACTGCTGCTTTGTAAAACACAGCTGAAAAGCATAATCACTTCACTGACTTGTTAGTTGACCTGACCTTGCTGTCCAAACCTCCTCTCCCAGTTCCACACCATGCAGTGGATTTCCAGTTAGCTTCAATCCAATTATATTCTCACACCAATTGCAAATACGAGTTTTCGAGTTCATAAGGTTGCTCTAACAGAGGATTAAAACATAACATATTCCCTGAATGGAAGTGGGAATAAGAAATTATCTTCAGTCAAGCTGATTCCTGTAGATTTTGCAGACTGCACCAACAGCACGAGCTTTAGATCCAGCATGTAAATTAGAGCATTTGATGAGGAATCACAAAATTTTAAGAGTTAGAAGGGACCTCTAGAGATCATCTAGTCCAAACCCCCTGCTAAAGCACATTACTCAGGACTGCATCCAGGCAGGTCTTTAGTATCTCCAGAGGAGACTCCACAACCTCCCTGGGAAGCCTGTTCCAGTGCTCTGTCACCCTCACCGTAAAGAGGTTTTATCTCATATTTAACCATTTAAATTAAATTAAATATTCATTTCAGTTCATTAAATATGAACTTCCTATATTCCAGCTTGTGCCTGTTGCCCCTCATCCTGTCACTGAGAAGAGTCTGTCTCCATCCTCTTTGCACGCACCCTTTAGATACTTACAGACATTAATAAGGTCTCCCTCAGCCTTCTGATCTTCAGGCTAATGAGTCCCAGCTCTCTCAGCCTTCCCTCATAAGGGGGAATCATCTTTCTCACCCTCCTCTGGCCTCTCTTGAGTTCCCTGTCTCTCTTGAACTGGGGAGCCCAGAACTGGAGGCAGTATTCCAGAGGTGGCCTCACCAGTGCAGAGTAGAGTGGGAGAATTACTTCCCTCGACTTACTGGCCACATTCTTCTTTATGCATCCCAGGATTTCATTAGTCCTCTTGGCAGCAAGGGCACATGCTGGCTCATGGGTAATTTACTATCTACCAGGACTCTCAGATACTTCTCTTCAGAACTGCTTTCCGGCAAATCCTCCCCTAACCTATACTGGTGCATGGGGTTGCTCCTCCCCAGGTGCAGGACCCTACACTTGCCCTTGTTGAACACTATTAGGTTCCTGTCCAGGTCACACTGGACGACAGCACAGCCCTTTGGAGTGTCAGCCACCCCTCCCAGTTTGGTATCATCAGCAAACTTGCTGAGGATACACTCTGTCCCCTCATCCAGGTCACTGATTAATATGTTGAACAAGACCGGACCGAGTATTGACCCCTGGGGGACTCCACTGGTTACAGGCCTCCAACTCGACCCTGCTCCATTGATCACAACCCTCTCAGCTCTGTCACCCAGCTCAATCCACCTCACTGTCCACTCATCTAGCCCACACTCCCTTGGTGTCCTAATGAGGATGTTATGGGAGGCTGTGTCAGAAGCCTTGCTGAAGTCAAGGTAGATGACATCTGCTGCTCTCCCCTCATCCAGCCAACCACTTATGACATCATAGAAAGTTAGCTGATTTGTCAAGCATGATTTTGCCTTGGTAAATCCATGTTGACCACTCCCAATAACTTCCTGTTCTTCAACGTGTTTAGAGATGACATCCAAATGAGTCATTCCATCACCTTCCCAGGGACAGAGGTGAGTCTAACCAGCCTGTAGTTCCCTGGGCCTTCCTTCTTGCCCTTTCTGAAGACGGGAGTGATATTGACCCTCCTCCAGTCCTCAGGCACCTCTCCTGTTCTCCATGACCTTTCAAAGATGATGGAGAGTGGCCCAGCAACAACATCTGCCAGCTCTCTCAGCACTCACGAGTGCATCCCATCAGCATGCATGGACTTATGGATGTCCAACTTGGCCAACTGGTCTCTAACCCAGTCCTCCTCTGCTGAGGGAATGTCTTCCTCTCTCCAGACCTTTCCCCTTGCCTCCAGGGTCTAGGATTCATGAGGGACAGCTTTACCAGTGAAGAATGAAGGAAAGAAGGCATTCAGTAACTCCACCTTCTCTGTGTCTTCCAGCACTAGGGCACCCACCTCATTCACCAGTGGGCCTACATTTTCCCTAGTCTTCCTTTTTCTATTGATACACTGAAAAAACCTCTTCTTGTTGTCTTTAACTGCAATGGCCAGGTTGAGTTCTGCTTGAGCCTTGGCCCTTCCAGTCTTCCCCCTGCACAGCTTCACTGCATCTTGCTGTTCCTCATAGGTTGCCAACCCCTTTTTCCAAAGGCCGTAAACCTTCCTTTTGTTCCTGAGTTCCAGCCAAAACTCTCTGTTTAGCCAGGCTGGTCTTCTTCCCCATTGGCTCATCTTTCAGGTCCTGGGGATGGCCTGCTCCTGTGCCTTGAAATATAAATATATTTAAATATATGCAGAAATCTAGGAAGCTATCAGGGAGAGAGAAAACGGCTCAGAGAAGAGTTCAGTCATACAGTTTTCATCTTTATATGACCACTGTTTGCCTAGATGGGCATTCTGTCTCTTCAGTCATTATTTTGAGTCTCATGCTCCCATTACACACTAAAACACTAAAATAATCCTGCAATGCACTGATCATACTCCACAGAACTGCACACTAACTATAGTCTGTCTATAACCACTGTGGAGTAACAAGCAACTAGGGAGCTACCTTGGTAGCAATCCCTCAAGGCACAGTAAGAACTTCAGAAACATCTGACTTGTTAATTTACACTAATTTTCTTTTACCTTTTTTCACTGATATATATATATGTTTATGTAGAGGACAAAATTAATGATTCATGCTGGTTCAAGGCTTAGATCAGGCTCTCACTTTGATTTTGGGAACGAGATTGCCCAAAATTGGCTCTTGTCTAGGAGACAGTTGAGAGAGAAATGAGGCAGAAATGGCAGTCTGAAGAAGAGAAGTGAGATCAAGGTGGCAAAGAAGAAAGAGATGACCTGAATGGGAATGACTGTGTGAAACAATTAGCTGAGTTCAGTAAAGCATCACAGGGAGCCCATGTGTAGTGAAAGCAGGTTAGAGAGTCCCACCAAAAATTTGAATTTACCACTCACAGAGCCTGCAGAGCAGACAATTCTATTCCAGGTCCTTCCCTCCTCCTCCATCCTGCAGTTCCAGTTTGTTGTTTCCACCCTCAGGAAATAGCAACATTATGTGCCACTAATAGTTCAGCAGAACAGAAAAACTCTTAAGAGGAAAAGGGAAGCTCAAGTAGGTTACAGAAAGATATTTCAGGCTTACAGCATCCCTTTCTAATGCATGTTTGTATTACTTTTTGTGTCAGAGATGAAAGCAATAACCTAAATTTCAGAGTTCATCCTGTCTCCTCTGTGTCTCAAAGGCTTATTTATATTGCACTGTGGATGCTGGGGCTCACTGCTCTTGTTACAGCCATGTCCAACTTCAAAACCAAAGGATTACACCTTAAATGGAGCAAGTACAACACACCACTTCCTTTCCTTTGACACCAACCAGTCTTGGTTGTAACACAGCAGACCCAAGATGCATTTTCTGTCAGGAAGGCAATCTTCCAGTCACTGGTGAGAATATAATAATAGAACCTGAAAGGGGGGGATGGGAATCTTTATTTAGACAACATCTGGCCTACAGTCCCCAGTCAACTGCAGGCTTTTTGTCTGTATATTCCTTTTAGCTTTCCTAGCTATATTTTTAAATGACATAAGCAATAGAGATTCCATGACTTCCTACAATCTACTCAGATCCTTGCAGAAGAAAACATGCCTTAATACCAAACCTGAAATAATCTATTTTAGTCAACTTGAGCCACACCTTTTGCTTTAACCACATTGCCTAAGATCCAATTAACAATCTCCCAGGTACTATAGGTAAGCCAGAGCCACCCTTTTCCAGTCATAATTAAGCTCTTTTTAAAAGCATGTCAAAAAGTCCTATAGTCTCCTGCTTACTTCTGTCACTCTTCACTAAGCTCCCAGTTCATCAGTGCCAGGGCTGAGAAGTTCACACAGTCATATACAATTATCCCATATGCATTTACATTAGTGCCATAAAGTCAGGGATTATCCAATTTCAACACCACAGGCTCAGAGGGACAAGAGAAAATGCAGTAGAAAACACTGGGCTGATCTGCTATGACCTGGGGGAGTGGGGAGGAAAGCAAAGTCTTCTTCAAAAGAATAATTTAAAAACTGATTTTAAGAGAACTTTCTGAGGTTTAAAAGCAAGTTCCCCCTTGCCACTCTGATTCCTATCCACACAACTCTTTATAACAGACACCATGGGTTGGTACTATCAGTGAAGAGAAGCAAGAAATGTACAACACTTCAACAAGTGATCATTTCAATTAGAGTTGTCCAGTAGGTGTTATTTTACCAGAGTAAAACTTGCCTTAGCTTATTTCTTTTAAAAAATTGAATATTTTTATTTTTACTGTTTCTAAAGACTGAATTGTTTTGTTTACACCCTGACACTGAACACAATCTTTGGGGGCAATTCATTAGACAGAAGCAAAATAATCTATTTAGGAAACAGGAATTCTAAGTCACTCTTTTTGGGCAACAGAAATCTAGTCACTAATGTGATTTCCTTAGTGCAGGAACCTGCAGCTCTCACAGATCATCCAGAGTCACTTCAAAGCTTGTCACTGTCTGGAAGCGTGTACCTATATTTAGGTATGCCTTCCTATTTTACAGACTGTAGCTGCCACTTCGTCTACAGATAGGGTCAATAAATGTTTTTCTGAGAAGCCTACCATTCCTGAATTGTGAACATGTTATGGCAGAACAAAAGATAAGAGCAAATCTTGAAAACCTGAAATAAAAATTGTATGGACTATGAAGGGATGTGAGGGAAGCAGCAGTACTTGCCATTCAGTAAATGCACTTCCACATGTGCATGCCTACAGGAATTGCATTAATCATGACTTGAGGGACTTGCAAAGCTAATTCAACATGAATAACATGTGAAACATGCAATTGTCAACACGATTCTTCCAGTCAGCATTAGGAGGATTTTGACTGCAAGGAGGAGTGCATAATTTTCATTACGTTATTTCACCAAATGTCTTCCTTGTGCTCAGCCTGGAGCCCTGAGCAGAAAGGTGCTGCAGAAAGGCTGCAAAAAAACCCCAAATTACGCTTCATTATCTGACCTCAGTCTTGTCTCTGTGCCCAGCAAGATCATGGAGCAGAACCTCCTGAAGGCTCTGCACATGGAAAACAAAGGGTTGACTGGCGAAAGCCAACATGGCTTCACTAAGGACAAATCTTGCCTGACTAATTTGGTGGCCTTCTACAATGGGGTCATGGCATTGGTGGTCAAAGAAAGAGCAACCAACATCATCCACCAGGACCTGTGAAAAGCCTTCAACACTGTCCTGTACAACATCCTGGTATCAAAACTGAAATGATAAGGACTAGAAGGATGGACCACTCATTGGGTAAAGAACTGGCTGGATGGTTGCACTCAAAAGAGTTGTGATCAATAGCTTGATGTCCACATGGAGACCAGTGATAAGTGGTGTTCCCCAAGGGTTGGTACTAGGACATCTCTGTCAGCAACATGGACAGTGGGCTCATGGAAACTGAATGAAGTTCAACAAGGCCAAGTGCAAGGTCCTACACCAAGGTTGGGGCAATACCAAGCACAAATACAGGTGGGTAGAGAATAGATCAAAAACAGTCCTGGGAAGGACTTGGGGGTGATCTGGATGAGCAACTCAACATGAGCCAGCAATGTGCACTTGCAGTCCACAAAGCCAAACGTGTCTTGGGCTGCATCAAAAGAAGCGTGACAAGCAGGTCAAGGGAGGTGATTCTCCCCCCTTTACTCAGCTTGCCTGAGACCCTACCTGAAGAGCTGTGTCCAGTTCTAGAGCCCTTCACATAAGAAGGACACAGAGCTCCTAGAGCAATACCAGAGAAGAGCCATCAAGATGATCAGAGGGCTGGAACACCTCTTCTCTGAGCACAGGCTGAGAGAGTTGGGTTTGTTCAACCTAGAGCAGAGGACTCCAGGGAGACTCCATAGTGGCCTGCCAGTACCTGAAGGGGCTACAGGAAAGCTGGGGCAGACTTTGTACAAGGGCTTGTAGCAAAAGGACAAGGGGTAGTGGATTAAAACTGGAAGAGGGGAGATTTAGATTAGACATTCAGACAAAATTCTTTATTGTGAGGGTGGTGAGACACTGGAACAGGTTGCCCAGGGAAGCTGTGGAAGCCCCCTTCCTGGAAGTTTTGAAGGCCAGGCTGGATGAGGCTCTGAGCAACCTGACCTAGTGGGAGGTGTCCCTGCCCATGCAGGGGGGTTAGATGTAGATGATTTTTAAGGTCACTTCCAACCCAAACCATTCTATGATTCTATAATCTGAGTTCACATACATGTCCTGGCAGAACACAGTACCCAAGACACAAGCAAACTACAAAGAATTCCCTTTTTCAAGCCTCACTGCACTAGTAATTAAATGAACTATCTTCAACAGAACTATGCCATTCCTTATGCCATAATGATGGCACTGATAACTGCTGATATGGTGGCCTCATTATTAACACATGCTCTAAATGGGATTAGCAAACTCAATGAAAAGTGAAAATGCCAGTACATATTTGCATTCCCATCGCTGCTGGCACCAGCTCAAAGCCTCCTGACATTAGCAAGGGAAGGGACCATCTGGGAGACAACTGCAGGCAAGCATTCCAATCCAGCTGTGCTTCCAGCAGCTTCTTCCTGGCTCAAAACCAAGAAGAAATAATTCCAAACATCCTCCTGGTGCAGAAAGCATTTTAGATTCTGCTTACCTGAACCACAGTGATCCTAGCTGTGAGTGAAACACTACATTTGGAAATCCAGTTTTATAAACAGTCCAATCTGAATTTCCAAACTGAAATAACTCAAAACCTTCCCAGAAATCTCTGCAACAATATCCCTCTTGTGACATCCCATCCTCTTCTTATAGAATACTTGAGAGTTCTGCCAAGGAACCCTGCTTCCATTTGTAGACTCTTAAGGACCTGAGAGAATCTGTGGTAAGCCTGATGCTAGAGGCCTCCACACAGGCGTCTGTGTCCTACACACTGCCTCTGAAGTGGTCAGCTGGGGTAAATAGATTCGTATCATATGAGTGTTTTACAGTAAGTGTGAGAGAGATCAGGTCATTTGGGGAGCTTTAAAAGTTTTACATTAACTCGGAGGAACATTGGTATGCTAAAACAGAAATAACTTACAATGAGTCTGTAGTCCTCATTCTCCAGTCTCTTCTTGGATTTAATTACATGATTCAGACATATTGGATATTTTCCAGAGACACGGCACAGAGAAAAAACTGTACTTGGAAAATGCAGAATCAGCAGAGGAATCATTTACTTGGCAAGCTTGTGGAAGAAAAGAAAGAAAAAGCCTGTCTGAAAATGAAGTCATGTATGTTTCAATATACATGTCTGGGCTGGTGAGAATTTCCATCCTAAGCTGAACCAAGACCCTAAGGATCCAGCCTTCATACATAAGGCTATAGTTTTCAGACTGGGCAGACTGTGTTACTATAGTATCCAGCATCTTCTCTACTCCCAGGATAGCACTTTTTTTCTCTTCTTTAATTGTTGTTGTGTGCATACACAGGCATGGGCATGTATGCATGCAGATGGGAGGGTGTATGTGTATGTGAAACACTTGAACAAAAATTTTCTTGACAAGCAAGCCCTGAGTAGCAGAATGCACAGCAGCTCTGGAGGCATGGAAAATTGAAACCACTGACTAGAAAAGCTTGATTTCCAAAGCTGCTCCTTTTCTCAGAAATGTTCTCAAGAACAGTCTTTGAGTAGCACCTCCGCAACAGAAGTATCAGCCTGCTCTGTGGTGCCTTTTTTAAGAGACAGGACAGCATCTGCTGTATAAAATACTGTGCCAGTACTTTCATAAAGTACGATTTTATTTTATGTTTTTAAACACCACATGTATTAATGTACACCACATGCACACTTACAATAAAATACTATTTCTGGTGGCAGAGGAATATTTGTTTAGTCCTTGAAAGCACAATATATACTTCTTAGAAGAAAGTACTGATATAGTTCTTCTCTTTAAGTTTAAAACTCCGTGCATAAATCAAATGCAAGAAGAGTGACATGAAATGGCATCTTCTTACTTGGCTAGTTTGCTGCTCACATATCAAAGTACTGTGGTTCACATGAGTAATTAAGTTTTTATCTTTTTGGGGGTCCATTTACATAGCACATTTGGCATCACTCGGGACAGAGAACTAGTTTGATGCTGTACAAAATCTACAGAATTATTTACAAAATCCATGTAAGTTATACTTGTGCAGACCCCCTGAAATCCACAACACTGCATGGTTGCCAAAGAGAGCAAATATGGAGAGAAGAGGGACGTCCAGCACAAGACTTAACAGGCAGAAGCTAAATGATGAAGTTGAAAACAGTTGGAAAACTGCCGAGTTTGTGGATTCAGTAGCTGGAAAAAGCACATTAACTGTATTGCTGTAAGGTGATATATATAAAACCTCCTAAGAAAATACAGATTTTCCTATTTTTAAACAGGAAAGCTATAACAGCAACATAATGTTAAAGCAGGCTTAAGAAAAACAATAAAGGAAAAATAATGACAAAATGATGGGAGGCTCATCAGTTTCCTTCTAAAGCTTCAATCAACTTTTCTTTGCACGGAAGTAAGTCTTTTACCTTTTTGAAAAAAAAGTCATCATGGTTTATGACTGAGAACAGCCAATCTGGAATACTGTTAACAAACACTTTTCCACAATAGCACTCTTTTTGGGTGACAGTGCCATCCTTTTTGGTGGCTAAACGATAAGATCTAGCTTGACCACACATACTAGTTTCTGCTTCTTCCATCTTCTATAGTTTGTGTGCACAATAAACATAAGAAATATGGTCAGAGGAATGTGAAAAAAAAAAAATAGTAACCTGTGCATCCTAAATGTGCTCTAAATGTACTTTGCACACATCTGCAGGGACTTTAGGAGAACCTTCTGCACAGGGGTTTTTGAAGGATAATGTATGGATATCAAGGAAGTGCAGGTTTTAAGGGGAGCAGACCTATAGAGGGAAGCATACCTGAAGCCAGAGGACAAGCATACATAAATCTTTCAACAGTGCAGGCATCCAGGGAAGGGGAGTTGACCACAAAGCAACTCTAGCTTAATGAAGGCACACGAGGTAAAGGGTGAGAAACTACAGTGATCTCTTACATTATTCTCTGCAAATGGCACGTGAAGTAGCAATGTGGAGAAGTGGAAGACATCAGGGCACAAAGAGGAACGTACATGGTGAGTTCATATAGGCATAAAGAAGAGAATTCTCAATGGATTGAAGGATCAGATCTCTTGTCACATACAGATGCCAGCAGCCTATGGGAGTATGCTAGAGAATAAGCAGCTGTCTCCTTGGAGCCACCAGCTGCCTTTTCCCTAAAAACCACTTACCCTGTGTCACTGGTCAGCCTGCAAATCAAGTGCCAAAGATGAAGACAGTAGCAGCCTTGGTCAAAAAAGAAAAAAGAGGAGACATTTCTCCCCCAAGTCCCCTCCAAAAACAGTTGCTATAACCCAAGCTGTTCTTGCCACAGATAACAGCTTGGAAGAGCTGAGAACCTCAGAACAAAGCAAGAAAACATGCCCTCCTGCAGAGTTTTGGGCTTAAATTAGAAAACAATTCTGCTTCATGTAAGCCCCAATGCCCCAAAGTGATGGTATTTCCAAGTTATCAAAACACACGGCCGTAAAAGCAATGCTGTGCAGCTCAGTTCAAGAGCAAGAAAGTCAAATAGGAGAGAACTCAGAAGACAAGGAAAAAAAACCCAGAACATTTAGTGGCTAGAGGGGTATGTCAAGGAATTAAAAACTGCACATGTGTAATTTGGCCAAGAGGGCATACATGCTAAAGACAGTAAGGATGCAATTATGTGCAGTTATCTGAAGACTGAGAAAACACTAGCAAAATCAAACTGAAATGGTGCAAGGTGTTGAATTTAGGGAATGGACTTCAAGAGAAAAAGATGTATTTTTTTTCAACACAGGTACCAGTTAACATTAAAGAAAAAGGATTATTAAATTGTGGGCTATCTCTTCCTTTCCTGCTCCAAAAGGAACCTCAGTACTGTAGTTATTTCAAATTGAAAACGATGAAAGACCTAAAATCAGTCACTAAATCTTGTATTAGTGTCTTGGGGCAACTGTGACTAAAAAGAGGTGGACCCATGTCCAGTTTCCATATTTCTGACTAGAATCTACTAACAAGGAAGAAGGGAGTCTCCTTGTTCATCCCAGCTGAGGCTGCATCTCTGTTCAACAGATGCGTCTGGTGGCAACTACTGTTCTGACTGTCTTGATTTTGTTGTTTCCATTTGCCTCCTCACACTGCTTCCTCATCAATCTGCAACTCTTGATATCACTGTTACTGAATGATGGCGATTCGCTTCCCCATCTTTACTTCCTTTTTTCTGGAACTTGTGGGAGAGGCAGGTGATATTTACTCTTCTCCCCAACCAAATAAGAGTGGTAATGGGCAAGATAAACTTCAGAGTATGTGAAATAATCTCCGTGGATCCATGAAAGGTAAATTTAAATTACCCATCACAACAGTCCCTCCCACATTCACAGATTTACTTAGCATCAGTAGTAGTAACTTGCATCTCCTCCCTGAAAAATAGGTTAACATGGTTTTTCTCTGCCACAAGCACTCATACAGCCATCTGCCCCCCTACAAGAGCATTAAACAGCCCTATCCACAGAGAAGGCCACAAAGCCTTGTTGTTCCACAACAATCAGGAACCTACACCAGCATACATCTATCCCTGCCTGCCTGTCTGCTTCAGAGACTTCAAAGGCTGCATTTAACTAAGTCTCTTCAAGGAGCTACAGAGAGACAGAAACACTCAAAAACACCATGCATGTGTGGAAGATATCTGGGTTTGTTAGTAATTTCTGTGAGCAGAGAAACCGTGACCCGGTTTCATACAGCTTCTCTCTCCTTCTCCACACACGTCATCTGACAGGAGAGCCGCGCTTGGAGGACGGATTCTGGACACTCCGAGTCCCAGTAACACAATCTTTAAACAGCAGGGAAGCAAAAGAAAAGAAAAAAAGAAAAAAAAAAAAAAAAAAAAAAGAGAGAGAGAAAACCCCCACAACCTTAGGAGTTTTAATCCCTTTCAGAAATACTACTCGTTTGTTCTGTGTCTCCACACACCCTTTCCCCCGCGCCCCGAATGGCAGAGACCCACGGCTCTCCTCCTCGGCCAGGCTCACAATGCCCTTCTCCGCCAGCCCCTTCGCCCGCCACAATACCTTTTGCAGGACTCCAGCGACACCCCCTTCACTTCCCAGCATTACTCCAGCAGTTTTCGCAGGAGCCCTTCCCTCTAGAGCCGTGCCGACGGGCCTCCCACCATCTCCATGGGCTAGCGCCAGGTCCTCTCGCTCTGCACCCGCTGCCGCCTTTTCCCCCAGCCCCAGGCACAACCCTTGGCCCTCGATCGATGCCTTCAACAAGTCGGATGCTTGCGAACACTCCCGATCTTTGCGCTCCTTTGCAGATCCTTCTCTGGGAGCCTTGTGGTTTTTTTTTTTCTCTTCTCTCCCCTCTCCGCCCAGGACCTCCCTCCTCCAGGAGCCTCACTTCCTCCCGCTCCCTAAGATCTGCCCGGTCCCTTTCTTCGGGCTCCTCTCTCTCTCTCGCTTTCTCTCCCCTCCCGCCCCTCCTCGCCGTGCCCCTCCTCCTCTGTTTAACCCCTTCGCCCCCCTCCCCGCTTCCCTTTCCAAGAGGCCCAGCCCAGCAGCACGCGACGTCAAATGGGGGTGCGGGCGCTGCCAGCTCCCGCTGGATGAGGCGGTGGCAGCGCCTCTCCTCGCTGCTGCGACCACCGCCATCCTCCCCCGCCCCGACGGCTCTCTCGTCCCCCGCCGCCGCGGACCCCGCTCTGCCGGCTGCCGCAGGGGCGCCCGGCCGCCCTCCGCTCCGCTGGGAGGAATCGGCTTCTGCACTCCATTGAACTCCTTGCTGCCTAGGCTGCCTCCCGCTTCACCTTCCCAGCGTCTTTCAGAGGGGGGTTTTCCCATGGGTCTTCCCTCCACAGCGTCAGGGCTGCGGGCCTGACCTCTGCGCCTTGTCCACCCAGCTGTCTTGCTGTGGCCGGGCTCTCTCTGTGGAGGTGTCCGAGTGTGACTGCGGGTGTGGAGGCCCCTGCTAGGTTTGTGCCAGAAGGTACATTGTGGCAGTACAGGAGTAACAGCATTAACTACTTCGGTCAGTCTCTCTTGACATGGACGAAATCCATATTGCTCTATGGCATCCACGGTTGTGGATTAAAGGTTAAAGCTGAGAGCACAGATGTGCAGGTAAGCACATCTGTGCACACTCCACTTGCAAATGCCTAGGATCAAATGTCCCGGAGGCTGGGTGCTTCCTTAATGCTAGATACTAGCAAAAGGATGAGTCAACTGAGGCTCCTCACTTCTCTCGAAGCAGAACCTCAGTTTACAGTGTAGGAACAAAAGACTAGAAGCATCTTTTTGGGTCACTCCTGTCTCCTGCTAGTCCAAGAACAAGAGTCTGCCTACTCAATCTGCAAATGTCACTGAGCTGAATATGGAGAAATACTAGAGAATGAGTCATGCCAATTGTACCTACCATTCAGTGAGTAACATGGACAGGTGGCAGAAAATGAGGGTGTTGTGAGCTACAGTGCAAGCAAAGTGTGCCCATTAGGACTGAACAGAAAATATATCAAAACTCAGTGGTTTACAATTCACAAATATTTCTGTGAGCAGAATTTTCGGCTTCTACTGCCAAAGTAACTTTCTCTGACTTGAAGTATGAGCTTCACATTACATACAAGATAAAGTGACTGTGATTCCCTTCAATATAAAACTCTGTTACACATACGAAAGCACAAATGCACATTAGACACCCCCCTGCAGTATTATTAAAAGTATTATTGACTCCTTGCAGGAAGCAGTGTCGGCAGATACTGTCAAATGTTTCCTCAAAAAGGTAGGGCCAGTTTTCATGCAGGGCAGCCTTTTCTAGCAGTTCTGTATATATGTAGAATAACACAAATACCTACATCTTCCCAGACAACATACTTTCTTTCTTAATCCTCTCTGTGGGGGTTTCTAGACACCAATTACAACAGACCTTTTCCCTTCAATTCCCCCACTGTCTTTCTCTCCCCACCTCCTCCCCACCCCCTCCACACCCCCCACCTTGATTCTAAAATAAATTGACCTCAAGAGAAGTATCAGGTACTGAGCTTCTCTTGAAATCTGGTCCTTACTCAGTTCGGTAGTAAATTTTTGCACATATGTATTCCTTTCTTCCTCAGCTTTGTACCATGAGGAGCATCTGGCCCCTATAAAGCAGCAGTGGGACTGTACCATTATACTGGGGTTGGGAAAGAGGTTAACTAGCTGCTTTGTTCAGTAGCTGCAGAAACACTTCCCTCCCCTTTATGGTAATCAAATATTCCCCCCAAAACCTCCTCCTTCTCCTTCTTGTGGAATGAAAGCCAAGCATGAGCAAGCTGCTACTCTGAATAGTGAAGTTCAGGTAAAGTTCCTGTGCTACAGGGATGCATGCATGCACATGCAACACCCAAACCCTGTTTAATATTTCACTCAAAGGAAGGCAAGACAACAGCCAATTAATTAGCCAGGGATTAATTTTAAGACAGTGTTTAAACCTTCTTCCATCTTTAAAAACTTTTCCAGTTTCTGAAACCTCCCTCTACTAGGCACATTATCACTTCATACCAGACAACTCTCAAAATGTAAGCAATCACAGCCCAGACTATGCAGAAACAGAGAAAACAAATCTGTCCACCCCAAACTACTATGGATGGATCAGATTCTCAGGTCATTCTTGAATGTGACAAAACCTGCATAACTTTATGTAACAATGTGGCTGCATGATACAGATCAGTAGTATCTGAAGTGTGGTGCATGCACCTCAGGGGTGTACAAGATGATCCACTGAGGTGCAGGAAGAAAATATTAGAACCTCAGTAGTACAGTTACAGCATTTATAAATAAGTAAATGTACATATATTGGGGGTGTATGCCAGAGTATTTTACTGGGATATTTAATCAAAGAAGTTTGGAGACCACTGATAGGACACTCATGTGATCCAACTTAGATAGACAGACATTCATTTTATAGACACAGAATTCCGTACAATAGTGAGTTGCAAATACCCAGAGACACAAACAGATCTCATAATATTCAAAGCAAAAGAAGAAGGTGCAGTTATTAAAACAACAGTCAGAATAGCAAAGCATAATCCATTTCGTAAATAAACTCCTCACAGTGTGAAACGTGTTAGGTCTTGAAGAGAAAATAATTGGAATGTGGAGGGCAAACCACATAAACCAAAGAGAAGAAAATCACCCATGAGAGAATCACTGAGGAGGATAAAAGGGAGGGTGAGGCTAAGACAAGAAGAATAGAGTTTCAATGGAAAAAGAGTGAAAAAGGAGGTTAAGAGTGAGAGAAGTGGGAGACAAAGGAAGAGAAAGCAAGAAAAACACAGGGTAAATACAAAAGACAAGGAAAGAAAGGGAAGCAAGGAAGAAAGGAAGGATCTGGGAATAGCAAATTGGATAGCAGGCAGAGGAAATAGTAAGAAGGGTATTGTTTATACATGAGAGGACATGTTTGAGAAGCCGTTTTGAAGCAAAACTATTTTGAGTGGATAAAATCTTCAAAACGATTTTTTAAGGACAGATTTATCACTTCAAAAGTTTAAATATCCAGATTTCTGAAAAATAATCATGCAGATCAGTAAATTAAAACCTTATAGTATCCTTCTGGATGCCATATATTATGGCCTTGTTTTGTTTGTTAATGCATTTGGTGAAGTACAAAGGTATTTTTTCCCTAAGAAAGCCCAGCAGAGAAACAGAAAAAGCTTGCAGAAAATTAGTAAGAGGTAACTGAGGAGAATTTAAGGAAGCACAGAAGTGCAAAAGGTCTGAGGGCATCTCAAGATGGAGTGTGAAAGACTAGACCCTGTACCTTCACAGTCTCTACTGTGAATGGGTCTTTGTAGTCATTAGTATACAGTCATGTATTTTAATTTATTCTTTTGTTTATTATTTAATCTTTATCCTGGAAAAAGAAATTTTCTATAAGTAAGAAGACATCTTATGGATTTCAGTTCTTCCTTGAAATAAGCAGTATTTTTCTGCTTACAGAGCAGACTTGTTCTCTACTCTATTCCTTCTCTGCCATAGCTCCTGCCTAGAACATGGTTTCTTGAGCTTTAATGGAATTAAATCTAAAGCAGAGAGGGGGAAAACCCCATTCTACATTAGCTGAATATGCACCCATCAGTATTTTTTAATTACTATTATTACTAAGTAAAGGTATCTGTTGTTAGGAAAATTCACTTCCTTAACTATTCTTTATAGTATAACAGTGTATTAATTTTTTTATTATATATATTGGTTCACGAGATGTTAGTATTGTTCCTGCTTTAGTAAAAAAATCTAAAGGACAGCCTGGTGCCTGGAAATAAGGACTTTGCTTCTTGGAAGATTAAAGATGTCCGTGAAGGATAAAGGATACCCCTGGACAACCGAGATAATGCCATCATCCTAGCCCCACATCTTTGAAACCCTTCCAGCATCATCTGGCATCATGAATAAGTAACTATAGCAAAACTGACTCCAGGGATTTCTGGATCAAGAGACAAGCAGCAAGAATGCTGAAACAATATAGTTGCTTTGCAGAGTTTTACTACGATTTATAGTCAGTAGTGTGGGTGTTAGTGATTAGTCAAATTGTGTAGTACTTGAACTCTTGAAGGGTGTAAGAACTGTGTTTAAAACCCCGTTCAGGTTGCTGTGATTTGGCTGGGACGCCTCATGCAATTAATAAATACTTACCCCTGTAATTCTGTATTTTGCATCCTAACATCTCTCCTCAGTTAGCATGGGTCAGTGGCAAATTTTCATGACAGACTCATGGTGAAGAGACAGCTAGACTGGTGCCAGGTCAGTGGAGCTAAAATCTAAATGTCTGTTCATCTATTAATTTTCTAGCAGTCTGCATGAACAGTCCAAGTCTTTTGACACACCCATCACACAGATTGAGTGCTGTTCTTCATAATATTAACATCCAGAAGGAAAACCAGCCATTTACACTGTAGACCAGGATTTAGATGACATTTAAAAGGAGATGTAGCTACCTGGGAATCCATGACTGATTTTATGATAAGCCTAGTTCCATGCTGGGACTGGACACTTTGGGTACATTTAGTCAATTCTGTGTAGACCTACAATCCAACTGGGGAAGTTCAATACTGGCTGCTAGCTTTTTACCTGAATGCCCAGACCCAGTAAATTAATTTGAAGCTGCCTGGGACATGAGACACTACATGGTTTCATGGTTTCACAGTCTAGGAGGTTCCTCCAGTGCATTGATGACAACTTCTTAATGCAAATGGTGGATAAGCCGACTAGAAGAGGAGCGCTGCTGGATCTTGTGCTCACCAACAAGGAGGGCCTTGTTGAAGCACTGGTGGTCAATGGCAGCCTTGGCTGCAGTGACCACGAGATGGTGGAGTTCAGGATCCTGTGTGGGAGGAACAGAATACCCAGCAGGACCAGAACCCTGGCCTTCCACAGAGCAAACTTTGGCCTCCTCAATCAATTGTTAAGGGAAGTCCCATGGGACAGAGTGCTAGAAGGTAAAGGGGCTCAAGAAGGCCAATGGCATTCTGGGGTGTATTAGAAAGGGTGTGGTTAGTAGGTCAAGAGAGGTTCTCCTCCCCCTCTATTCTGCATTGGTGATGCTGCATCTGGAGTATTGTGTCTAGTTCTGGGCCCCTCAGTTCAGGAAGGACAGGGAACTGCTTGAAAGAGTCCAGCGCAGAGCCACAAAGATGATTAAGGGAGTGGAACATCTCCCTTATGAGGAAAGGCTGAGGGAGCTGGGTCTCTTTAGTTTGGAGAAAAGGAGACTGAGGGGTGACCTCATCAATGTTTACAAATATGTAAAGGGTGAGTGCCAAGAAGATGGAGTTAAGCTTTTTTCAGTGATGACCAGGGATAGGACAAGGAGTAATGGATACAAATTGGAGCATAGGAGGTTTAAGGTGAATATCAGAAATTTTTTTTTTACTGTGAGAGTGCCAGAGCACTGGAACAGGCTGCCCAGAGAGGTTGTGGAGTCTCCTTCTCTGGAGACATTCAAAACCCGCCTGGACGCCTTCCTGTGTGATGTGCTCTAGGTGACCCTGCTCTGGCGGGGGGGTTGGACTAGATGATCTTTCGAGGTCCCTTCCAACCCCTATGATTCTATGATTCTATGATTCTATGATTCTATGATTCTAAAGCTGCTGAAGAGGATAAAATAAAATTTATGAATTCCACAGCCATGGCTTAGGAAAAGTAATGTGCAACAGTGAAAGATATGCATATCTATGTAGTGTGTGCTGTTACTAAAGTCCTATCAACTCCCTAGGAATTATGAATGTATAGGTGTATATCTTATTAAGGCTATATATATATATCTTGTAATTTTATCTGCATTCGATCAAGTACCTGAGACTAGCCTTTTCTACCTGCTGATTCATGTTGGTCCATGTTCCTATCTACACTCACTTCCTTTGGAGCTGTGCTATGACCCCAGTTCTTGACCACAAATGAGGTTTCTAGTTTTGGATTTGTTTCTAGTTCTGGATTTGTGCAAACAATAGGAAGTGCGAACTCTTCTCGGAACAGCATAGACAAAGTACCACTGTACTTTTTTCAGTATTGTCTCCTTGACTTGGAAGGAAGAGAGGCTTAAATAAACTGCAATTATTCCAGTGTTTTGTTGCTTCAGTAAGAGTGTTTGGAAATAGTCCCTACTTAGAGCAGATCTGTGCTAGATTCAGGTGACTGTTACTTACCTGAAGAATGATTCTAGAAAGCTGCACAAGGTTTCAAAAAGCTGTTTTATGTTGTATTCTTATGCTCAAGTGGAAAAAATGGACCAAGAATTACACAGATAGGAAGGGAAGCTACATTTCCTAAGAGCCCTGGATTTTAAGCAAAATTGCCCTGCTAAAAAGACCCCATAACATCCAGCTTGTTTTTGGAAGCTGAGTAGAAAAATAAGGACAGTAAGTTACTGGAGTTGAAAGGCAGAGAAGTGAAGATTAAACACAGTCAAAAAGCTGAAAGGTAATGAAGCTGAGGTCCTGTAAGACAATGAAAGAATGTTTCTCCCAAATTGGGTGGCTTGTGCGGCCATGTACAGGGTCTCTGAGCCTGCTCAAGGTTAGGATTATACAAATGGCTGCAGTTTCAGTTTAGCTCTTGGCTGAAAAATGAGTAGGAAAGGAGAACTACCAATTTAGTTTGGACTGGAATAAAATTCTTTCTTTCTGAGAGAAAAAGAATGCAAGAAGTGTTAATACACTTTTGTGTACCGTGAAACATTCTGTTTAGCTTATTTATTTCATGAGCTCTTCAGAGAAGGAAATGAATAACTGGGTACATAAAGCTGCTGGTAGAAGAGGTGTTTCATGAATGGTACAAGTCTATAGCTTAGTAGTTCCTGGGCCCCAGTCTGTAGCCTGAGAGCCCGTTTCTTCCCCAGGGAATTCTTAATTACTTTTAAGACATGGAAACATCTCAACAGGAAACACGAGGTTTTTTTACCTTTTTTTTTTTTTTTTTTTTTTTTTTTTTTTTTTTTACTCACTCCATTTCCCATGCTGAGGAATCTAGTGGTGAAAACATATTTATATAAAACAGTTTAAAATCCCTATAGTGCAAAATTGGAACTGCTTCTAAGGCTGTTGTTCCACAAACATTTCAACCCCACAAGAATACCAGCCACTACTAAGACTGACAATCATACTTTCTCTTATGCCTGCCTGGAGCTGTATGTTCTCACCAACTCCTATGTGCTGGCAGCAAAGATTTGTGCAGTAACCTGGATCAAGAAATGATCTGGATTAAAATTAATTTGGCAAAAATTATATGTAAAATTTCTGAGTACATGTAGGAGACACTATAGAGCTGTGTAAGTGCTGCACCTGGAAGATGAATGGAAAGGAAGAGGATATGCAGGTTGGGGAGGTATAGGCAAGACAACCCAATTGATGCATGTTTAAAGTGGACAGACATCTGTCTTCAGAGTATGAGGCCTTTAACATGGAGTATGCTGTAGAAGGGGGGAGTTTTCAGTGTCCCTTGCTCTTGCAGACTCTGACTGAAACAGTTCTCTTCCCACCAAGCATAAAACTGGAAAACGAAAGACAATCCTTCAGAAACTATGCAGGAAACTTAAGCTAAACTTGAAAATGCCTGCAGAAATTGTCAAAATGCCATTGTTCAGTAAGTGTGCTAAACACTGGGGCTGTGGTGTAGGATATCACCCAGGTTTAACCACAGTATAACATGAAAAGCTCCTGTGAATTAGGCAGCAGTCCTGCAGAAGGGTAAGCACCTTGAAGAAAGAGCAGCAATGAAAAACTGCTTCTGTTTATCCTGTTGGGTAATGATGTATTGTAATAATCTCAGATCTCTTGCTTGTATTTCTGAGTGTTTATTAGAATCATAGAATATCTCAAGTTGGAAGGGACCCATAAGGATCACTAAGTCCAACCCTGCACTCCTTGCAAGAATACCTAAAACTAAATCATATGACTAAGAGCATTGTTCAGATGCTCCTTGAACTCTGACAGGCATAGTGCCATGACCAGTTCCCTGGGGAGTCTCTTCTGGTAACCTATTACCCCCTCAGTGAAGAACCTTTGCTAATGTTGAATCTGAACTACCCCTGATGCAGCTCACTCCATTTCCTGGAGTCCTATCACTAGTCAACAGAGTGAGATCGGCAGATCAGCACCTCTTCTTCTGCAGCACATCCCTCCCTTCTGCCTTGGGGTAGTAGCAGACCACAGTTAGGTCACCCCTTAGCCTTCTCTAAGCTGAACAAAACAATGGCCTTCTTGCTCTTAAGACCCTTTGCTATCTTGTTCGCTCTCCTCTGGACACCCTTTAATAGTCTGGTATTCTTCTTATATTGAGGCACCCAAAATTGCACACAGTACTGGAGGTGGGGGCCACACCAGTGCAGTGCGAGACAATCACCTCCCTCGAGCAGATAGATATGCTTTGCTTGATGCACTCCAGGACACACACTCATATTCAACTTGCCATCAAACCAAACCTCCAGATCTTTTTCCTCAGAGCTGCTCTCCAGCCTCTCATCCCCCAGTTTGCATGTGTTAGGATCTAGGATGTGAACAGAGAGGCCTAAGATCTCTGAAAAAAAGATAGGGAAAAGAATTGAGGAAGAACTTGGAGGAGGGAGTGGATCTCGAGAACAGAGTCAGTAGAGATGTTAGAGAACGAGTAAGAAAATTCTCCTTACACTGAAATCTACATACAGAGCTTCAGACTAAAGATAATACGTGAGCGGTCTGGCATTTCTCTAGTTGATCCAGGAGCGCATGGAATTCTAGTTTACTGTGTGTGTGAAATCACACGAAGCACCCCACGCAGGAGCGCCTCTCTCAAAAACTGTGTTGGGGCCAGAAGACGCCACTTTGCATTTACGTGGTTGAATAGTGCCACCCGGTGGACATATGTGGTATTGTTATCCAACAGCACTGCTTAGGATCCAAGCATCCCAAAGCACGACAAAACCTGCGTGTAGGAGCATCAGCCTCTACTGACCTGCACAAGACGCTACACATGAGTACCAATTACTAGAGGGAGAGGCATAAAAGAAAAAATCTTAGAAATTCCATGGGGAAAAAAAAAAAGCTTGGAAAAGTACTAACCACGTCTGTTTAAGGGTGCTAATTACTGCACAGTTCAGGGTAGGTTTTTATTCTTCAAACCAACTGAACAAGGTAGAAAAAGAATTTTGAAACTACCTACATATCAGTAGTATTGCAGGGATACTAATGAATTCCAAGTGACTGTGATTAATAATTAACTGCTACCTTACTGGCCTTCTCTGTGCTGCAGAAATTATCTTGAAAAGTCAGCATTATTCTACTGACACAGTGTAACGGTACACTGTGGAAAATTAAGTTAGTTTTTAAATGTCTTTTTTTTCTACTAGTCTATATTTCCTCAATGGTGCTTGTTGAAGCTATACACTTTCAACCAAGACAGTCAGGGTCTTGAGTGTACCAGTAAGCCTTAATTGTTGTCAACAACCTCTCATGCACCTTCCAACAATGCAGTCTCTGTCCATTGCCCCTGGAGCTGTATTTAAGCTCACACCTAAGCACGCATTCCCTGTCTAAGCTATGGTGTATCACAGAATCACAGAATGGTTTGGGTTGGAAGTGACCTTAAAGATCATCTAGATCCAACCCCCCTGCATTGGCAGGAACACCTTCTACTAGATCAAGTTGATCAAAACCACATCCAACCTGACCTTTAACACTTCCTTTGATGTGGCATCTACAACCTCCCTGGGCAACCTGTTTTAGACTCTCACCACCCTCAAACTGAATAATTTCTTCCTAACGTCTACACTAAATCTCTCCTCCTCCAGTTTAAAGCCATTACACCTTGTCCTATTGCTTCATGACCTTGTAAAAAGTCCTTTCCCAACCTTCCTGTAGGTCCCCTTCAGGTACTGGAAGGCTTTAAAAAGGTCTTCCTGGAGCCTTCTCTTCTCTAGGCTGAACAAAGTCAAGAAACTTACCCAGGGCAGATCACCAGCAACATGATCTGTATGGGATTCCTGGAGGGTGGAAAATACTTATGCTTGATAAGCATTAAGATCTGCATAAAAGCCCTGGATCACACACCCCAGAGTGCTCCAGGCTGCACAGTTTATGTCAGAGCTTGGCAGAATGCTTAGGCTTCCTCATCTCCAGGGTTATTTTTTTTTTCTGACACAATATCCTTCCAGCAGAGTTTTGATACAGAGTGGACTTCATCTGAACTAGCAGGTCCAGCCACATCTGCTAGGCACTGAGTGCAGTAGCAGTGAATTGGGGGGTAGGGGAGGTTGGCAAAGAAGGGGTGCTATCTCTCTGTACTTCCATATAAGGACTTGCTGCACTTCATTTTGCATGCCCTGGGTCTTTTGTGCAAGTCAAAACTTTTCCAGGTGAGATCAGCTCATGCTTCTAAATTTTTCTCTCCAGGGTGACTCAGGTGGTTTAGCTGTACGCATTGGAAAATTCCAGAGAATCATGTAATGGAGAATTGAGTGTTCTCTGAAACCTTATCCCAGTATTTACAGCAAGCTCTGCAATTACTTTGATTGAATTAGAGAAACCATGGCAGCCTATATTGATGACTGAGTGGTTTTGTGACCATTATCCTCCTCCCCTATCTCTTCTCTAAATAAGAGAATAGTATAAATTAAAGTCTTACTTAAAGAGCCTTACAGATATTTGCTCTGAAGACTGATGACCACCGCAAGTAGTGTTCCCTGCAGGCTTACACCAGCTCCTCCTGAACATGCCTTCCTGTTCTGATTTAGGTGTGTGTGACCTGGGAGCAGTGCCCTGCTGGGCTAACAGGCAAGGAGCATGGAATTGTGGAACCACCACAAAGAAGTATTCTGAGCAAGGCATCTCCTTTTTTTCTGCTCCAGCCAGGCTTTTTTCACTGATGTCCAGTGACAGGACAAGGGGCAATGGGTGCAAACTGGAGCATAGGAGGTTCCGCATAAACATGAACTGTGAGAGTGCCAGAGCACTGGAACAGGCTACCCAGAGAGGTTGTGGAGTCTTTTTCACTGGAGACATTCAAAACCCACCTGGACAAGTTCCTGTGTGATGTGCTCTAGGTGATCCTGCTCTGGCAGGGGCATTGGACTGGATGATCTTTAGAGGTCCCTTCCAACCCCTAAGATTCTGTGATTCTGTGATTCTGTATTTGTGCTTGGTATTGTCCCAACCCAGGTGCAGAACCTTGCACTTGGCCTTGTTGAACTTCATTCAGTTTCCATGAGCCCACTTCTCAAGCCTGTCAAGGTTCCTCTGGATGGCATCCCTCCTTTCTGAGTGTCAACCTCACCACACAGCTTGGTGTCATCAGTAAACTTGCTGAGGGTGCGCTCAATCCCACTGTTCATGTCACCAACAAGATGTTAAATAGAACCCAAGTATCAACCCTTGGGGAACACCACTCATTACTGGTCTCCATGTGGACATCAAGCTATTGATCACAACTCTTTGAGTGTGACCAGCCAGCCAGTTCCTTATCCAATGAGTGATCCATCCTGTGAATTCGTATTTTTCCAGTTTGGATACCAGGATATTGTGTGGGGCAGTTTCGAGCGCTTTGCACAGATCCAGTTAGATGATGTTGGTTGCTCTTCTTTTGTCCACCAATGCCATGACCCCATAGTAGAAGGCCACCAAATTAGTCAGGCAAGATTTGCCCTTGGTGACTGCTGTTACCAATCACCCTTTTGTTTTCCACATGCCTTAACAGAGCCTTCAGAAGGATCTGCTCCATGATCTTGCCTCTCACAGTGATGAGACTGACTGGTCTATAGTTCCCTGGATCTTCCGTTCTTCCCTTTTTGAAAATGGGGGTTATGTTTCCCAGTTATGTTTTCCAGTCAGTGGGAACTTCGCCAAACTGCCAAGACTTTTCATATACAATGGACAGTGGCTTTACACATTCGCTGGCCAGTTCCTTCAGGAGCCGTGGATGAATCCTGTCAGGTCCCATGGACTTGTGCACCTTCAGGTCCTTCAGATGGTCACAAATGTGCTCTTCTACAGTGGGGAGATCTTCCTTTTCCCAGTCCTTGCCTTTGCCTTCTCTAACTTGGGTGGTGTGGACTTTGCCAGTGAGGACTGAGGCAAAGTAGTCATTGGGTACCTCAGCCTTCTATACATCCTGCATGACCAAGTCTCCAGTTTCCTTCTGAAATGCAGCTACATTTTCCCTCATTTTCCTCTTATTGCTGACATACCTGTGGAAACTTTTCTTGTTGCCCTTAACATTCCTGGCCAGATCCAATTCTCTCTCTGCTTTGACCTTCCTTACCTGATCTCTTGCTTCTCTCACAACTTGTCTGAACTCCTCTCATGATACCTGTCCCTGCTTCCACTCTCTGTGTACCTTGTTTTTATATTTAACTGTGTCCAGGAGCTCCTTGCTCATCCACACAGGCCTGCTGGCATTCCTGCCTGCCTTCCTCTTCATTGGAACACATAGTAGTTAGTGCCTAGTCTTTACCTTTGTTGATTTGGTTCATGTATGGAACATAGTAATGACTTTTCACTTTGTATTTATCTGATGATCACTTAATGAAACCTCTCATATCACCAGCCCTGCTTGGGTACTGTGGGACTGTAGCCTTATCAGTGATGATGCTGCTTCTGCCTGTATTGTGGTCTTACATCTCTTCTTCCCTTACTCTTATTGCGCTCTGAAAAACTCAACATTTATGTCCTCATCACTAGGTTTTTAAAGTTACTGTCTTGAAGTCTTTAAAGTTATTTTTCTTGAAGCTAGCATTGGTGGTAAATTCTGGTACAAAACTTAAATTTTTATCTGGAAGTACAATTCCTTTCCTAGAACAACTATGTGGGTTTTATACACCGGAAACCTGTGGCTGCAACTGGTGAAACATAAATAACCTTAAAACATGAAAACACAATCGCAGTTTTTCTTCAGTGAATGAAGTTGCTGTAGAGAAATATCATCCTGATTAATTTCATTTGGACTATCTGTGGTGACTTGAGACTAAGTCAGGGGGGGTCTCGCATAGGTGCCACAACAGCCACAAAGCCATCAACTTGTTAGCATCTTTTTCTTGACTAACAGGTGGTTTGTTTTCATCAGCCAGTCAGAACCATAGGAAAGCGTAATCTCAAACCTTATTTTGATAATTTGTCTTTAGACAAAACAGATGCAGCAGCATGACACTATAAGGATTTGGCCTTTTGTTCTAACTAACTGGTGTACAAATGTGTACAGGAAAATGTGAAAAACACTAGACAGAGCACTTTCAGAACCAAGGGATCTAGGACTAGAAATCTGTTCAAAGTTATATACCTCTGCCAAATGATCTGAAGCTTTTTTAGCTAGTACTGATAAAACCATCTTTTTTACAGACAGCAAAAAAAAAGGCAGCAGAGAGCAGCAGGATTCCACATCCAGAGCCAGTATGTTAGGAGAGACACCTCTTTTTAATAAAATATCATGTTAGGTGTGCCAAAATGAAGTTCCAAAGCAAAATCAGGGTGAAATGCAGCCCAGCCTGAAAGTTAATGAGTGACCCTTATTTACTTAAGTGAGCTGAACCCTTCTCAAATCCCATTAGCAGTACTGAGGCAAACATACAGCCCTGTACAGACAAGAGCAGGGAGATGTCATCCTAGAAATACAGTAGGTTTCATGGGAAACGTCATGGAGCTACTGAGTCAAGCTTCTGAGAACTGCATGTAGCTAGATCTCACCTGCATCTGTTCATTGGGTTTCAAAGTGCCAGGCAGAAAGAACTAGCATGTCTGTAATCTTGCCTTTGTGTCTAGGACAACTGTCTTCCACCAGCTGTCTGCTGCCAACTAAATGCTGCCAACTTGCAGCTGGACGCTTCTTCACTGCCAACTCACCGCTGGGAAAGCTGTAAGCCACCCAGCAGGTGGCACTCATTTAGCACCCTGAGCAGAACCACCTTCAGCACCATGAACCTCAGAGCAGCAGGCAGCTCTACTCACGGGGTGCTGATTTTTGCAAGGAAACTGAGTATATATAGGGGAGTTCAAGTGTATGAGTTACACAATTTGTAACAAGAAGAAATAATATTTTAGGGACAGAAGAGTGTTGAAGGTTTTCAAGTAGAAAAAAAGCATGGCTGTAAATAACATCTTCATTGGTCTTGCACTGTAAGAGTTTAAGATAAAAAACTTTGTGTTTTAATTTCTTTTAGAGTTTCTAAGTGCAAGTGTAACTATAGTGATTAAAATTAATAAGAAAACATCTTTTAACCCTACTGATGGTAACAATTCAGCCTAGCTGTTCATAAATAATCTACAGTAACTACAGGTAAAAAATTATTCTTTGATTTAAAGTCTTGTATATTCATATTTGTCTGCATATATTATTTTATTGACTTATATTTGATATCAGCTTTGTTAATGTTCTAGGCTAAAACTGTAGAAAAGAGTTTCCTAGAGTTTCATTAAAATAAATTTTTTTTACATATGACATGTATATAATTATAAATACATTCCTATAACCACACTGTTCCTGAAACTATTTTTCAGCTTCAACTAAACAGCTTCAAAAGTTTGTAAAGAAAAGATAATAAGGATTTTTCTTCGGTTGCAAGTATATTTACAAAAGTAAAAAATGTTATAGCTATGGTTGAAGCCAATGTGTATCTTAGTTATGGAGGTTTAATAATGTTTATTTCAAATCCTTTATGTTTCTCTATGAAAAAGTCAAGACACTTAAGTTTTAAAATGGAGTGGTAAAGTTCTATGTGAACTTTAACTTGTGAGATATTTTGCTGTGGTAAAAAGTACCCCGATTACAGACAGAAAATTCCCATAGAATTACAGAATCATAGAATGATTTGGGATGGAGGGAACCTTAAGCATCACCTAGTTCCAACCCCCTTGCCATGGACAGGGACACCTCCCAGCATGCAATCTGGCCTTGAACACTTCCAGGGACAGACCATCCACAATCTCCCTGGTCAACATGTTCCCATGTCTCACCACCCTCACACTAAAGAATTTTTTCCTAATATCTAACCTATATCTACCCTCTTCTACCTTAAAAACATTACTCCTTGTCCTATCGCTACAAGTCCTTGTAAAAAGCCCCTCCCCAGCTTTCCTGTAGGTCCCTTCAGGTACTAGAAGGCCACTATTAGATTCCTCCCAGAGCCTTCTCTTCTCCAGGCTGAACAACCCCAAGTCTCTTAGCCTGTTCTCACAGGAGAGGTGCTGCAGCCCTCTGGTCATTTCTGTGGCCCTCCTCTGGACTTGCTCCAGGAGCTCCATATCCTTCTTAAGTTGAGGGCCCTGGAAAACTGTTCATAGCACTCCAGGGATGTCTCAATTAGGCAGAGTAGAGAGGGAAGAATCATCTCATCCAGCCTGATGGTCAAGCTTCTTGTTATGCAGCCCACAATACAGTTGGCTTTGTGGGCTGCAAGCACATGTTGATGGCTCATATGGAGCTTTTCATCAATGAACAAGCCCAAGTTCTTCTCCTGAAAGCTGCTCTCAATCAATTCTCTGCTCAGCCTGTAATTATGATTGGGATTGCCCCGACCCATGTGCAGGATCTTGTACTTGGCCTTGTTGAAATCCATACAGTTGGATCACCTCTCATGCTTGTCAAGGTCCCTTTGGATGCTGTCCCTTCCCTACAGCATGTCAACCACAGCTTGATGTTGACACCGAACTAGCTGAGCGTGCACTCAGTTCTTCTCTCCATGTTGCCAACAAACACATTAAACAGTGCCAGTTCCAATACTGACACCTGAGAAGCACCACTCGTCGCTGATCTTCACTTGGACATTGAGCCATTGACAGCAACTTTTTGAATGCAATCATCAAGCCAAACGCTTATCCACTGAATAGTCCATCCATCAAGTCCATGTCTCACCAAATTAGAGACAAGGGTGTTGTGCAGGAACCGCTGATATACCCCCAAAGGAAAGCACTAGAAGAAAATTTAATGGATGGATTAATTAAAGAATTTGCCAATTTGCAAAACGTAACACAGGTTACTGCTTGTTTACGAATGCCAAGAGCAGTAGGCGAATCTGTTCCCTAGGGAATTTTAACAACGAATTTGACCAGTTTAGAGCACAAAATGAGACTACCTATTGTAACCAAGTCCCCATAGTTGAATGGTGAGAACAAATAGAAAATATTCAGAAGAAATGGAAATATCCAGGGAATAGAGCTGATCGTCTAAAGTTACCAAATTATTTTTTTGAATCAGTAATAGATCTATGAGCTCAGATGCTTTTTCTTTGCAGTGGACCAACATGTGATTAAAGAAATACAGGATATTGTTCTTATACTGAACCAATTAAGATAAATGTTAGGCAAATAATTATAGAATAGAGACATCAAGAGACAAATATGCAAGAATATGCAAGAAACAGAAATGCAGTGGGACTCCATACAGTCCATGACTATGTTGTCTCAATTCCAGTACATGGCTAACGCCTCCCGGAGCTTTACTTGGGACAGGACAGCTTTTGCAGTTATTCCACTGATAAATGATAGAAGAAGTGCACTGCGAGAAAAGGAGAAGTTAGGGTCAACAGAAGGAGAAGTTAGGTCATCAACAGAGAATGGGTTTATTGACTGACTAGACAGGTGAACTTTCAAAAACTTTCAAAGGAGGGAAATGTTACTGATTTGATTATATTTTGATTATTTTCTTTTACTCAGGCTGGGGGCGTGGTTGGGCCTGGTCAGGCCTGGTCTGGCTGAATTGGGCAAGACAGAACTTTAAGGAGAAGTTAGTCTAAAAGGAACCGTAAGCGGGGGTGAGGGGACTGTGTTTTAATTCAGTGGTCACAGAAACCACATGAAGGAAGCAGGTGGCACAAGTAGGTAGCATCTTGTATATTTAACTGTAAAGTCATGAAGAATAAGATACTATGTTTAAGCAGGTACTGTGGCAAGAATAATGCAATAATAAATCTTAAAACTATCACACGGTGGCCAAGGTCACAGTAACCATTTATGCTGCTTGGAGATCCCCTTACCCATCCCATCCTGGTTTGAATATCAGGGACTACAATCAATAGGGTGACAACAGATGACCAATGATTTTTGTTAGAAATGAATATGCATGAAGTTATGTAACTCGAAAGATAATAGAAGGGCAATCAATACACAGGTTAAATTTGATGAGTATTTAAAAGCGAGCACCTCTTTATGCTAAATAATTTGTACAACAGAAATTAAACATATAAAACCCTGCTGATTGTAATGCAACTCAGGAAACGCTAGGTGGAGATAGCCCTGTACCTCAGTGCGCTTTGGTAAAGAAGTGTCTGCTTATCTACATCACAGTGGTGTCGGTAAGTTCTTTTCCTCCAGTTTGGTGACACAGGGAGAGTGATTAAAATGTGATGGTCCAACAAAATGTTCAACTGTGCGATTAAGGTGAAATTACAGTCAAGGTCTGTATTTTAATATTATTAAGTTTAATTAAAACTATATAAGAAATACTGATACTTCTTCGTATCTCAGGCGGTGTGATCATGACGGCTGGATATTTAGATCACAACAGTCAGAATACATGTGTGTCCAGGCTGCACGACCTGAGAAAAAACCATTAGGCCTTCTGTTACTTAATGGTTCTAGGAAGGAAGAAAGAGAGAGAGAATAGGAAAGGAAAAGTTAGATAGATGACGGCAAAGCCATCAGTCCTGGATCCAGTGTTGGGCCAGTCAACAGGGGAGAGTTGGTGTCAGTGAGGCTCCTGAAGCCCACCCTTGCAGCCCCTGTTCTATAGGCCTAGGTTCCTTGTTTTGCAAGGATGAGTAGGCATGGTTAAGTCCTAAGACCAAGCAGCTGGAGTGGACCTCCACCCCTCCACCCCTCAATCATTCTCAATATCTCAGTCGTTGTATATGCAACCCTTAGGCTATATGCAAACCATCACAGTTGTCTCCATCCCTTCAGGCAGGCCTTTTGGGATGCAAACGAGACTTTGTTCTAGGGGTTACAATGGGGTTTCAACACCACTTGTCACAAGTGCGGATCCTGAGGGATGGCCCCTCACATTAGATTGTATGATTTTTTAGCAATACTTAATGTATATTCAACAGTTTGTTATAATAAAATATAGAGGTTCAATTAAAGATCTAACAAAGTTTCTAAACTGAATTGTGCGTGCACACGCACACACACAAGGATATAAAGGTTAACTTGCGTTAAGATGTTACATTTTGCATGTGTTGATCCTTGAACTTCATGAAAAGAAGTTGCAATGAAATATGCCACAAATTGGCCCATGGGATCAAATTATAGAAAACCGATATTATTTTATCTTTTCACCATATGTAGAAATAGTCTTTGTGAGACACAGGCAGCAGCTTAGTGTGACCCCCAAGAGCTCCAAAGGACCTCCCTTTCAGGCCCAATATTTATAGGGTCTCAAGATGACTGGCTTTGGTCAGTGTTTTTCCATGAGCATGCGGGAGCGCAGAGCGGAGAGCGGCAGCGCCACCGGCAGTGGTGAGATTAGAGAAGGGGCCAGGCTTCCCGGGTCGGTGAAGCCGGGGCAGAGCGAGGAGACTTGAGTCTGAGCGGGAATCCAGCGAGGAACAGGAAGGCTGAGGTGACGGGGGGCGTGGCTGAGAACGGCGGCAAGGTTTAAAAGCGGCCATCTCGGCAGCTCCCTCAGAGCACACGGCAGCACAGAGCAGCAGCGGCCGTCACAGGAATTGGCACGAGGGCACGCGGAGAGCGCGAGGGCATGCGGAGAGCGGCGCGAGTGGAGGCAGGGAGTAGAGAACACTGGTAGCTTTCTCTAGCATGGTCACAACACACCCTAAAACCGTATTGAAAAAGGATGTGAGAACTCAGACGGAGGTTCTGAGCAGGCACGCAGCTGTGCAGGTCTCTGGCTGCAGCGAATGCCTGAGCTTGGCACTGGTACCAGAGGGAGCCAGTGGCACCGCGTGTGTGCGGTGTGAGCAAATCAATGACCTCCTCAGGCAGGTGGTTAAACTGATGGAGGAGGTTGAAAGACTAAGAACTATCAGAGAATATGAGAGTGAAATAGATTGGTGGAGCCAAACCCTGAGGCAAGAGCAGAAAGAAGGGGTTCTGGAACAAGTGAAGGATCCCCTCCCCTCCTGTCATCAGACAGAAGGAGAGAACTTTAGAGGCATGGAGGAACGGAGGGAGGTCTGTCCTTGGAGAGACAAGCAAAAACCCTCCCAACCCCCTCCACCCTCCGAATTGCCCTTGAAGAATAGGTATGAGGCCTTGGAACTTCAAGGACAGGAAAATGAAGTTGGAGTGATAGATCTGTCTAGTGAAGCACCTAGGACTTGTCGCTCAGCTCCACGCCTTAGGACTTCTTCAACTAAGAAGGAAAGGAGGGTAACTGTGGTGGGTGACTCCCTTCTGAGGGGAACAGAAGGGCTCATCTGTCGACCAGACCCGTCCCACAGGGAGGTCTGCTGCCTCCCTGGGGCTTGCATTAGAGATGTTAAAAGAAAACTCCCTAATCTTGTAAATTCCTCCGATTACTACCCACTGCTGATTTTTCAGGTTGGCAGTGACAAAATTATTACAAGAAATGTAAGGCCAACGAAGAGAGACTTCAGGGCCGTGGGACGGCTAGTTAGGGGGTCTGGAGCGCAAGTAGTGTTTGCCTCCATACCTCCTGCAAGAATGGGTGGAGAGGTAAACAGGAAGAGTTTACTGATCAATGAATGGCTATGAGACTGCTGCCAAAGGCAGGGCTTTGGTTTCTTTGATCATGGGCTGCTATATGAGACACCTGACCTGATGGTGGCAGGTGGGATGCACCTGTCCCAGAGGGGGAAAAGGCTTTTGGGGCAGGACTTAGCAGGGCTCATTGAGAGGGCTTTAAACTAGATGTGAAAGGGGAAGGGGAGAAAACTGGGTCTGTCAGGGATAAGCCCAAGAGGAACATACCAGGGCCTGAAGGAAGGTGGTCTAAGGAGGATTTGGTCCCACCAGTGTGCTCTGCTTGCTTCCTGAAATGCCTGTACACCAATGCACACAGCATGGGGAATAAACAGGAAGAGTTGGAGGTCTGTGGGCGGTCTAAGGGTTATGATCTGGTGGTGGTGACAGAGACATGGTGGGACGGCTCATGTGACTGGAATGTGGCCACGGATGGCTATGTGCTTTTTAGGAAAGATCGGTTGGTGAAGCGAGGTGGTGGAGTTGTTCTTTATGTGAGAGAGCAACTAGAATGTATCGAGTTTTGTGCAGGGGCTGATGAGGGGCAAGTTGAAAGTCTGTGGGTAAGAATTAAAGGGCAGGCTGGTATGGGTGATACAGCTGTGGGGGTCTACTACAGACCTCCTGATCAAGATGAGGAAGTTGATGAGGCTTTCTACAGGCAGCTGAAAGCAGCCTCACAACTACAGTCCTTGGTCCTCATGGGAGATTTTAACTCCCCCGATATCTGCTGGAAGACTTACACAGCCAGCCTTTCACAGTCTAGGAGGTTCCTCCAGTGCATTGATGACAACTTCTTAATGCAAATGGTGGACAAGCCGACTAGAAGAGGAGCGCTGCTGGATCTTGTGCTCACCAACAAGGAGGGCCTTGTTGAAGCACTGGTGGTCAATGGCAGCCTTGGCTGCAGTGACCACGAGATGGTGGAGTTCAGGATCCTGTGTGGGAGGAACAGAATACCCAGCAGGACCAGAACCCTGGCCTTCCACAGAGCAAACTTCGGCCTCCTCAATCAATTGTTAAGGAAAGTCCCATGGGATAGGGTGCTGGAAGGTAAAGGGGCTCAAGATAGCTGGTCAACATTCAAGGACCACTTCTTGCAAGCACAGGATCAGTGTGTCCCAATGGGTAGAAAATCTAGTAAGGGAGCTAGGAGACCAGCATGGTTAAAAAAGGAACTGCTGGGCAAACTCAAGTGGGAAAGGAAAATCTATAGATCATGGAAGGAGGGGCTGGTCACTTGGGAGGAATATAGGACTGTTGTCAGAGAATGTAGGGAGGCAACTAGGAAAGCTAAGGCCTCCTTGGAACTTAACCTTGCAAGTTGGGTTAAGGACAATAGAAAGGGCTTTTTCAAATACATAGCCGACAAAACTAACACCAGAGGCAATATAGGCCCACTGCTGAATGAGGTGGGTGCCCTGGTGACAGAGGATTTAAAGAAGGCAGAGGTGCTGAATGCCTTCTTTGCCTCTGTCTTTACTCCTGCAGGCTTTCCCCATGAGCCCGTTTCATATAGCCCCAGAAGAAGTCAAGATAAAGGAGGAGTTTGCCCAGGTAGATGAGGATTGGGTTAGGGATCAGATGAGTAATCTGGACATCCATAAATCAATGGGTCCGGATGAAATGCATCCAAGGGTGCTGAGGGAGCTGGCGGAGGTCATTGCTAGTCCACTCCCCATCATCTTTGGTAAATCATGGGTAACAGGAGAGGTGCCTGAGTCCTGGAGGATAGCAAATGTCACTCCAGTCTACAAGAAGGGCAAGAAGGAGGACCCGGGTAACTATAGACCGGTCAGCCTCACCTCCATCCCTGGAAAGGTGATGGAACAACTTGTCCTTGGCACTATCTCTAGGCATATCAAGGACACAGGGGTCATCAAGAGCAGTCAACATGGTTTTACCAAGGGTAAGTCATGTTTGACTAACCTCATAGCCTTCTATGAGGAAATTACTAGGTGGACAGATGATGGTAGAGCGGTAGATGTGGTCTATCTTGATTTCAGTAAAGCATTTCACACCGTCTCCCACAGCATCCTTGTAGATAAGTTGATCAAGTATGGGTTTGATGATCAGGCAGTGAGGTGGATCAAGAACTGGTTGAAAGGAAGGAGTCAGAGAGTTGTAGTCAATGGGGCAGAACCTAGTTGGAGGCCTGTGACTAGTGGAGTCCCTCAGGGGTCGGTACTGGGACCGGTGTTGTTCAACATCTTCATCAACGACCTGGATGAGGGTACAGAATGTAGCCTCAGCAAGTTTGCTGATGACACCAAGCTGGGAGGAGTAGCTGACACACCAGAAGGCTGTGCTGCCCTTCAGAGAGACCTAGACAGGCTGGAGACTTGGGCAGGGAAAAACCTGATGAAGTTCAACAAGGGCAAGTGTAGAGTTTTGCATTTGGTGAAGAAAAACACCATGTACCAGTACAGGTTGGGGGCTGACCTGCTGGAGAGCAGTGTAGGTGAAAGGGACCTGGGAGTCCTGGTAGACAGGAGGATAACCATGATCCAGCAATGTGCCCTTGTGGCTAAGAAGGCCAATGGCATCCTGGGGTGTATTAGAAAGGGTGTGGTTAGTCAGTCAAGAGAAGTTCTCCTCCCCCTCTATTCTGCATTGGTGAGGCTGCATCTGGAGTATTGTGTCCAGTTCTGGGCCCCTCAGTTCAGGAAGGACAGGGAACTGCTTGAAAGAGTCCAGTGCAGAGCCACAAAGATGATTAAAGGAGTGGAACATCTCCCTTATGAGGAAAGGCTGAGGGAGCTGGGTCTCTTTAGTTTGGAGAAAAGGAGACTGAGGGGTGACCTCATCAATGTTTACAAATATGTAAAGGGTGAGTGCCAAGAAGATGGAGTTAAGCTTTTTTTCAGTGATGACCAGGGATAGGACAAGGAGTAATGGATACAAATTGGAGCATAGGAGGTTTAAGGTGAATATCAGAAAATTTTTTTTTACTGTGAGAGTGACAGAGCACTGGAACAGGCTGCCCAGAGAGGTTGTGGAGTCTTCTTCACTGGAGACATTCAAAACCCACCTGGACGCATTCCTGTGTGATGAACTCTAGGTGACCCTGCTTTGGCAGGGGGGTTGGACTAGATGATCTTTCGAGGTCCCTTCCAACCCCTATGGTTCTATGATTCTATGAACTCAAATTTCTGTTACTTTATGTGTGTGCTAAAGCTACATCAGGGTCCCCAAAAAAATTATTTGCAAAACAAGATCATACTTGCTGGTTTTGAGTAGGAGAAGGAAGAAAAGTAATTAAGGTTGGAGTGTATGTATTGTATTGGCTGTTTTTCCAGGAAGAAAAATTCCAGCATACACCAATACAAAAAAAACCCAAACCAAACCAAAACAAAAAAACCCCTCTTTACTTGGTTACACTAAGCATTTTCTGTTTTGTTCTGGAAGCAAAATATGAAATGGCAAAACATACAAGGGTAAATTAAAAGACAGTTGTCATGTATTACAATATCCCTTCTGATAAAATCAGAAAAAACTTCCACCTGAGTTAGTTTGAAACTTTCTGTATGTTTTCAAAAGACACAGCCAAACAAAGTACTTGTTTACAATCTTGTGCAGGAAGGAGTTTCGTTTTCAGCATAAGTGTAACTGTTACAGAGATCTCTGCTATTGGCTTACGAGAAACTTGTGCCACAGACCCATATAAACCCCTTATTGGGGCATACTCACTGTCTACTGCTGCAGACATGAGGATGTGGGCAACTTGGTGTGTGGCCATGTACTTCGTTGGAGCAAGTAAGAACCAGCAGAGCCCTGACATCTGCTCGGCTGCTGAGAGAATGTAGCATTTTTGGTTTTACTGTGTTTTTGTTTGTCTTATAGGAGCTAAAATCACCCAGACTCCAGATCTTGTATTGAAGGAAGACAAGCAAGCTACTCTGACATGCAGTCAAAATGATAATCATAGATTTATGTGCTGGTATCTGCAGCAGCCAGGGAAGGGGCTGCAATTGATCTATTATTCCATTGATGCAAACGATGAACAAGAGGGTGACATTCACATCGGATACAAAGCTAAAAGATTAAACCTTTCAGACTTCCGTTTGGATATTGTATCTGTGAAGATGAACCATTCTGCTGTCTATTTCTGTGCCAGCAGTTTGAACACAATATTAAAAAGTCATTTGCTTTCTTTACGTAAACTTCTGTCCTTTTCAGCACCTTCCCTCAGAAGGGAGCAGCTCTCAGTACAGGAAAAGGGTACCTAGGCCAATAGCTTACTTGCAAACCAGATGTTGCCAAGGAGCTGAAAGAAGAGAGGCAAAACAGGTCTTTGAAGCATAGGCTAATAGCTGAGCTCTTCTTTTCTTCTCAGTAATTTATTCTTTATCTCATGAGAACAATCAATGAAGTTATTTAACCAAACGCAGGCATAAAATAAGGGAAAAGG
Source organism: Apus apus (assembly GCF_020740795.1). Lineage (NCBI taxonomy): Eukaryota > Metazoa > Chordata > Aves > Apodiformes > Apodidae > Apus > Apus apus. Next base: position 125,043,799 of record NC_067282.1, read on the forward strand.
AAACTACAATCTACACAGCCACAAATTATTGCCCCACTATGCCATTTTCTTACCTGACTCATAGCAGTTACTTGAAATATGTCTAAGATTAAAATACTTCAGAGAGAGTGACTTCAGGGCACTGGGCAAATGGTTGAGGGATCTGGGGCACAGGTGGTGTTTTCTTCTGTTCCTTCAGTGGTGGGGAACACTGAAAGTAACAGGAAAACACAACTGTGTAGCACATGGCTCAGAGGCTGGTGCCATCAGTGGAATTTTGGGTTCTTTGACAATGGGTATTTCCACATGGCACCAGGCCTCCTGGCCAAACGTGGGGTGGAACTGTCACCAAGGGGAAAAAAAAGATTCTTAGCCAGGAGTTAGTGGGGCTCGTTGAGAGGGCTTTAAATAAAGGTTGAAGGGGGAAGGGGATAAAACCAGGCCCACTACAGATGAGCCATGGGGTGACAAGAGGGTGAGCATTAGCAGGGCTCATAGACAGGGCTTTGAACTAGATTCAAAGGGGGATGGGCATGTAGGATGGTGTGCTAGTGAAGACTCTGCCATCTCAGTTGAGATAGGGCACAGAGATATAATGGGAAACAAAGAGGCAAGGGTTATAGATGGTTGAGAAATCATGGAAACACCTGAGAAGGGTCAGGTAGGAATTAGGACCATGCCCACAAAAAGTTGATGGGATCCCTAGCTGATCTGAAGTGCATCTATACCAATGCATGCAGCATAGGCAACAAACAAGGGGAGCTGGAAGCCACAGGAAAACCTCTTCTGACTGGAGTGCCACGACTGATGGCTACCAGCTTTTCAGGAGGGATAGCCAAGGAAGGAGAAGTGGTGGGGTGGCCCCGTACAGTACCACATATGCAGGATAAATCATTCTGATCTTCAATGGAAAATCTCAATTTGTGATTATTACGCAGCATTTCTTCATTGAGAGAGAAGTTATTGAATGACAGGCACGTCTTCCAGGGAAAAGGTGACAGAATATATAACTGAATCAGCTGATTTGAGTATCAGCTGACTGTCCCGGGAGCAGCTTTGCAGAAAAGCAATTGAACATGAACAAACAGCAAGCCCTTTCAACGATGAAGGCTAATTACATGTTTAGGTGCCTTAGCATGTTGAAGAACTTCGGAGGCTATGCTTGTGTCCTGGTTTGAGCCAGGATGAAGCCAATTTTCCTTTTACTGATTATTTTTTTCCTTCAGTAAGCTTTCTTTTAACTAGCAACCGCGTGTTCTAACTAAAGCTGAGAAGACAGTGGAATGTTTTTGTAACTGCTGGGTCTTCAGGGTCGCACCTTCACTCTGCCAGCTCAGGCACTACGGGGAGATCAATGACACCCCCCATAGGAGGCTGAATTAGACAGACAGCAAAACTGGCCAGAGATATTCCATTCCATATATCTACGGAAGCTCAGAGGAAGGTCAGAGGTCACAGAAGACAACTTCCTTCCTACTTCTTCTTCTCTTCTCCTCCGTCCATGGCTGGTGTCCGGGGAGGACTCCATCCATCCAGCACTGTTGACCCTTAGGCTCGAGCTCTCCTGACCCTCATCACTCTCCGCTTTCTCCAGCAGCAGCTCCGGGATTTCTCGGGACTGTTCCAGCTCAGGGGAGTGTGGTGGGAGTTGCTGGGGTTGGGGGGAGGCGAGAGGCTCTTGCACATATCTGAACATATCTGTACATAATTGTATTCATATTCTTATATCATTAGTGTTTGATTAAAGCTGTGTAGTTTAGTTTTCAATCCAGACAAGTCTCTCTCTTTTTCTCCCTCTCCTTCCCTACCTGAGTGGAAGGGGAGGGGATCGAGAGCATTGTTGTCAGATCTGAGTCAGACGGTGACAGTTTGGAATGCTACCTCTACTGTACAAATACCACCCTACCCGGCCCCAGCCCAGTACAAGATGTCAGCAAATTGTAGAGAGTCCAGCAGTGACACACTAGGAAGACCAGAGCAGTGGAGCAGAAACCAAATCCAAATACGTGTATAAAAGGAAAACAAGATGTGTGTAACTATCTGCTTTCTCTAGGAAAAACCTTAACTGCAATCCAGAACACGTTGGTGTGGAACAGACCTCTGTCCTTAGAAAATCCAGGACATGATTGTCAACCTGGAGACTATGTGAAAACATGGAGCTCTGAACTGTTGCCGGAATGCTGGGAAGGACCCTTTCAGGTATTGCTCACTACCTTCACAGCCACCAGGATTTCAGATTTAGATGCATGGATACACTACACCAGAGTGAAGGAGCTGCCCCCTTCATGGAAGATTGTCAATAGAGATCCAGGGACTTTAAAATTAACTCTAAAACATGTCTAGTTTTACATATCAGTTTGAGATTGTTGTTATAGACCTGATTTTGACTTGGAGACTGATGCTAGGGGGAGCCTGGCTTGAGGCAACAATTGAGAGACAAAACGTGACTGAGAATTATGAGGAACAGTTAGATCTGAAGGTGATAAATAAAGGACAGGTGGAAATGGAACAGCTGATATACCTCCCAAGGAAAGCACCAGAAGAAAATTTAATGGATGGATTAATTAAAGAATTTGCCAATTTGCAAAACGTAACACAGGTTACTGCTTGTTTACGAATGCCAAGAGCAGTAGGCGAATCTGTTCCCTAGGGAATTTTAACAACAAATTTGACCAGTTTAGAGCACAAAATGAGACTACCTATTGTAACCAAGTCCCCATAGTTGAATGGTGAGAACAAATAGAAAATATTCAGAAGAAATGGAAATATCCAGGGAATAGAGCTGATCGTCTAAAGTTACCAAATTATTTTTTTGAATCAGTAATAGATCTATGAGCTCAGATGCTTTTTCTTTGCAGTGGACCAACATGTGATTAAAGAAATACAGGATATTGTTCTTATACTGAACCAATTAAGATAAATGTTAGGCAAATAATTATAGAATAGAGACATCAAGAGACAAATATGCAAGAATATGCAAGAAACAGAAATGCAGTGGGACTCCATACAGTCCATGACTATGTTGTCTCAATTCCAGTACATGGCTAACGCCTCCCGGAGCTTTACTTGGGACAGGACAGCTTTTGCAGTTATTCCACTGATAAATGATAGAAGAAGTGCACTGCGAGAAAAGGAGAAGTTAGGGTCAACAGAAGGAGAAGTTAGGTCATCAACAGAGAATGGGTTTATTGACTGACTAGACAGGTGAACTTTCAAAAACTTTCAAAGGAGGGAAATGTTACTGATTTGATTATATTTTGATTATTTTCTTTTACTCAGGCTGGGGGCGTGGTTGGGCCTGGTCAGGCCTGGTCTGGCTGAATTGGGCAAGACAGAACTTTAAGGAGAAGTTAGTCTAAAAGGAACCGTAAGCGGGGGTGAGGGGACTGTGTTTTAATTCAGTGGTCACAGAAACCACATGAAGGAAGCAGGTGGCACAAGTAGGTAGCATCTTGTATATTTAACTGTAAAGTCATGAAGAATAAGATACTATGTTTAAGCAGGTACTGTGGCAAGAATAATGCAATAATAAATCTTAAAACTATCACACGGTGGCCAAGGTCACAGTAACCATTTATGCTGCTTGGAGATCCCCTTACCCATCCCATCCTGGTTTGAATATCAGGGACTACAATCAATAGGGTGACAACAGATGACCAATGATTTTTGTTAGAAATGAATATGCATGAAGTTATGTAACTCGAAAGATAATAGAAGGGCAATCAATACACAGGTTAAATTTGATGAGTATTTAAAAGCGAGCACCTCTTTATGCTAAATAATTTGTACAACAGAAATTAAACATATAAAACCCTGCTGATTGTAATGCAACTCAGGAAACGCTAGGTGGAGATAGCCCTGTACCTCAGTGCGCTTTGGTAAAGAAGTGTCTGCTTATCTACATCACAGTGGTGTCGGTAAGTTCTTTTCCTCCAGTTTGGTGACACAGGGAGAGTGATTAAAATGTGATGGTCCAACAAAATGTTCAACTGTGCGATTAAGGTGAAATTACAGTCAAGGTCTGTATTTTAATATTATTAAGTTTAATTAAAACTATATAAGAAATACTGATACTTCTTCGTATCTCAGGCGGTGTGATCATGACGGCTGGATATTTAGATCACAACAGTCAGAATACATGTGTGTCCAGGCTGCACGACCTGAGAAAAAACCATTAGGCCTTCTGTTACTTAATGGTTCTAGGAAGGAAGAAAGAGAGAGAGAATAGGAAAGGAAAAGTTAGATAGATGACGGCAAAGCCATCAGTCCTGGATCCAGTGTTGGGCCAGTCAACAGGGGAGAGTTGGTGTCAGTGAGGCTCCTGAAGCCCACCCTTGCAGCCCCTGTTCTATAGGCCTAGGTTCCTTGTTTTGCAAGGATGAGTAGGCATGGTTAAGTCCTAAGACCAAGCAGCTGGAGTGGACCTCCACCCCTCCACCCCTCAATCATTCTCAATATCTCAGTCGTTGTATATGCAACCCTTAGGCTATATGCAAACCATCACAGTTGTCTCCATCCCTTCAGGCAGGCCTTTTGGGATGCAAACGAGACTTTGTTCTAGGGGTTACAATGGGGTTTCAACACCACTTGTCACAAGTGCGGATCCTGAGGGATGGCCCCTCACATTAGATTGTATGATTTTTTAGCAATACTTAATGTATATTCAACAGTTTGTTATAATAAAATATAGAGGTTCAATTAAAGATCTAACAAAGTTTCTAAACTGAATTGTGCGTGCACACGCACACACACAAGGATATAAAGGTTAACTTGCGTTAAGATGTTACATTTTGCATGTGTTGATCCTTGAACTTCATGAAAAGAAGTTGCAATGAAATATGCCACAAATTGGCCCATGGGATCAAATTATAGAAAACCGATATTATTTTATCTTTTCACCATATGTAGAAATAGTCTTTGTGAGACACAGGCAGCAGCTTAGTGTGACCCCCAAGAGCTCCAAAGGACCTCCCTTTCAGGCCCAATATTTATAGGGTCTCAAGATGACTGGCTTTGGTCAGTGTTTTTCCATGATGGCCATGGTTCATCACCTTTGGCAACTTTCAGAGTGGGCTTGAAATCCAAGCAGAAGGGGTCTCAGGTACGTTTCCCAGACAACATGTGTTCCAGGTACCACTAGGGAGTGCCTGATCACCCCAAATCAATGTATTTGCACTAGGACTAGAAAGTACCCAATTGTTTCAACTCACTGCTCCAGCAGGCAAGGTCAGAAAGTGCCAGATTGTCTCAGCCTTCTGCACCTGCATTTGAAACAAGAGCTTTTTTGGGCTCACTGCACTTGTAACTAAAACAAAAACAATGATGGCTGGTGTTGACATTGCAACCTGGCTCAGTAAACAGGGGTGAAAGAAACCTTTTGTAATTTTACCCTTGAATCCCCATCTTTGGTCAATGAACATCCCAAATAATTTTTGTGACACTACCAAGCAGACTGCATGTCTAAGAACAGTTTCTGAGAGATCTATAGTGACAACAGAACAGAACAGAAGGATATTTCATTTGGAAGGGACCTACAGCAATCATCCAGTTTAACTGCAGGAACACTTTAGGGCTGATGAAAAGGTAACGCATGTTAATAAGGGCATTGTCTTAGTAACTGACACATCACCCCTCTGGGAAGCCTCTTAGTGTGTTTGACCACCCTCTCAGTAAAGACATGTTTCCTAACATCAGGCCTGAGCCTCCCCCAGGGCAGCTTTGAACAGTTCCCATGCATGCTGTCACTGGATACCAGGGAGAAGAGCTCAGCACCTCCCTTTCCCCTTTCTCTCCTCAGGAAGCTGCACAGAGGAATGAGATCACTCCTCAACCTCCTTTTCTCCACACTAGACAAATCCAGTGTCCTTGGCTGGTCCTCGTATGACATACTTTCCAGCACTTCCACCAGCCCTGTTGCCCTCCTGGGGGTGCATTCAAGGACCTTAAATTCCTTCTTATTTCTGAGGCCCAGATCTCCACACAGTACTCAAGGGGAGGCTAATGCTAAATACAGTGGGATAATCACCCCTTTTGACTGGGTGGTTATGCTGTGTTTGATGCAGTTTGCCCCCTCAGCTGACTCAAAATGAGCCTGCTGTCAACCAGCACCCCCAGATCCCTCCCCGCGGAGCTGTTCTCTAGCCTCTCCTCTCTCAGTGGTGTTCTGTCCCAGGTGCAGAATCTGGCAGTTTTTTGTTGTTAGGTTTCATGCCATTCATGACTGCCTAATGCTCCAATCTATTGAATCATTCTGTGTGGGTCCCATTGTGCACGTGGACTTGTGAAGGCACTGGAGGAGCAGGGAGTTTAGAATCAGTTGCTGGGCAGACTGTGTGTCTAAGCACAGTTACTGGGTATGGTAATGTGTGTGTGTGTATGAACACATGCATGTGTGAAGGAACGCATGAGGGTTTGTATCTATGAGAGAGGGGGGCATGTACCAGAAAGTGAAGTGGGACTGCAGACTTCAGAGGTTCATACAGCTCATCCAGTTGCCAGTGCCTGAGGATACCAAGGATCCAGGGCAAGCTGCTGGATGGGCTGTCTATGGCTAGCTACTGTGAGGGTCCACATTGTGGTTATGTATCTAGCATCAGCTATCAGACCTTCATCCTGATCAGTCTGGAGAGGGACACAGGATGAAGGTCTATTAATGCCATGTGTGTTTGCATGACTGTTTCTGTTTGTATTGACTTGTTGGCTGGCTGTGTGTATACCTGTGTGGATACTGTGTACGTTTTTGTATGCCCATTGGGAATACACACTAAGCCTTGCTAGTGGATAATCCAGGGAGCTGCAGCAGCCTCACCACTGCTGGGCTACTTGATTTCTTTTATGGTCAAAGCCATGGAAATTCTTTAACCTCAGGTTGTCTGAAGTCTGAAATTGAATTGATGGGAGAAGACATTATGGAACAACCAAACAATACTAAATTGTCCTCACTGAGAAGAAAGTAAGCCTATGGCAGCATCGAGCTGATGATTACCCAAGTCATGTTATGCTTAGAGCCACAGCAAGACATTTTGACACACGTATTTTTACAGCTTCAACAGGAAGTCCTATGTCCAGGAAGTTCAACCTCCCAACAAACTCACTGACAGGTTTAGAGGATGAGGTATCTCACTCTAACTTCCCACACTTGGTTGTCCTAGACATAAATACTCAGCTGGCTATTAGCAGACTAGGTGTTATTTCTCCCCTTGCTTGCTTTGGCTTTGATTTAACCACCAGTGTGTTACAGACCATTGCATGTCAGATTTTCCTCTTGAAATTATTTCAATTTGTTTTAAATAGTTATTGATCAGACATAGAATCTGTCCCATGAGAAAAGCCTAGGCTATGAATTTGTATGTTTTAAACGGTACAAAAACATTTCTTATTAATCACTTTGTGACTCCCTACAATACGGTACAAGAGAAAGTTGGATTGTCTGGATTCTGATTCTGTCTTGAAATAATGATATTGTGATATTTGAATCTAGATATTCTGCTTGAATATTTTACCTATTATATTGCTGTAGACTGCTCCTCTGCCCCCAGGTCCCCATTAACCCAGAGGAAAACTATAGCAACATGTCCTGTGTGAAAGGCAGTTTCTCTTTCCAGCCCATTTACCTGAGTCTTCGGGCAACATTTACAGTGTATCTGCCTCACTAGTTAGGTACCTCATCAGTTACTTCCCAGGTTAATTCCCCTCCTCAGCTGCATTATGTTGCCATCTTATTCTCGATACCAGCTCAGAGATCTTTCTCCTACAGACAAAGAACTCATATATTACTGAGTCAACACTTCCGGATCAGCATTTCACAGTCACCAGTTTAATGAGAGAGGTACATATCTCTGGTGCATTAGTTCCAGTCCTGCTTCCATGCAGTTCTGCCAATGCAAAAGTAGATAAACGTAGGAAATACAGCCCGTAATGATCACTTTAAACACCCCGTCATTCCACCAGATGGTATAATTTCACTTAAAGGAGAAAGAATAATTTCAGAAGCACAGATCTTTGCTTGGTTTTGGTGTCGGTCTCTGGGGTTGGATTAAAAATCCATCGATGGCAAATGTAGTTGCTGTGATAGTTCCCACTGTGCATCAGAAATACCGTGGTAGGACTGTGTGAGCAGTCTTCTTAACACAAGTTAAGAGATTGTGTCAGAGGCAGTGGTATCACCCTGAATCATTGAAGTTGGATTTGTAATTAGTACAGGTACAGGTGAGACAAGTAAGGGAAGAGAATTTGTTAGATTATCACTTCAGGAACAACTCAAATTTCTGTTACTTTGTCTGTGTGCTAAAGCTACATCAGGGTCCCAAAAAAAATTATTTGCAAAACAAGATCATGCTTGCTGGTTCTGAGTAGGAGAAGGAAGAAAAGTAATTAAGGTTGGAGTGTATGTATTGTATTGGCTGTTTTTCCAGGAAGAAAAATTCCAGCATACACCAATACAAAAAAAAAAAAAACCAAAAAACCCAAACCTCTTTACTTGGTTACCCTAAGCATTTTCTGTTTTGTTCTGGAAGCAAAATATGAAATGGCAAAATAAAACATACAAGGGTAAATTAAAAGACAGTTGTCATGTATTACAATATCCCTTCTGATAGAATCAGAAAAACTTCCACCTGAGTTAGTTTGAAACTTTGTGTGTTTTCAAAAGACACAGCCAAACAAAGTACTTGTTTACAATCTTGTGCAGGAAGGAGTTTCGTTTTCAGCATAAGTGTAACTGTTACAGAGATCTCTGCTATTGGCTTACGAGAAACTTGTGCCACAGACCCATATAAACCCCTTATTGGGGCATACTCACTGTCTACTGCTGCAGACATGAGGATGTGGGCAACTTGGTGTGTGGCCATGTACTTCGTTGGAGCAAGTAAGAACTAGCAGAGCCCTGACATCTGCTCGGCTGCTGAGAGAATGTAGCATTTTTGGGTTTACTGTGTTTTTGGTTTTCTTTGTCTTATAGGAGCTAAAATCACCCAGACTCCAGATCTTGTATTGAAGGAAGACAAGCAAGCTACTCTGACATGCAGTCAAAATGATAATCATAATTTTATGTACTGGTATCTGCAGCAGCCAGGGAAGGGGCTGCAATTGATCTATTACTCCAATGGTGCAAACGATGAACAAGAGGGTGACATTCACATCGGATACAAAGCTAAAAGATTAAACCTTTCAGACTTCCGTTTGGATATTGTATCTGTGAAGATGAACCATTCTGCTGTCTATTTCTGTGCCAGCAGTTTGAACACAATATTAAAAAGTCATTTGCTTTCTTTACGTAAACTTCTGTCCTTTTCAGCACCTTCCCTCAGAAGGGAGCAGCTCTCAGTACAGGAAAAGGGTACCTAGGCCAATAGCTTACTTGCAAACCAGATGTTGCCAAGGAGCTGAAAGAAGAGAGGCAAAACAGGTCTTTGAAGCATAGGCTAATAGCTGAGCTCTTCTTTTCTTCTCAGTAATTTATTCTTTATCTCATGAGAACAATCAATGAAGTTATTTAACCAAATGCAGGCATAAAATAAGGGAAAAGGAAACTACAATCTACACAGCCACAAATTATTGCCCCACTATGCCATTTTCTTACCTGACTCATAGCAGTTACTTGAAATATGTCTAAGATTAAAATACTTCAGAGAGAGTGACTTCAGGGCACTGGGCAAATGGTTGAGGGATCTGGGGCACAGGTGGTGTTTTCTTCTGTTCCTTCAGTGGTGGGGAACACTGAAAGTAACAGGAAAACACAACTGTGTAGCACATGGCTCAGAGGCTGGTGCCATCAGTGGAATTTTGGGTTCTTTGACAATGGGTATTTCCACATGGCACCAGGCCTCCTGGCCAAACGTGGGGTGGAACTGTCACCAAGGGGAAAAAAAAGATTCTTAGCCAGGAGTTAGTGGGGCTCGTTGAGAGGGCTTTAAATAAAGGTTGAAGGGGGAAGGGGATAAAACCAGGCCCACTACAGATGAGCCATGGGGTGACAAGAGGGTGAGCATTAGCAGGGCTCATAGACAGGGCTTTGAACTAGATTCAAAGGGGGATGGGCATGTAGGATGGTGTGCTAGTGAAGACTCTGCCATCTCAGTTGAGATAGGGCACAGAGATATAATGGGAAACAAAGAGGCAAGGGTTATAGATGGTTGAGAAATCATGGAAACACCTGAGAAGGGTCAGGTAGGAATTAGGACCATGCCCACAAAAAGTTGATGGGATCCCTAGCTGATCTGAAGTGCATCTATACCAATGCATGCAGCATAGGCAACAAACAAGGGGAGCTGGAAGCCATGATGCCACAGGAAAACCTCTTCTGACTGGAGTGCCACGACTGATGGCTACCAGCTTTTCAGGAGGGACAGCCAAGGAAGGAGAAGTGGTGGGGTGGCCCTGTAAATTACGAATTGTTATGAATATCTAGAACTCGAATATAGTGACAAAGCTTAGGGAAGGGTAACAAGGCTCATATTACATTGGGAGTCTGCTATAGACCTCCAAACCAGGGCAGTGAGGTGAATGAACTGTTCCATAAACATCTGGGTGAAATCTTGTGGTTGTTTGCCCTTGTTCTTTTGGGGGATTTCAACTTCCCTGGTATCTGCTGGTATTACAACACAGCAGAGATTGAACAGTCCCGGAGGTTCCTGGAATGTGTCAAAGATAACTTCCTGACACAGCTGGTTAGTGAACCAACCAGGCAAGGTGACTTAGTAGACCTGCTCTTTCTGACCAGGTAAGGGCTGGTGGGAGGTGCAATGGTTGGAGGCTGTCTAGGGTACAGCGACCACGAATTGTGAAAAGTTCTCTATTCTTAGAGCCAGGAGGGGGAGCAGCAACACTGCCACCTTAGACTTGCGAAGGCAAACTTGTTCTGTAGCCTGATTGCCAGAATCCCTTGGGAATCAGTTCTGAAAGGTATAGGAGTCCAGAAAGGCTGGATGCTCTTCAAGAAGGAGTCTTGAAGGCACAGGAGCCCATATGCTCTAAGGAGAGCTGGCGGCATAGAAGACCAGCCTGGCTGAACAGGAAGCTTTGGCTGGTGCTCAGGGAGAACAAGAGAATCTATGGCCTTTGGAGGAAGGGGCAGGCTACTCACGAGGAGTACAAAAATGCTGTGAGGCTCTGCAGGGAGGGAATTAGAAGGTTCAAAGCCCAGCTAGAAATCAATCTGGCCTCTATGGTAAAGGATAACAAGAACAACGTCTATAAATAGATTAACAACAAAAGAAAGACCTGAGAGACCCTCCATCCCCAGTTAAACGCGGGAGGAAACATGGTGATGGATTATGAGGAAAAGGCTGAGGTGCTAAATGACTTCTTTGCCTGAGTTGTTAGTAACAGGACCAGTTACATAGAGGGAATCCAAGTCCCTAAGTTAGAGACCAGGGACCTCGAGCAGAATGACCCCCCCACAATCCAAGAGGAAATGGTTGGTGACCTGCTGCACCACGTAGATGTGCACAGATCTGTGGGGCCAGATGGGGTGCACCCAAGAGTGCTGAAAGAGCTGGTGGGAATGCTCACCAAGCCACTTTCCATCATTTATCAGCAGTCCTGGCTGACTGGGGAGGTACCAGCAGACTGGAAATCAGCCACTGTAACCCCCATATATAAGAAGGGTCAGAAGGATGATCCAGGAAATTACAGGCCTCTTAGTCTGACTTCACTACCAAGGAAGCTGATGAAGCAGATCATCTCGAGTGCCATTGTGTAGTACATTCAGGACAATCAGATGATCAGGCCCAGTCAGCATGGGTTCATGAAGGGCAGGTCCTCTTTGGCTAATCTGATCTCCTTCTATGACAGGGTGACACACTTATTAAACAAGGGAAGGGCTGTGGCTGTTGTCTACCTTGACTTTATCAAGGCCTTTGACAAGGTTTCCCACAACATTCTCCTAGAGAAGCTGGCTGCTCGTGGCTTGGATGTGCCCATGCTTTGCTGGATAAAAATCTGGTTGGATGGCTGGGTCCAAAGAGTTGTGTTGAATGGAGTTAAATCCAGTTGGTGGCGGGTCAGGAGTGGTGTTCCCCAGGGCTCATTTCTGGGGCCACTGCTCTTTATTGATTATTTGGATGAGGGGACAGAGTGCATCCTCAGTAAGTTGGCAGATGACACTAAGCAGAGTGTCATTCTGCTTGAGAGCAGGGAGGCTCTGCAGAGGGATCTGGACAGGCTTGGTCGATGGGCCAAGGCCAATGGCATGAGTTTCAATAAGGCCAAGTGTTGGGTCCTGCACTTTGGCCACAACAACCACCAGCAGCACCACTGGCTTGGGGAGGAGCGGCTGGAGAGCTGCCCAGCAGAGGGGGACCTGGGAGTGCTGATTGACAGCCAGCTGAACATGAGCCAGCAGTGTGCCCAGGTGGCCAAGAAGGCCAACGGCATCCTGGCCTGCATCAGAAATAGGGTAGCCAGCAGGACCAGGGAGATACTCAGCCTTGAGCACTGTGTGCAGTTTTGGGCACCACAGTATAGGAAGGACATCGAAGTGTTTGAGAGGGTGCAGAGAAGGGAGACTAGGCTGATTAGGGGTCTGGAGAAAAGGTCTTATAAGGTGTCACCGTTTGACTCAGGTCCGACAACAATGCTCTCGATCCCCTCCCCCCCCCACCCAGTCAGGGAAGGAGAGAGAGAAAAGGAGAGAGACTTGGCTGGATTGAAAACTAAACTACACAGCTTTAATTAAAACACTAATGAATCACACAAGAAAATATATACAATTATATACAGATATATTCAGATATGGGCAAAAGCCTCTCGCCTCCCCCCACCCCCAGCAACTCCCACAGCACTCCCCTGAACTGGGAAGAGTCCCGAGAAATCCCGGAGCCGCTGCTGGAGAAAGCGGAGAGTTATGAGGGTCAGGAGAGCTCGAGCCTAAGGGTCGGCAGTGATGGATGAGCAGAGTCCTCCCCGGACGCCGGCCATGGATGGAAGAGAGCGGCGAGAAGAAGGAGGAAGCTGTCTTCTAAAATCTCTGTCCTTCCTCTGAGCTTACGTAGATATATGGAATGGAATATCTTTGGCCAATTTTGCTGTCTGTCTAACTCAGCCTCCCACGGGGGGGGTCAGAGATCTCCCCATAGTGTCTGAGCCGGCGGAGTGAAGGTGTAACCTTGAAGCCTCAGTAGTTAGAAAAACATTCCACTGTCTTATCAGCCTAGCAGAACACACAGTTGCTAGTTACAAGAAAGCTTACTGAAGGAAAAAAAATCAGTGAAAAGAAAAATTGGCTTAATCCTGGCTCAAGCCAGGACATAAGGAGAGGCTGAAGGAGATAGGACTGTTCAGCCTGGAGAAGAGGGGGCTGAGAGGAGACCTCATTGCTCTCCACAACTACCTGAAAAGAGATTGCAGTGAGGTGGGTGTTGGCCTCTTCACCATAGTGACTAGTGATAAGACAAGAGGAAAGAGGGTCAAGTTGCACCAGGGGAGGTTCAGATTGGATATTAGGAAAAATTCCTTCACAGAAAGAGTGATGAGGCATTGGAACAGGCTGACCAGGGAGATGGTGGAGTCATAGTCCCTGGAGGTGTCAAAAAAACAGGTAGACAGTTGGACTAGATTATCTTGAAGGTCTCTTCCAACCTGAATGATTCTATGATTCTATGACTTGTATGTGCACTCTGACTCCTCTCTCAACATTGCCAAGCAGTGGAAGCCACAATGCTGTTCACTGTGCTTGGAAAGGTTCCCCTAATCACAATAAATCCATATCATGAAGATTGCTGGTACTGATTTGAAGGGGGCTGAACAAAAGATGATATAAAAATAGAAGGTAAGCCACAGATTGGAATAAAATGACAGATAGTGTGATTGATGCATTGTGATTAGTCATTGCATGAGGTACTCTTTGGTGTAAGCACTCTGTGATTATTATATAACAAATTGTCCTAATTCATACTAAACCAAGAAAGCACTAAACAAAATCCTTGTGATGCATAAAAGTCACCTGCAGAATTTGCTAATTCTGAAAGAAATTAGAATAATTATGTGGTTCCAGTAAGAGTGTTTTGGAAGGAGGTGTAGAATGAGAACGTTCCATAATTAGATACAGCATCCCAATCTGAACTAAGTAATATTCATTAATAAGTCATTGTAAAAGCTGTAGGACAAATAAGTATCTATAGTACCACATATGCAGGATAAATCATACTGATCTTCAAGGGAAAATCTCAATTTGTGATTATTACGCAGCATTTCTTCATTGAGAAAGAAGTTATTGAATGACAGGCACGTCCTCTGGGGAAAAGGTGGCAGAACATGTATCTGAATCCTTTCAGTATCAGCTGACTGTCTAGGGAGCAGCTTTGCAGAAAAGCAGTTGAACATGAACAAACAGCAAGCCCTTTCAACAATGAAGGCTAATTACATGTTTAGGTGCCTTAGCATGTTGAAGAACTTCGGAGGTTGTTTGGAATGCTACCTCTACTGTACATATACCCCCCTACCCTGCCCCAGCCCAGTACAAGATGTCAGCAAATTGTAGAGTCTAGCAGTGAAACATTAGGAAGACCAGGGCAGTGGAGCAGAAGCAAAATAAGAGAAGCTGAGTGAATTGATTTTGTTCATTTTGGAGAGGAGAAAGCTAAAGGATGGCTTATTGTTTGTCTTCAACTGTATTAACAGAGCTGGAGTCTTAGAGGGGCACAATGGAAGCCAATGGGAATAAGCTGCACCAAGACAAACTCTGATTAGATGTTACGAAAAAGTACTTCCTCTTGAGGGTTCTTCAGCACTGGAACAGAGTTCTCAGAGAGCTTGTCAAATCTCTGTCCTTGAAGATATTCAGAAATTACCCGGGTAAAGCTCTGAGCAACATGATCTGTCTTTAGAGATAGCCCTATTTTGAAGAGCAATTTGGATTGAAACCTCCAGAAGTCCCCTCCCATCGAAGTTATTCTGCAAGTATATTATTTTTATCATCTTGTTTGCCTGGAAAAAGTGTAGTGTTTTGTTTGGGTTTTGTTTGTTGTTTTTTGTTTGTTTTTAAATGTGTAAAAGCAGGTCAGCAACCCCCAAAGCCTCCAAGTCTTTAATTTTTATGTCTTGCACAACAGGAACAGCAGCTGCACATGCAAAACCCATCTGCAGACTTCAGTAACAAGAAGATTGTGTGATAACATGCGACAAAAACCCCATCAACTTTCATAAAGCCCATATGTGTCACTATTTCTGTACAACTGTAATATGGTGAACAGAGAGCTGCATGCTGTGCCTCATCCTGAAAGGCTGGGACAGCACTGTGGTAACAGGCTGATGCTTTATCAAACCGTTCCTTTTTTTGACTAAATGTCAAACCGCATCCTGTTTTGCTGAAATTCAACAGTTGTTCCCTTAAAGAGATATTTTCAAGCACATTTTGGCACATCATCTGCTCTTGTTCTGAGGTACCATTTTCTAAAGCTGTGGCCTTCAGAGATACTTCCTTCTTCTGTTGAAGAACCTGGCTATGCTAGACAGAAGATCCCTTCAGGGTCTCCACTCTGTGCCTCCTACTCCTGCCTTGCTATTGTGTTTCCAAATGTTCTGCTTCCAAAGCACCACGAATATGTCTATCTTGGCCTACATTATTCCTGCCTCTAGTTAGGATACATTTACGCTTTAAACATATGACTGTTCTCCATTTATTCCCAAGTCAGATACTTCTGAATTACCACTTGCTTAATGTATGCCATAAGGTAATAGCTTCATAAAATGCAAAGTGGATGAAATAACTCCACAAACACTCTCCAGGATTAGTAATCCCTTGGTTTTATCATTTATGCTGCAGACAAATGGTGGCCACAAACAGTTTTAAAGAACCACACTGTGGTTCCCCTTCCTCCTCCCCACAGGTTAGATTCTCTTCCTGTTTTCTGAGTTGCAACCTTTTTTTTCCCTACTTTGCTTTTCTTGGTCTTTCTTATTTTCTTTTTCTTCCTAATTTTCCTTTTTTGTTACTCATCTTTCCACACATCTTTATAAAACTTCATTCATTGTCTTGTGCAATACCTCCCTCAAGTTCTTTCCCTCTTAAAACAGGGGCAGCAATGGTGTACCAAATTGAACTCTTTTCCCCTTCTAAGCATCAGAACAGATTCAGGTGGTCAGGGTAGAAACCAGAGGTAGAAACCTCTCTTGTTTTGATGCGTAAAAAAAGATGGCCACAACTGGTGGTATGATTTTATCATTCTTCACTGAAACCTAAAGCAATATGGTCGAGAGCCTTGAATGTATTTTTTGTAGAAATATGCTTGTTGGACACTTAATGCTGAATTCAAGATTCAGTGTGAGCATGTGGAATCAGGATCTGCAGTCTAAATGACAATTATACTTACATAACATTTACGTTATCTTTCCAACACAGTGAGTATTAAATATGTGATGCTATATATGCCACTTCAATAAAAATGAATAGGTTATTTGAACAGAATGTGTTTCCAAGTTTTAAAATATAAGGGTAAACAGCAAGTACAAAACTTCCTTTTTTTTCTGGATACGAACTAAATAGCTGAGCTGACTAAGGCTTAGGTACTAATTGAAAAACATTAATATTCTAGTTTGTTATGCTAAGCTATAAAATGAGCAGGGGACAAACTGATCCTCTGCATTCATCCTCTGTTGACTTTGTTTCTGTGCATGTCTGTCTCGTCAGGTCAAGATTTTTCTGAAATTTCTTGACTTATTTAATCTCAATGTCTCCTTATCCTACAGTCTTATAAATAATAATAATCAGGCAAACAAACTGACTACCTTCCAAAACCTATAGCCTACAAAACCTTTAACCTACAAAATTTCCCCGAAGAACAAAAAATGAATGTGTTTTGTTTTTAGCAAAGGAATGTGTTTTCTTACCTAAGTTAGTCAGCTTAGTTCCCCTCAAATCTATCATCAGATCTTTTTCAAACAAACAAATGCATTAATTGACAGGTGACTTCTAATCTATTAACTGAATTTCTGTTTGCTACTCCAGTGAACCTGGTGCGATCACCATGCTCATCTTGAGAAAGAACAGTGAGAAAAAAGCAACTGCTGTGCTTCTCCTGAAAGGGTGTCACTTCTCTGGCTAGTGTTCTGTTCCCTTTTCTACCAGCGGTGAATTCTGCATTTATTTTGGACAGAAATCAGCCTATATTTATTAGCAGTTGTGTGAGGGGTGATTTCTTCACTTCTTGAAGTCTTGCCATCATTACTTTATTTATTATCTCAATTCAAAATAAAATTAATTCTATGAAATTTTTTGTGTGCAATGTACAAGGTATCAAAATGATAATTTTATGTTCCCTTCTGGTATTACGACAGATACATGAGCTCATTAAAATGGTAGCTTTGAAATTGGTTTCCAAACTGGTTTTCTTATAGGTCTTGTTAATGGCTTGATAATGCCAGCTGGTGGCAGCCTGAGGCATGCTTGCAGTTTATCTTTTCCAAGAAAAATTAGGCATTCGCCAAGTTTATTCTTTTGCAAGACTACGTTGGTTGAATACAATGAAGGAGAGATGTATTTTCTTACCACCTGTAGCTATTCTGCAATCTTGAGTGCATGGGTCATCTTCAATACTGCAAAAACTGACCTAAATTATGTACAGGCCATTCTAAGCAATTAACATAAGGTATAGTAAAAGATCAGTAGCTCTCTATGTGGGGTCATCCTTCTTCTCAGGACTGTTTCTGACATGTCCCAGGGACTAGAGCAATTCCTTCTGGGCCACATTTCCCAGTCTGGACAACCTTACCATCACTGTAAAGATATCACAAGATAGGAATAGACAAAACAGAGTGCTTATCCTTTAGCAATATAAAAACACTAGCATCATCTCAATCACAAATCAGGGTAGGTGTGGTACAGGAGGACAGGAGAACCTTATGAGTGTTAAACAGAAGTACAGCACAGATGGAATGCTGTTCACACATCCTGCCAGTGCTTAATTTTTGCATAGGAGTCTAAAAATATATTTGTTATTTTATTTTATTCTCACTCTTAAATATGTAAGTTCTCTTTTGTCCAAGTAAATTTCAAAACTTCATTTACTTCCATTAACCCTTATTTTAGCTTCTGAGCAAAACAGTACTCTGAACAAAATAGCAACTCAGTCTTCATGACCTATTTATTACTTCATTTCTATTATGAGAAAAGCAGCAGTGAGGCTCTTCTACAACAGCAATAGGAATTACATTTCATAAAAAATGAATGGGAGAGCTGTGCTGGTGTATAAATGCTTCCATACTTTCTAGCTGGCAACATGCATGATATTGCAGACAATACCAAAAAAGACTAAAAACTTGTATTTTTTTCCTTCCTCTGCACCGGGTAAATTTATGACTGGTAAAACCACCGGATCACCCCTTCTTTCCTCCACCCCTTCTTTCCTCCACCCCCATTTTTCTTTTCTTCACTGAGCCTAAGTTTGGGCCCATCCTCACAGATTCTGAACAGCCGAGGCACAAAACCTATTGACATGTTTGGGATGAAACCTAGGCAGTATATTTTTCCTAATGCTGACAAAATGTACCACTGTCCATCTAAATAGTGCTGTGCAGTACACATGGGTTGATTGATGTCCTTAAATACACTAAGGTAGCTAAAAATTAATAATAAGTTCTAATTATTTTATTTGTGGTTACTGGATCCAATATCCCCATAGTGATGAGGCTGCTGCAGCTCCCCTTGTTGAGGTCAACCCAGTGTGTATTCCCAATAGCCATACAAACACATGCATAATACAAAAACAGGCATACACACAGCCAGCCACATAAATCAATATAGACAGAAACATCATGAAAACACAGATAGCACTAACAGACCCGGATATATGAGCCACAGAGGCCTGCAGCCCCACTCTACTTCCTGCTGTAGCTTCCCTAACTCACAGGCACAAACCCTTTCACACTCCTTCGTGCACACATACACACATGCACGCAAGTGCATCCCAGTAACTGGCCTTAGACAATTAATCTAACCAGCAACCGGCCCAGAACTCCCCAGTCCTTCAGTTACATTAAACACCCACATGCACAGTGAGACCCACACTTATAAAATACAGATCTGCCAGAAACTAGCCTTAGACATGCAGTCTGCTTGCTAGTTGGCCCTGGATGCTTACTCCCTCAGTCACTGGTTCTGATGTGTGCAAGCCTCTGAGGCCTGCAGCCCCACTGTAGTTGTTGTAGACACTGTAAGTACTGTATGAGAGCTACTGCTCTCATAATAGATAAGCTGCTCCTATAAGGATTGTCAGTTAGTGCTTTTTAATGTGAGTTCCATGTTATACTACACACCACTGGAAGTTGTGTTGTTGGACATCATTGTTACAAAAGACCAGATTAAAAAAACCCCAAAAACAACCAACAGCTCATGTTTCTTGAATGAAAAGGAAGTTAAAACTTTATTGCTATTTCAAGCAGCTGGATCCTTAGCCTCTGACCATTAAGAAGGTGTTAATTTTAAAGATAAGATACTGTATTATATGATAAAATACAGTAAAATGTGATATGGAAGTACAGGAAAAACACAGCAGTGATGGCAACAAAGTGGAAAGAACAGGAGAGAACAGAGAACCACCAAGAAGTAATATTCAGAAGTTCTTAGACAGAAACATAGATCCTTTGCTATGGAAAGGTAGACATAATTTGCTGCATTCCTGCTGAAGTAATGAAGAAGACTCTTCATTTATTCTCTACACAACTTCCCATTAGCCTAATTGAAAACAAAAGAGAATAAACAGATTAAAAAATCAAACAAAAGGAACAAATATTACAAACTATGTAATAATGGACTACATTTAACATGTCCCAACTGTTGTGTTATCTGACAGCATTAACAGTAATGACCGTGTTGTATCTCCATGCTTTCTCCCCTTTTTGTACGAAGAACACATCTTAACCTGTACAAATTACTTGTTTGCATACTGAACCAGTGTCTTTGCACACAATTTTTTGTGTTAGATTACTAATTTGGTGGCTTTCTATAACAGAGTGACTGCATCAGTGGACAAAGGAAGAGCTATAAATATTATGTACTTGGACTTCTGTAAGGCCTTGGATATGGTACCTCACAACATTCTTACTGTAAAATTGCAGGTATATGGGTTTAATGGATTAACTGTTACATGGGTAAGGAATTGGTTGTATGATCATTCTCAAAGAGTTACAGTCAATGGCTCAATGTCCAAATGGAATCCATTAAGGAGTGGTTTCCCTTAAGGCCCCATATTGGAACCAATACCATACTTTTTTCAGTGTGTCATTGATAGTGGGATTCAATGCACACTCATGAAGTTTGTAGATGACTCCAAGCTGATTGGTGCAGTTGACATGCTTGAGGAAAGGGATGCCATCCAGAAGGACCTGAACAGGCTTGAGGAGTGGGCCTATGTGAACATCATAAAGTTCAACTAGGCCAAGTGCAAGGTCCTGAACATCGGTTGGGGAAATTACTGGGATCAGTACAGACTGGGAGATTAATATCCTGAGAGCATCCCTGTAGAGAATGACTGGGGGATGAAAAACTGTATGACAACCTTTTACGTGCACTTGCAGCCCAGAAAGCCAATTGTAACCTGGGCTGCATCAAAAGAAGCATGGCTGGCAGGTCAAAGAAGGTGGTTCTCCCCCTCTACTCTGCTCTCATGACACCCTGCCTGGAGTACAGCATCCAGTTCTGGGGCCACCAGCACAAGAAAGACATGGACATGTTAGAATGTGTGCAGAAGATGGACACAAAAATGATCAGAGGGCCAGAATACCTCTCTTGTGAAGAAAGGCTGAAACAGTCGGGATTGTACAACCTGGAGAAGAGAACCCTCTGAGGAGACTTTCTTGCAGCCTTTCAATGTACAAGGGGGCTTTTAAGAAGAGAGAGAGAGACTTTTTACCAAGCCTTAGAAAGAACTAGGGGCAATGGTTTTAAACCAATACAGGGTAGCTTTAAATTAGATATAAGGAACAAATTTTTTACAATGTGTGTGGTAAGGCACTGGAACAGGTTGTTCAGAAAAGGTGTCAATGGCCCACTACTGAAAGTGTTCAAAGTCAGGCCTTTGAGGAACCTGATCTAGGGAAAGATGTTCCTGCAAGAAAGGTTGGAATAGATGCTCTTTAAAGGTCCCTTCTGAACCAAACCATGATTATGATCCAGTAAAGTACAAATCTACTCCCTATGGTATCCTTGAAAAATGACACAAAAACATAATTGAGACTGTGTTCCTTACTTACCCTCAACTCGACCAGGTCACTTTTCAAATACATCTCCCAGTCTCACCTTTAAAGTACTGAGGCTTCCGGGAAGTATCTTTTAGCCATATGAGAAACTTAGCAATAAAAAGTATTTCCTTGTAGTTAGTTAAACTTCTCTCATGTGTTCACATTTGTCCTGCTGTTCTTTGTAAATCTTTCTTCAGATTTGTGCCATGTAACTCCTCAAAACTCTTCCTTATTACTTTTACTGCAGGCATGAGTCCCAATGCTTATAGAAGAGTACAAAATATGTAATATTTCCCTTCTTTACTTTCTGCAGAATTTTTCCTTAATTCTCACCTTTTTGCATGTGTTTAAAGAGTATTTCAAGAAGGTATGCTAGATAGAATTGATTTTTTATTTTTTTAAATTCTGGAAAAAACAATAATAAAAAACTCATCACTAGCCTGCACAAAGCCCTGCAGCGCACATGGAGAACAAGCCTGCAGCTGAGAACAGATTTAATCTGTATTTGCTGATCCTTGTACTAGTAGTGAGTAAGCTCAACCTGCAAGTAGCATACCAGCCTACCTTGGCTTTCCATGCCAGACTGCTCACCAAAACCGCATAGAGCAAGGCTTTGCCACAGAGAATGAGGTAAGTGAGCTTCAGAGAATTTCCATACCACAAGTAGGACTCTGCAAATCAAACATCATTTATGTATTGACTTATCATAATCATAGCATACTAGACCTAATGTATCTTTAATTAAATAAGAAGGCTTGAAATATTTAGCTAAGCAATACAAATGAACGAGAGCTGAATGAACGGCTCTGTTGACACAAGATAGCAGAGGATGGGAACTAACACTGATTTACAGAACCAAAAAAGAAAACAAGTCTAGGAAAGACAGAGATTGGCTTTATGCTAAGAAAGTATGTCCTGACTGGGAATGTTTAACTGTTATATTGCCACACCTACTGAAAAACTAGTCTGTTCATGTGACTCCCTTCTCAGAAACTCAAATTAAACTGAATCAAAAGTATTTTTTTTTCACTTCTCATTGTCAGTGGCCTTGTGAGTGCTGCTGATATATCAGGGAATATTTACACATCCCAGAAAAACTTAGTATCTGCAATTCCTATTCTTACAGAACAGCCTGATCCTGGTTCAGCTGTAAGACTCCTGAAGCATTAAAGATCTGGGTGAAAAACAGGAGTGTGTGTCTATGTGTATACATAGACTAAAGAACATTATTTTTAATATGCGTATCCTTGTAGTTTGGAGGAGAATGTGATTTGTAATAAGAAGCATTCTGAGTTTGGTACTAAGAAATATTTAGAATTCCAGAATCTGAATCTTGATGTCATTATCACTTTGGCTAAGTACAATTTTTTCCTTTTGTGGCTGAGCAACCATCTTCCCAACAGAAGGCAGTGTTAAGGACTGGCAGAAATTATAAAAAGAGCAAATGACACTCTATAGGGAGGTTGCAAAATTTCTGTTATTTCAAAAGGGAATCATAAAGAAGAGCTAAAAACCCAAAACACAGCTGCATATAGCATACACATACAAACCTCCCAAAGTTCTTTCTTTCTCTTCCTTCCTTCCTTCCTTCCTTCCTTCCTTCCTTCCTTCCTTCCTTCCTTCCTTCCTTCCTTCCTTCCTTCCTTCCTTCCTTCCTTCCTTCCTTCCTTCCTTCCTTCCTTCCTTCCTTCCTTCCTTCCTTCCTTCCTTCCTTCCTTCCTTCCTTCCTTCCTTCCTTCCTTCCTTCCTTCCTTCCTTCCTTCCTTCCTTCCTTCCTTCCTTCCTTTCCTTCCTTCCTTCCTTTCCTTCCTTCCTTCCTTCCTTCCTTCCTTCCTTCCTTCCTTCCTTCCTTCCTTCCTTCCTTCCTTCCTTCCTTCCTTCCTTCCTTCCTTCCTTCCTTCCTTCCTTCCTTCCTTCCTTCCTTCCTTCCTTCCTTCCTTCCTTCCTTCCTTCCTTCCTTCCTTCCTTCCTTCCTTCCTTCCTTCCTTCCTTCCTTCCTTCCTTCCTTTTCTTTCTCACTTGCTTGCCTGCCTGCCTGCGTTTTTCAGTCTAACATACAAAACACTTAGATGAGGAAGTACAAGTTATTCTTGTAGTAGAAGTCTCACACACCTTGTACATAGTGTCAGTAAAACTAGAAATAACACATACAGATATTTGGCTGTAGGGAAACACACATACCTTTTGAGAGTGCACATCCTGAAAGACAAAAATCAACTGAAAGTCATGTTTCTCATCAATACAAAGAAAACACAAATTTTAGAAGTTTTAGTTTACAATAATTAATTAATTTTACTATACTCTATATTTTATTATGTTATATAGTATACTATGCTACACTGATTTTTTAAATGAAAATATGAGGAAGCCTTTGATAAACTATAGATATACAATGATAATGTAGATACAGAGGCCCAGGAATATGAAGAGACATATGCAAATACTTATATATATTTATATCTATGCCATAACAAATCCTTGTATGGAAGTTGCATATAGATGTTTTACATCATAACCCCTATCCTTTTGAATTGTGCTTTCTGGTTTGTACAGTATAGTGATAAACATTTTTTACTCACCAGCATCACCGTAGATGAATTTATGTATTGATTGCAGGGTTTCATTCTTAAAAAAATTGGCAGCACACTCAAAACGGTTCAAAGGGTTGAACCATTCCTGGGCTGAGATCCTCAGTCGGCTGGTCAATGAGAAGGTACTCCCATTCTGCGTGGAAAATTCATCTGTCCCCACCCCTTCTGTCCTCCTAGCATCATTCACCTTCCAGACCAGATTCAGATGATCAGGATAGAAACCAGAGGCCAGGCATACCAGGGTGGCCTTGCTCTTCTCTTGGATCTCTTGCTTTGATGGGGAAAAGATGGCCACAACTGGAGGTACGATATCATCATCTTTCCCTGAAACCGAAAGCAATAAGATCCTCTATTACTGTCTTCCATCAGAAATGCCTTAAAATTGTCTATTAGACAATTAATATATATATATTAAATAAATAAATAAAATATATATTAGGTAAGTAGACACCAGGAAACTGAAGGCTTTTGTCTTCACTCATTACACAGAAACATAAGAGGTCTGGCTACAGAAATGCTGGAGTGTTTGAATTTCTAGCAATATCTCTGCCAGAAAAATACAAAAGCTGAAAGGAAGCTGAGCAAACAGGTAAGCAGAAAAGTACCCAGTAGTATTGTAAGGCCTGTTATCTGTAATACTGTACTAATATTTAAGATTGTTATAAGGCACAACCATCTTCAACTGACTGTGTTATATTCCTGGAGATGTAGTAAGACATGATGGTTATTGCAGTTTTCAGAATTATACTGCCATGTGATAATCAACAATCATGATAAACCCAACAGGTCTGCAGAATGCATATGGAAACAGAAATGCAGGGACAACCATGGAGCAAAAGATAAAACTTACACTTTCTTGGTAGGAAGGCACTATAAATTGTAGATACTCTTCCTAAACCATTCCTTCCTTCCTGGAGTGGAGAGGAATAGCAGAAACTTCTATCTTTCATAGATCTTGACCCCTAAGACCTAGAGTTTGCCTTTAACTGTGATTCTGAACCATGATTCTCAGTGTTTACAAAGATCCCTTTTGTGAAAACATGTGAGCTCGTACAGATTTCAGTAGACGTAATTAGAAAGCAAAGGAGGTAACTCCCAGAAGAGTTAACATGGCTCTGCTTTGCTGCCAGTAGACATGAGCAGAGGTGGGTAACTTTTACTGCTTACTTCTAGCACTTGGCTTTATGATTTTTTTTTTACTATCTTAAAAGTATCTCTGACATAAGTTCATTGGTTCATAGCCTAAATGGCTAATAAGTGAAGACATGGAAACAGATAGGGAGTTCACAAAAGAAAAATGAGATTGAACAGACTAAAACAAAAAGACAAAGAGGATGGCAGGCAGAAAAGGAAAACAGAAAGAATTATAAAAGTACCCAAAAGACAAAGAAAGCCAAAGATTGAGCATGCTTGAAATGGAATAAGGAGACTGGTACAAGCAAGAGCAGAGACAATTTTAAAAAAAAAAAAAAAAAAAAAAAAAGAAGTGTTAATACCCATTCTGTTCTGATCTTTCACAGTGTTCATGGCAGATACTGGCAAAGTGCTTAATCACTTCCATGCATAACTCATACATTCCCTCACATATTCGTTATCTATCTCAGAGAAAAAGTTCCATTCCTATAATGGCAAGGTCAATTTCATGATTTCTTGTTATCTCTAACTCCTACTCTCTATTTACAATCACCTGTGCATACGCTACACATCATTAATGCAAGGGAAAAATTCAGCTGTCCTCCATATTGTGCATTTGGGTTAATCATAGCGACTTACCTATAAATCTGAGCGAAGTGCCAACTCCAAAGGTAAGTTGTGTAGTTAAAAAGCACAGTTATACATGAACAGACTATAGCCCACAGTGTCTTCTGTGGGTTATTCTTGCCAGTCACTTTGTTCCTTAAAGTGGTACTTTTTAAAGGAGCAGACATCAGTTTGCTAGCAGATACGACAGTAGCAGATAGAAAAGCATATTTTGCCCTGTATTCCAAAACACCTTCATATAAGTAATTCTAAATCCTTTTTTGGAAAGGGAGAAAGAAGAGAGAGCAAATAGGGGAAAAAAAGAAATAATAGAGGAGAAAAATCCACTGAGAGAAAAATAATATAGTCCTTTTTGAGAATTAGAAATCATGAAAGGACTATTAGAGGAAGTCTTTGTCCCAAGACAACGTTAGGCAGCTCGCCCCTGAAGAGGGGAGCAAAGTACCAGCAAGACTCCTCTTTCCCTGTCTGATTCAGCAGACACAAGAATACAGAATCTACCCTTGAAATGTTGCTTTTGATTGTTACATAGATGAACTGCAAGACCTTGCAGACCAAAAAAAGGATCTTTCATTCCCAACCTCTACAAAGTTTTGGAAAATGAGAGGAAACAGAATAATTTCTTCCTCTCTGCCTTCATGAAATTCTCAGTAAGGGAAGACAGAGGCAACAGACGCAAGGATGTAAAAATTCATGCCTGCAAATGTACACTTCCATATTAGCACATCTCATTTTATATAAGCAATTACTAAAGCGTTATTTTTGTCCTTACAGCTGCATGAAAGATCATAAATATTCAACTACTAATTAAAAATACTCTTGCCCCCTAAACCAGTATTACATATATCACAGAGTTCTCATTTCTGTCTTACCTAAGACTGTGAGTTTTGTCCCACTGCCGAAATACAGTCTTTCATTATTCACACTGTTTTGCAGCTGCAGGAAAACCTCTCCTCGACTCTCAGTCCTCTGAGCCAAACCTGTAGACTAACCCTCCCCTCATGGGGTATCAGCAAAGGAAGAAATACAAAGTAAATACTTTATGGTCCCCTAATAAAAAAAGAAAGGTCTGTAAGGGAACACCACCACATCTGTCTGTCTAATCAGGTGAGATCAATCTCAGAAGTACGTCTTCCGGAGTCCTTTTGCTTCAGGTTTAGGTTAATCAGGTGAAGTTTTTGCCACTTCTTTTAGGACATGTATCTATTTATCTAGGTGTGCTATTAGGAAATATTTCCTGTATGCAGAAAGTAATTTTCTTTGTTTATTTTCAGCTAAACAACCTCATTTCCCTAATTTCTTAATTTCCTTTCAACATCATGGCTATTCTTCTCTGGTACAATAAACATCTTACTTTTACTTACAAAATAACTGGCAATATGTAACACAGGGCCCTGGTCTGTTCTCCCCACTGTTGAAGTTTCTAAACATCCCTTCCTTTCTCCTTTCTGGGAAGCCAGCCTCTGGTTTTTAATTATCTCTGTTCTGTTAGCTATGTTTATTAGAGTTAGTCCAAAGTAGACTGGGTTGCTAGCACATCAGAAAACACCAGTTTAATAATCAAAGGGAGAAAAAGGTAGAAGTGAAGTTCTCTGAGAAGACCTAGGATTTGAAGTGGTTTAAAAGAGAAAACAAAAATTTCTTACCTATTACTGTAAGTTTTGTGCCATCGCCGAAAATCAGATTATTGGTCACTGTGACAAAGTGTTGTACCATAAGCTAAGAAAAGGAGTGCACTGCAGTTGACTTTAGTAAGCTGAAAACTTACACAATGTTTACTATATCTAGAATCCAAAAGATCCCACAATCTCTGTCTAAAAGGCTCTGGCAGAAAATCAGCTTGAAATCTCATTGTATAATTTGTAGCACTTATAAAATAATTTTCAATAGTTTTTTGATACTTATCTTTATTGTCTACATTTCACCTCAAGTTGTTTTACTAATTTTCCATAATCACCAGGTTATGTCATTCATATTACCTGCTATTCTTGTTTTACAGTTGTGGAAACCATGCAGATGTACTGAAGAGAGAGAAGTTGTCATTGTCTAGAAAAGTAATTCCTCTACACCTAGACTTTTAGTCTTGTACTCTAAGCCTTGTGAAGTCGTCCTTTCTGTAACTTGTGGAGTTAATAATAAAATTCTTGCTTTGTGGTTGTCACAGTCGCATGCTTTTTCATGTAGGTGGTTCACCTTTCTGGCATTGAACTGAAACAAATCCATTTGTTTTCCCTTCAATGGCAGGCAAGTCATCTTGAAGAGTCTTTCAAGATTCCATTGAATTTGCTGATAGTTAAGAGTAATCCAAATAAGGAGAGTCTAGAAGAGGCAATTGGCTGATGTCAGACAAACTCTTCATATTCATTAGAAAGAATAGCAGTGAGACTGTGGAGAATTACTAGAGAAAGCCTTTGGGCTCACAGGCATGAGTCAGTCAGTGGATGCTGGAGGCTTATTTAAGGGAGAAAACTCCAGTACATAGCACCTCTGAGAGATGCCCGCTAAGTGCCAGAATTCTTTTTCTAACACTTATCTCATCAATAAAGAACAAGTTTGCGGTCTATTGCGAACATTATTGCATCAGAAAAAAAATACTAATTCTCAAATACTGTAATAGGTTTAAGGTGCACCTGCAGTCAGTCTAGTTTGCTGAAAATTATTTCAATGTTTCAAAATCTCCTGGCTTGTTTTCCATAGAGGGCAGGCTCAGTTCTCAGGTGATGAAGTCTTAGCATACTGGGTCCATAAAAAAAAAACAAGACAGAACACGCTCATTATGCTGCAGAATTCTAGGTAGCTGTCTTAACACACTCTCCCACAAGGCTTAAGCATATAGGGTTTTTGTAAAGGCCTCCCATGGAACGTATCACTGTGGATCCCCTGTCCCCACAATGATACAACTTAGTACAAAAACAAAACCACCTATGGCTCCATCCTCTTATTTTTGTCACCCCGTTGCCATGAAAGATTGCTGTAGGAACCACAGGCCACATCCTTCCTTTGCCTGTGCTGTTTCTGTGAGATAGCTGGATTACCTCATCGTGTATCCATTATCCCTGAATTCATATTTATATCCCAACAATTTTTTTCCTATAGACAAAAAAAAATAATATTTTTTTCCTTTATTAGCCAATTTTAAATGCAGTTATTTTTTTACTTGGTAACTTCATTACAGTGTTCATTCTGCTTGCCTGGCTTGATTGTGAATATCCTCTCTGATCTGTGTGCCACTCGTCACAGTTGTTCTGAAAGGAAGGGAAGTAGGATGCTGAGCTCTTGTTTATCTCTGACTGCTCTGTTACAGGAAGCAGAATTAAAAAGTTCTCCCAGGTGCCTGTGACCCTGACTATGGTAATGCTTTGTCTAGGAGTAAGCGTGTGCCTTCATTTTGGAGACTGTCTGAAGAGGGTGGACACCGGCTGTGACAGGTAACAGGATACTTTTAGTAACTAAATGGAGACACAAGAAGGAAAGATCTGTGCCAGTGAGACTATGTGTGCCAGCACACACTGAGGCAATACAGGGACAGGCATGTGAACAAACCAGTTTAGGTTTGGGGCATACAGAGCCCTGACCTAGTCTTCTCACATGAAAAATAAAAACATAGTCTGCAACATGACCAAGTACTTACAGTAAACTTGTTCATATTGCTCTTTAATGGTTTCACTTCTTGATTAAAGAAAAGGCTGTAAGTACAGGACACAATATTTTGAAAGATGGCAATTATTCTAGGAAAATTTCAAGGGTTTTTTTTTGTTGTTGCTGCTGTTTTGTTAGGTTTTTTCATAAATCACAGAAGAACCCATAATTTCTGATACAGCCTGTACAGCTGGGAGCAGCTGTTAGTGCCCCAGGAAAGAAAATGAGCAACAGACTAAGCTGAAACATTTAGGACCAGGAGATAGGACTACAGAAGGCAAGGTATTACACAGCATTTCTATGTGTATTTCTGCAACAGCAAAACTTTATGCTTAAGTCACTAATTCTGAGAGTGACTGCACACATCTCTGTGTGTTTAGATTGAATTCTTTTAAAAAATATATTTGGGATTTTGTTTGTCTGGCTCTGCCCAAACAGTACCACTAATAGTGAGATACTGTTTTTCTTCCTTGAACATAGCCTGCCTCTGACCTCAGCACTGTGTATTGAGGATCTAAAAAACATTCTACTAACATTTCTTTAATATTATTCTTTCTCTCGCTCCATTAGTGCCCTTACTGTCACTAGCAGACTCTCTCTCATATGATGTCTTTAAGACCAAGAAAATTCCTTCTGTATTCATTTTGAGCGTTTCTATATGGTGCTGACATCACCCCAGGGCATGTTCATAAGGCAACTTCCAAGACATGCCAGTAGAGACCAGTCTTGTCCCACTTTAATGTTAATCTGTAACTTGTCAAAAAGAAAGGCCTTGTAGGCCATGAATTCAAACCAGTGAGAGGGAGAGAAGAGAGTAAAGACGGTACATTGATCTTCCATGTTTCTCATAGGAGGCTTCACGGACTAAACTGTGTAAAATTTCAGACCAGAGAGAGGTGGGAATATGCAAGCAAGAGATGTTTAGGTACACATTTTCTAACATTAATACATTTTAGTGGGGGAATTTCACAGGAAAGTAACAATCATATCACTTATATAGTCAGCCAGAACTACAGAGACACCCTGAGTTGTAGAGATTTTTGGGGGCACACTAGGAAGTTCTTTTCATAAAGATTCAGTACTTTTGACCATGAACATTTAAAACTAAGCAGAAGACACTTTTTAGGGCATCTCTCTGTACTGAAAAGGTAAGATGATGGAAAGAGAGGATGTGTAAAATTACATCCTGTGGTTGGTTGACCTTGGCTGGCTGCCAGGTGCCCACCAATCCCCTCTATTACTCCCCCTCCTCAGCAGGACAGACAGAGGAGAAAATAAGATGAAAAAAAACTTATGGGTCTAGATAAAAGCAGTTTAATAAATACATATTTTTTTTAAAACCCAGTAGGCCACATGCAGAAGCAAAGGAAAACAAGATTTATTTTTTTACTTTGCATCAGCAGGTAATGTTCAGCTACTTCCTGGAAAGTAAAGCCTCAGTACGTATAGCAGTTGCTCCAGAAGACAATCGCCTTAATAACAAATGCTCCCTCTCCTCCTCCTTTTGCTGAGGTTTTTATTGATGAGCCATCATATGGTGTGGAATACCCCTTTGTTAAGACTGGGTCAGCTGCTCTGGCTAAGTTCCCTCCTGACCTCTCGCCCAGCTTCAGCCTACTGGCCTTTGAAGCAGGGGTATGGCATGGAGAGAAGAGCAGTTTAAAGAGACAGCCTTGATTCCTTGTGAGCACTGCTCGGCAGTAGCCAACACTGGTGTGTTATTGATACCTTTCTAGCTAAAAAGTGCAGCTCTATGAGGGCTTCTGTGGGGAAAGTTAACTCCATCCCAGCCAGACCCAATATAGATCCCTATGCAGATAGTGATGCTATGCCATACTATATATTTATTTTTTCTTTATTACTTTCCCTTTGTTTCCCTTCTCTTCCAGCCTGTATCTACTCAAGCTTCTTGTTGGAGGCCATTGATTTGCACCCAAGTTGTTCCGTTAAAGAACAATATTGTTTACCAAAAGTTCATCTTCTGCTCCCAAACCAATACCTCTATTGGATGATTAACATAAGATTAACTGTCCTGTTATTTCTATTCTGAATCAGTTCTTGTCTCACAGGAAGCCTGAGAAACAGCAGCTGTGATGGGAATATCTTCTCTTTAACATCTTTGTTAATGATCTGGATGACGGGACAGTATATACTCTCAGCAACTTTGCAGACAGCACCAAACTGGAATGAGTGGCTGGTACACCACAGGGTCATGCTGCCATCAAGACAGACCTGAGAAGCTAGACAAATGGGCCAACAATAACCAAATCAAACGCAACAAAGGGAAATGCAAAGTTCACAGCTGGGGAGGAGTAATCCCATGAACAAATATATACTTGGGGCGATTCATCTGGAAAGCAAGTTGGGAGAGAAGGACCTGAGGGTCCTGGTGGACAGCAGGTGGAACATGAGCCAGCAATGTGCCCTTGCTGCAAAGAAATTGAATGGTATCCTGGACTGCATTAGACAAAGTATTGCCAGCATGTTGGGAAAGGTGACTCTCCCCTATATTCAGCACTGTTAAGGCCATACCTGGAGTACTGTGTCCGATTTAGGGCTGTTCACTACAAGAGAATTGGTCATACTGGGGAGTGTTCAGTGAATGGCCACAAGGACAAATAAGGATCTGGAGCACCTCACATAGGAGGAGAGGCTGAGACAGCTGTGACTTTTTAGCCTAGAGAGAGGAGGATCAGGAGGGATCTAAGTCATGTATGTAAGTATCTGAAGGGAGAGTGCAAAGGAGACATAGACAGGGTCTTTTCAGTGGTGCCCAGTGACAGGACCAGAGGAACTGGCACAAATTGAAATGTAGGTTGTTCCTTCTGAGCACAAGGAAACACTTTTTTACTGTTAAGATGACTGAGCACTGGAATAGGTTGCCTAGGGAGGTTGAAAAGCTGTCTAGACAGTCCTGGGCCACTGGGTCTAGCTGGCCCTGCTTGAGCAGGAGTTTTGAGCAAGGTGACCTTCAGAGGCTCCTTCCAATTTCAAATATTTTGTGATTCTGTGATTTTGTGAAACCCTCCCAGTACTTGCAGGATGATCACATCACATCATTATCTGCACAGAGGTGTGATTTACACAGCCTCTCCTTCCGTCATCTTATCTTTTAAGTGGCCAGTACAACCTCTAGGCTGCAGGTAGGCTATGACTGACAAACTGTTATTTATTATGAATATATCTGTTTACACAGATGTGCCTGAGATGTCACTGCTGAGCGTCTCAAATAAGTACCTTTGCTTATGGTTTCTGTAGCTACAGCTCCCATTCTGAAACAAAAGATGAAGGAGAATAAATCTGAGGATAGGGAGTGTGACAAGGAGCTTGGTTGGACTTAATGATTGTTAATATCTTTTTCGACCAAAAGAATT
The DNA here is from genome assembly GCF_020740795.1 of Apus apus. Lineage (NCBI taxonomy): Eukaryota > Metazoa > Chordata > Aves > Apodiformes > Apodidae > Apus > Apus apus. The sequence continues at coordinate 125,076,317 of NC_067282.1, forward strand.
CTGATATTCTAAAGGGAGAAAATAACTGTTTCATGAGAAACTTCTTAGAATAACTGATTTTTGGTGCAGTGTCGCTTCAAGCTGGCAAAAGTAGCACTTCATATGAGAAAACTGTAAGTCAGAGTTGGAATAGGGACCTGTGACTGCAGAACTTAAAGATGTCAATGACCACTGTCTGTCATTTTCCACTATCACCTGGGAATTGCACAGCTGTGACCAGTCAACAGCCAACTCATTAATCTGCTGAACACTGAAGGCTACTGATAAGTATGTTTTTGCAGGGCCTTAAAATTGCATTTGCCACTCTAAAAATGTTCAAGAGTTGAGAATTCCTCTGTTCCCAAAGCTGATAAAACAGGTTTTCAGAGTTTATGCAAGAGGTCTGAGCTAGGACTGTAACATAATAGTTTTCAGGAACTGGAACACACAAAAAATACGTTAAAAACAAACACACAAATGAACAAAAACTCACTCAGAAGTCACTCCCAAAGTTGCCACCATGATGTTTATTGGTTTTTTATTCCAGCAGAAACTGCTTTTTCTAACAATTTTGCAGGGCTTTTGAATCACCAGTAACAATTCCAGACATCAACAGGGTGAATGTGTTTGGTAACTGTGTAAAGATGATCTTTATATAAGAAGATTAGAAGCTGAAGTGAATATGGAACTTGGTGTGTCTCTGCTGTGTGAGAGACAATACTTTCCCAGTGCTTCCCTGTGGGATGTCTGTAGAATGATATGAACAGTAAGTAGTTCATAGACCTGAGTGAGTTCTGAGGAGCACAAGTGCTCCCTCAGAGCAAGAAGTGGTGTGTTACGCTCTTTGCTGAGCAGCTCCCGGAGTCAGAAGAATATTAGCTACCAGGGTGTGCAAAGAATGGTGTGTGAAGCTAAGTCTTTAAAAAATGGCTTTGGAGGACTGGGGTAAGTCTAGGGTGCAACTAGATTTAGCCTTTTCAGAGCCTCCACCGTGTCCAGGGTTAAACTACAACGAACACAAATTTCTGCCATACATCCAGATTTCCCTAACCAAGAAGAGTTTAGCTTCTTTTAGAGTAAAGCCTGGAAGCAAAGTAACATTTATGTAGTATGGCCTATCAGAAGACCAGCATCCTGGCATGAAATCAAATGATTCATCCTGGCAAAAGTGATTAATCCTAGCAATTTCGGTGAAAAGGAGTTTGGGCATCTTTTACAGGATATGCTCCCAGCTGATTACCACTCCTTGCTCCCACCAGCTATTGTCATCACCTCCCACTGTTTTTTTTGTTGTAATCAAATATTATGTTTTGCTTCAGCATATCCATCTTTGCCACATCAGTGAGCAGCACGGTACATTTTCTGCCTGTGACAGTTATGTGCTTGATATGCTATGTCCTCCAAATGAGCCCATTGGACAAACTATCAGTCTGTGCTCAGTGGTGTGCAGGCTGTCAAGGACACAAAATACACAAAGTATATACAAGTATACAAAATACACAAGTATATAGCCATACTTTCTTAAAGATACCTTCTGGTCTTTTACATGCTGTTTCCTTTTTATTTTTTAAGAAAAGGTAAGTCCTAGGCTATGTGATGAAAACAGGAGCACAGACAGGCAGTGGCAGGTGGCAGAATTCTAATCATACCTAGCACTCACTTTTCCCAGACCCATCACAAAAGGGCAATTAGTTCCTCGAAGGCTCACTTCTGCAAGCAATGAAGACAGAGGCAAAATGGGAGAAAATTTCTGCCTTCAGTTGTACCTCACAAGGGAAACACCAGGTGACAGCAGCTTTTTGTGGTTTCCTTTCTCTGCCCGTGGGGTTTTGCTGTGAATAGATGCCTTTGTCCACCTCAGAAGTGTATGCATTTCAGGAGGAGGGAAGAGAGGGATCCTGCATTAAGTGGTGTGTGGAGCATGTGAATAAAAGTGCAGCAGGGCACACTGTTCCTTGTAAAGCTGTCAAGGGGCTGGCCCTTCCACACTGGAAGATATGCCTGGTCCCCTGGGTATGCTTCCTTCCACCTGTACTGGTGCCATATAACCAGAGCCTGGGCTCTCCTCTTACACGAATGAATCTCTCATTGGGTGAATGAATCTCTCTGTCTTTGGGTGGATCATCAGTATATGGAAGAACCATGTATTCTCCTTCTGCTTTATACTCTTTTCTTGGTGCTATGGTGGGGTTCATGGGGAACAAGAGGTTCAAGAGGTTCAGAACATGGCTATGCTTCTATAGCACAGATCCTAAGGGTATCTGCTGTCTTTCACTAACCACATCAGCACTGCCTCAATTCTTAATGGTGATTTATGTGTTTGTATTTCTGAAGGCTTTTTGTCTTTGAAGCTAGATGCTGCTGCACTGCTTTGTCTGTCTGTCTTCCCTCCAAAAAACCCTGACTCTATTCCCCCACTTCTTCCTTGTCTTTATTCTGCTCTTGATCTGTTCCTCTCCAATCTGTCTCACTCATATTTTTCAGAGACTCAGTCTCTCACTCAGGCAAGGTGAGGATTTTATTTTAGTGCTCAATCCCCCTGGTGTGCTGTGTGATCAGGAATATGTGGCTACATCCTTGGATGTCACATTCTTGATCGTCATCACAGAATGTTCATTACTGTCTCTGCTTATCTCAAACTTCACCTTGCTGTAACCTGCCTCATAAGAGTTCTGCATCCATGAAGAAGTACTGGCTACTAACTTCAGACCATTTCTCAGAGGCTGTTGGTACCAGAACATACAGGCAAGTGTGGTATAATTCTGGTAGCAGGAGATGTCCACAGTCTCTCCAGTTCTCTTAAAGGTTTCTTCTGGCCACTGTGTGATGAGGTTTCTGACCCCAGCACCTGCATGTATGTGAGAGAAAAAGAGAAATGGAGGAGAAGTACAAATGATGACTAAGAAAAGTCCCTTACTTCATACTAGCCCTGCATGGCCTGGTTGAGAGGTGTGCTGCAGATAGATCTGTCACTCACCAGGAAAAAGAGCAAGCAAAACAGACAGCATGGCCTATCAGCTGTCCCAGAAGTGTGTGACTGCTCATTGTGAGTCAAGAGAGAAGAGGCTAGAGACATCGATGCCCCTCCTCTTGTTCTGATTTTCACAACATAGGCAGTGTTCTGAGCTCCCAACAAAAATGTGAGAGTGCTTGAAGACCAAGTTTCTGGCTGTCATGTCTTTCATTCCAACATCATACATGCCTGGGTATTGTATCTGCCAGCCATGAACCTGAGAATATTTGCCTCGTAATTGATTTTTTTACTCATTTGCACCTGTGGATATAACTTGGGGCCATCTTTCCAGAAGGTTTATTCCTATAAATATAATCATATATTGTTTTATTCTAGAGACGATGTTCTTCATACCTCAAAGATGATACCTTAGAATTTATGTTAGACAGAAACAAAAATCAAGATAGCAGAGGTACAAAAATCATGTTTAATCACAGATTATTTACTCCCATTTTCCAGTCAGTGAAGTATATTCCCTGCAGTTTAGTCTTCCTAGAAACTCTAACTCACTTCCTAATTCTAAAAAGCAAGGCATCTTTGCGAGCCTTTTTTTTTTCTGAAAGCAAAAACTGTGGTTAGACATTAGTCTAATGAACACTCGTTTTTTCCAGTCTGCCAAGTATATCCCAGTTAGCCTTATCTTAGTCTATACCACTATCTATTCTTTTATGTATATGTAAGATTAAAAAATCTTGCATTTTTATAGTTTATTCTTTTCTTGCAAGTACTTTGAAATATACATGTTTACATTCGATTATTTTCTTCAGTAATCCTGATATTGCACCTTCCAAACAATAAGCATTATTACTGAAGTTTTCTCTTCTTCTTCCTGTTTTGTTGATATCGCCCCCACTGTCTCCAGAGCCTGAAGCCTGAAGCTCTAGAGACATTCATGTTCATAGTTGAACTTCTCCTTTATGAGGAAAGGCTGAGGGAGCTGTGTCTCTTTAGCTTGGAGGAGGTCTTCCTTCACAGCAAGGTTTTACTCTAGCATCCTCACTTGTATGTGGCTGCAAAGTTATCAGCAGAGAAGAGCAGCAGTTAACCACAGGTAGAACAACTTGGTGCCACATAGGGACTGACAGACACTTGGAACAGAATAGGGAACTGTTGCTGCATTCAAAGGTGTGTATGTCCCAGAGCTCTAGGAGCTTTATGAAGCTTTCATGGAAGCAGGACAGTCTTGCTAGTTGAGCATCCTGTCCAGATGGCATCTGTATCCTCAGATGGCAGCTGTAGCAAGGATGGAAGCATAGATGGATTACTTCAGACCCCAGAGCAATGCTGAGGAAAGAGCAATGGAGGGGCAAATGTTTGTCTCCTGGTGCTGGTATCATGGCAGCTCCTTAGGTAAAATGAGCTTTTCACTAGGTGCCTGGGAATAGACACAGAGAGGTGAAGTGAGGTTTAAACTGGAGGCAGAGGTGACTGTCTCACACAAATGTCTAAGTAGCAGGATTTGGATTTTCAGGAAGACTCATCCAAGGAGACAGCCAAACTTCCTTCAGAATGCTGGCAGCATGTCCAGTTCTGGGCTCCCCAGTTCAAGAGGGACAGAAATCTATGTGAAAGAGTCCACTGGAGGGCTACGAGGGTGTTTAAGGGACTGGAACACCTGCCCTATGAGGAAAGGCTGAGAGACCTGGGACTTTTCAGTCTAGAGAGAAGACTGAGGGGGGATCTAACTGATGTCTATAAATGCATGAGGGCTGGATGTCAAGAAGGCACGGACAACCTCTTTTCACTTGTGCCCTGTGACAAGGGGCAATGGATTCAAACTTGAGCACAGTAAGTTCCACCTCAACATGAGGAAGAACTTCTTTACTGTGAGTGTTACAGAGCACTGGAACAGGCTCCCCAGAGAGGTTGTGGAGTCTCCTTCTCTGGAGACTTTCAAGACCTGTCTGGATGCCTTTCTGAGTGATCTGCCCTAGTTTTTTTGGGGTTTTTTTGGTCCTGCTCTGGCAGGGGGCTTGGACTTGATGATCTTCAGAGGTCCCTTCCAACCCCTAATATTTTGTGATTCTGTGATTCTGTAGCAGCAAAGGTAATGATGGCTTCAGAGGCAACGTGGTGAGCAGTGGTGGACTCCCTGTGGACATGAGGTCCAATACCCTTGGCTCAAGGAGAAATGAAGCCCCCCCCACAAAAAAAAAAAAAAAAAAAGGGCCACAATAATTTTCAGGAAGGGCGGGGCTGCAGTGGGACTGCTGGATAGGACTTCCATAGGTGGGGGCAGATGTCACAGCTCCACGGCAGTGAGGAAGATGAGCAGAAAATATGCCAAAAGAGTAAAAAAACTGTTCTAAGAGAGGTATCAGGGCAGGGGTTTATGGGAAGATTTGAACTCTGTGGGGAAAGGTGAAGACCCTCCATGCCCTAAGTAATCAATGAGTATGAGGTAGGTCCATTCAGTGCAATGGCATTGCTGGGAGCAGGGGAATGCAGATCTTCTACATCTGGTTTTGTGTTTTCTGGAGATTTTAGTTCCCCTTCTCCAACCTTATACTCATTCTCCAGGAAACTGTCAGTAGCTTTGATGGAAACATTGCAGGATCTGGCAGTTTCTATGGCGGTAGCATAAGTTGAAATGGAGTTTCTTCCTGGCTTAATATTAGCCAGGATCGGGGCATTACCACAAACAGAATGAAGCCCAGGGAGCCGGGGCGAGGCATCTGATTTTTGCTTTCTGCCGCTTGCTCCATCACTCAGAATACCTCAGCGCTTGTGTCTCTTGAGTTGATCTTGGCTGTTCTTTGGACATCTTGAACTCCAGTGATCCACCTTAGCTCCCTCCACTCTCTCTGGAGAGTGTCTTCAACTACTCCAAAGCCCTTCCCTCTATCCTTGCCTCTGCCTCTCACTCTTCCCCTCCCTCTCCTGGTTTCCCAGTCCCTTTTCCACCCAAACCAGATGCTGTTCCTTAGGTGTCACAGCCTCCCTTGGCCACACTCCTCTCTAGAGGCCTCAGGTCTGTGCTTTGGACAAGAAGGAAAGAGGAGGGCAGGAAAAAAATATCTATTAAGGCAACTGGAGAATTTCCCGGACCTAAAGAAATTTTGCTCAAAGGCTGGAGAAGGAAACGTGCATTGCAATCAGTTGCTCTCCGAATTAGAGTTGAAGATTTATCCAAGTAATACAGGAACCCACTATAGGGGAAAGAAGGCAGGAGGGTGCTCTACCTGGGGATCCTTTCTGAGAGATTCTAGTGCCTGAACACAAGAGGAGTCATCTGGAAAGACATGCTCTAAGGAGAGTTTACTTTGCTTTGGAAGGCTAGGTATTTTACTCCCTGAACAAGCCCCTTCCAGAACTAGGAAACATTAGGGCAAATGTTCCCATTATTTAAGTCCTATCCCCACTTCTCATCTCAGACTGAACAAGAAGGACACAGCAGTAGTCAGATATACCCACTTTCTAACACACACACATCTTTATAAGGGCAGGTCTGACCTGGCCCCTTCCATTGTGCTCAAAAGAGGCCAAGCTGCTGGCAGGACCCTGTGTATGCTCTCTAGAAATTGAAGGTGGGTAATTAAAAAATTACTTTGGGTAATTATCCAGACTTTCTTGAAGGACTTTGGTAGCCCTGACTATTCTTGTCTAGGTCATGGGATACACTCTGGCAGATGGCTGAGAGTCCAGAGTGTTCTGCACTTCTTTTTGGTCTCTCACTGGGATATTTGAGCAGGGAACTGTCTAACACCAAGTAGTTTCTGGGGACAAGGGAGGTCAGATAGAGTGCTTTTTAACCTCACAGCCTTCAATCAATTTTTCTTCCACGAGTGTGTCCTCTCATTTTTTTTTTGAGGCCATATTAACCTTTTGCTTTTGCAAAAAAACCCTCAGAAGAGGCTTCACAGCTTTCCTAAAAGAGGAGGAATTTTCCTTCACTTGTTTTCCCTAGCTTTGTTTGCTACCCTTAATTCTTGTACAGGAAGAGACAGCAAGAAATCCACCCTTCTCCAGTCTCCCCATGCCATTCACAATTTTACACACCCCTGTCATGTCTTACCTACTCCATCTCTTCAGGAGACTGAGATATGGCTGAAAATAGAAGACACTGAAGAAAAGTGCAGACAGAGAGGACAAGGCGAGAGGCTAGGACAGGGTCCTAGAAAGGGCCCTCATCCTCTTAACTGGAGATGTGCTGGCTACACAGCAGCAGACTGGAAGTTTTACACAGTTGAGCCAAGGGTTTCTGGGGTAGTAGAAGCCAACAGGGAAGTACTGGAGAAATACCTCATAGGAATTATAGCCAGTAAGTCAGCTTGATCAGGAGCCCAACTAAATACCTCTATGCAAACATGTAGTATGGGGAATAAACAAGAAAAGCTAAGAGACATGCATGTGCTTCCAGTGCTACAATCTTATTGGCATAGTGGAGACCTGGTGGGATGACTCCTAGGAGTGGAGTTTTGGAATGTAAGGTTTAGGAAGGATAAGCAGGGTGGTGGAGAAGGTGGTGTCACCCTCTATGTCAGTGACCAGCAGTGTGCATGGAGTTCTGCCTGAGGGTGGTTGAGGAGGTGACTGAGAGCTTAAGGGTCAGGATTAAAGGAGTACAGAGCAACTGTTGAAGCAGCCAGGGTTCAGATTAGAAAAGCTAAAGCCCTCAGAGAATTAAATCTGACCAGGGACATCAAGGGCAACAAGAAAAGCTTCTATAGGTATGTTGGAAGGAAGACTAGGGACAATGTGGGGTCTCTCTGGAAAGAACAGTGAGACCTGCTTACCCAGGATATGGAGAAGGCTGAGGTACTCAATGACCATTTTGCCTCAGTCTTCACCAGCAAACTGCCCAAGTCACAGAAGGCAAAGGCAGGGGCTGGGAAAATGAAGAATCGCCATCTGTAGGGGTAGATCAGGCTCAAGACCCTCTATGGAGCCTGAAGATGCACAAGTCCATGGGACCTGATGAGATGCATCCTTGGGTCCTGAAGAAACTGTCAAATGAAGTTGCAAAGCCGCTGTCCATTAGATTTGAGAAACTGTGGCCATCCAGTGAAGTTCCCACTGACTGGAAAAGGGAAAGCAGAACTCCTGTTTTAAAAAGGGAAGAAAAGAAGACGTGGGCCTCACCTCTGTGCCCAGCAAGATCGTGGAGCAGATCCTCTGAGAAACTATGCTAGGCACATGGATTATAAGGAGGTGATTTGTAACAATCAACATGGCTTCAATAAGGGTAAATATATGGCTGCCAAATTTTGGTGGCCTTCTATGAGGAGGTTATAGCGTTAGCGGGTAAGGGAAGAGCCGCATGACAACCTTGTCTCTAAATTGGAGAGACATGGTCTTGATGAATGGACCACTCAGTGGATAAGGACTTGGACAGATGGTTGCACTCAGAGAGTTGTGGTCAATGGCTCAATGTCCAGCCGGGGACCAGCAATGAGTGGCGTTCCTTGGGGGTCAGTGTTGGGACCGGTGCTGTTAAACATCTTTGTCAGTGACGTGGTGACGTCTTTGTCAGCTGTGTGGTGCGGCTGACGTAGTGGAGGGAAGGAACACCATCCAAAGGGAACTTGACAGGCATGACAGGTGGGCCCATGAGGGGAAGGACTTGGGGATGTTGGTTGATGAGAAGCCCAACATGAGCCGGCAATGTGCACTTGCAGCCAACAAAGCCAACTGTATCTTGGGATGCATCAAAAGAAGTGGGACCTGCATGTTGAGGGAGGCAGTGCTCTACTCTTGTGAGACCCCACTTGGAGTGCTGTGTCCAGTTCCAGGGCCCCCAGCGTACGAAGGACATGGAGCTCATGGCACGAGTGCAGAGGAGGGCCATGACAATGATCAGAGGGCTGGAACAGCTCCCCTAGGAAGAAAGGCTGAGAACGTTGTGGTTGTTCAGCCTGGAGAAAAGAAGGCTCTGGAGGAACCTAATTGCAGACTTGCAACCTATTACGCATTGCAAGGGTAATGGTTTAAAGCTGAAAGAGAGTAGATTTAGATTGGATATTAGGAAGAAATTCTTTACTGGAACAGGTTGCCCAGGGAGGTTATGGATGCTCCCCCTCCCTAGAAGCATTTGAGGCCAGGTTGCTTTGAGCAACCTGGTCTAGTGGAAGGTGTCCTTGCCCATGGCAGGGGGTTTGCAACTAGATGATCTTTAAGGTCTCTTCCAACCCAAACCATTCTATGATTCTATGGAACTCCTCTTCTTTAATGCTCCTGGGAAGCTTAATCTCTGCCGGCCCATGGTCTCACCAGGTTTTCCTTTCCCAGGATCTTGCATCAGCCGGGACAAATGTATTTAGCTTATCTGAGTCCAGTGATGACACAGCTGACCAAAAGACTTGAACTAGGAACATGTACTCCTGGAAATGCAAGCTGCCATTGCTTGTCCTTTGCTCATATCTAGCACAGCTGTGCTCCATTCAACAACCCTCCTCCTACCTGTGGCCCTGGAGCCACCAGCATTCTGCTGCAGCATCACTGAAGTAAATGAGAGATTATTTGCAGCTGCAGAAGCAGCTCCAGGAGTGTATTTTTTGAAAGACCCACAGAAAACCCTTACAGTGGGTCTCTGGAATGTTGAACAGCATTGAGCAGATGAGGGTATTTACTTTTCAGGAAGGGAGGGATTTGTCATCCTCAAGAAAGGAGGGAGGGGCAGGAAGAGCTGTTCCAGTTTCAACCTGAATGCACAGGAGTTTCTTCATCCTTCGCAGTTTTCACTGAAAGGCCTGAAGGGCAGTTCTGAAGCAGTCTTTCTGCTGGATGATCTCTGCATCACAACCACCCTGTTTGCCTTCATGTGAGATCAGTATGCTCCATGAGTTGCTGTGCTGCCATGCACCCTGGAGTTCTGGGATTCACAGGAGCCTCTAAAAGGGGCCCCTGAGAGGCAGACAGGAGAGTGGGAGGGCCTTAGGTTCCCTGGGTGTCTGCCATAAAGGACTTAGGAACACAAGAACCGCAGGAACTACGACCCAGGACTTTTACTGTCAGCTCTGTCTGTAGCCTGGGAAGAGGTCAGGAGAAGCAAGTAGCACAGAGAGTCTCAGAGAGACCTTTTTCTACAAGGCAATTACCAGCCAGCCCTATGTGATGCCTTTCCTGCTGTTAAGAATAACTGATCAGGTAAAGATCAGAGTAGATTAAATAAGTGACAAGGTAAAGCAAAGCAAAGTTCCAAGATAAAGACAGGTGTGGTGGAGATTCCCAATTCAGATGCTGAATTATTGGATTTTCCTGAAATTTGGGTGGATACTAAACCAAATATTAATCCCTATGAAAAAAAGGAAAAGGTTGATGTTTTCCTAGCCTAGGTGTTACCCAAGAGATTATTAGAACGATGTCTCAGGAAAAAATTATTTTAAAAATCCTGAAGACAGCTTGTTTATATGCCAGTGACATCTGTTGGACAAAGAAGTTATAAATCTACAGGAAGATCAAATTATACATGATTCTGAATTAGAAATTGTTCTTCCTCTGCTTACTTATGAGGGGATTAGATAGCTTTGGTAATTCTTGCCATGCTTAGTGCTATTACGGATCTTTCCCTTTCCACAGGAACCTTCTAATCCTTATTTGTTACACCAGATAAACTATGTTTGTAAAAAAACTGTGCCCAGATACCAGTTTAAAGCTCAGGACAAGTCATGCAACTGCATGGAGGAGTTCCTGGCCTTGGACTCGTGAAAGAAACGAAGGAAAGTTTCCATCTGCACAGTGTGACTGTGCGTACCAGTCCTCCAGAGCTCTCAAAAAATGGATCAAGAAATGGAGTAGAAAGATTATTCATGTTTTGGTCTCTCGTGCCATTTCAGCATCTCAAAGCAAATGGCAACTGTTTACAGTCACTTGAGGTTACCCCATGTCTCCCAGGAGCTAATGTGATGACCTTGGTAGCTCCTTGGAAGATGATTATTCATCCAACACATTAAACTTTAGCAAACTCAGCATCATGACAGAAGTTATCACTCTTTCAGAGAAGGATTTCAGAAGATCTCACTACTTGTGTTCACAGTAATTTTGTTTATATAGATTGTATCCATAAGCATCAATGTTACGCTGAAAGTCTTCTGTGGAAAAAAATAGTGTTTATAGACCTTTCCAAAGCTAAATAAAAAGCGTGGTTCAGTACTTAGGCTGATACAATCATACAGATTGGGAGAGAGAAATCTTTCAAAGAGATGTGGAACACATTCCCACATTTGAACCACTGAACTTGAAGGTAGTGGGGGGCACAGAATAGGTTTTCTTACTCACTTATTGAAATTAATTTTGAATAATTCTATTTGGGAAAACACCGTGTTCTGTATGATAATGCACACACACCCCCCTTACTCAAGAAAAAGAATTTCTTGAAAAAACCGTGACAAACTTAACACTGAGCTTCTTTATTTTTCTGGTTTTAGAGATTTGGGGGTTTTGGGAGAGGGATTTGGTGTTGTTTTTTGTTGTGGGGGCAGGGTTTGTTGTTGGTTGATTTGTTGTTGTTTGCCTCTTTTTTATTATTATTTTTTTTTCTTCAGAATAAACGTACAGCATCTTATTGTCCATTAGCTAGAACATCCAGCTTCTGGTAAAAGTCCACATTTTTAAGAATGACACTGTCAACACAGAGGAGACTCAAAAGAGTTTGAGGATTGCTATGAACAGGTACTGCATGTAAGAATGAGGCAGAAAAACAACTTCACATCTTCCAAAGTGCAAAGGTATTTTTAAATTGAAGGCTGCCCTCTGAAATAATTTAAAATAGCTCTCTATCTTAGGAAAGGTTTATGGTTAACTGATACCTTATTTGCACTTTCTACCAGTGCCTGTTAATGCCCACGTCTGGATCTTCAGATTTTCCACTGTGTACTTTTGTCTGAATAAAACCTTGGACTAGAGATAAGGTGATTTCAAAAAATGTATTTCTAGCAGCTCACACTTCCATTCCACCAGTCTGGGCTCGAGGCTGTGTCAAGACCATGAAACACATACTCTTTCTCGCCTTTGTTGGTGTGGCTGGTGAGTATATTTTTTTACTTTTTACTTATGTCATTTATGAGGAAGATAATTTTCTGAGCAAATTTGCAAAGTAGTCTGTTGTGGGAAAGTGAAGTCCAGTTTCAACCTGTAGAAGTTTTAAGGGCGAGCACTGCAGCTTCTTTTGGCTGCTGTCTGTTTGTTTCGCTTAATGTGGCTCTTGACCGAGGAAGAATGAAACGCGTCCGTAGCTTCAAAAAACACTGTCTCCCTCTGAGGACTATGACGGTGCAAGATAACACCTCTGAAGGATAACTCAGAGTAGTTACCTCAGAAAGGTAACTCAGGAAGTCCTAAAGATACCGTCAATTTTTTGAGTAAGGGTGTGTGCTCCACGGAAATACCACTGCAGACTTGCTTTTTACTTGCGCTCAGTTCACTGTTGACTGCTGCTGCAGACAGGATTCTGAGACAGACCCACCTTTGGTCCAATCCAACAAGAACGTTTGAATGTTCTTCTGTTCACTCTGGGACTAGCAGCCAGTGCTTTAGATGCAGATAAGTGAGACACCAATCTAAGTCTGATCATCTTGTTTTAAGGAGTAGCAAATTAACGTCCATTAGACTTGCCCAGCGCTGCTACCATGAGTTTATACAGAAGAACAGCCTACAAGTGAGAGGCTTCAGTCAGTCACTGGGGAACAAGATGCCTTATGCCAGATGTTGACATATGCCACTTCTTATCTCCCAGTTGCCTTCCCCATCAACACTGATGATGATGACGACAAGATCGTGGGAGGCTACACCTGTGCAGCGAACTCTGTCCCCTACCAGGTCTCCCTGAATGCTGGCTATCACTTCTGTGGAGGTTCCCTCATCAACAGTCAGTGGGTCGTGTCGGCTGCTCACTGCTACAAGTCGTGAGTGGACTTATTCTTCTGTAATCTATTTCTTTCTTCTAGTTCACTTCTAGCAGGAATTCTGAGGGGAGAGGTTCACCTGTGCAAGCGACTCCATTCTAACAGAAGGCAACCAAGGAATGGGTGACTCATTCAGGAAGCCGGGCTGGGACATCATAAGGGGTTTTCTACTTCTGCAAATGTTTATGTGAATGCAGAGCACTTTCTGAAACGACAACGTGATGATCTAGCAATGAGTTGCAGGCTGTCCTTCCTTATAGATCGCCTTAATCTTGCTACAACTTAGTCACTAGAGGACAAGAAGAGGAACGAGGTCAGGGTGATAGCAGTCTGCCTCTTTCCAGAATATTTCTATAAGGCACTGTTGTATATGTAACTTGTTCCAGCTCAACAAAAGAGACCTGGAGAAATTCACCGTTTGTGCTGGCAGCGGGTAAGATCTCAGTGTGGATCCTAGGACTTAGTGCAGGACAAGAAAGATGACCTGCATGAAAAGAGCTACTACCATAGCAATGTTGAAGCAAGTGCATACGGTGACATGGAGGTTTGTCGCAGCCTGACAGTAGCAGTAAATTATATGCCATTCCTTCTCTTTTCCAGTCGCATCCAAGTGCAGCTTGGGAAGCATAACCTGGCAAGGAAAGAACCAACAGAGCAGTTGATTAGTTCAGCCAAAGTCATCCGCCACTCTGGCTACCGCCCTTCAACACTGGACAATGACATTATGCTCATCAAGCTTGACAAACCAGCCCAGATCAACCGCGCCGTCCAAACCGTTCCTCTGCCTACCAGCTGTGTGGCCACAGGCACCACATGCCTGATCTCTGGCTGGGGCAACACACTCAGCAATGGCAGTGAGTACTCATGAGGGCCCAGGGGGCACTCACAATTGACTCCCGACAGTACAGGGAAGTGCTGTGGGACAGGCCTTTTTCAGTGATTAGTCTGTGTAGGACAGTAACTGTTTAACTGCTCTAAAGGCCAGCTTTGATAAGGTCCTTCCTCTTCTTCTGTGCTATGAGCATGGACTCACTGAAGCCATCCAGGTGTTGTTGACCAGCATGTTCACACTGCCATAAATATTGTGGCAGCGCCAAGCACTGCCAAGTTAACTAATGTCAATAGAGTGGTTAGTTTGCTGAGAACAAGATCACGATCTGGGATTGTGGATCTAAAAATACTACAAGAAGCTGCATTCTTCTACGCTAATGGCCAGAGGTGTGGATGGTGACTGGTGTGCAGTCCTCTGATGACAGCTACAACTACACCAGAGGAAAGGATGGTTTTCCTGAGGCCCAGGTTTCCTCCAGCATGGGTGCTACAGGAGTAGCTCTGACCTCCACACTTGCCCGTGGATTATTTTCTAGGTATCAAAAAAATTAACATGGCTGCAGTCTAGAAGGGGGACCCATGGGTAGGGTCTGTTCGGTTTAAACAGTGAGAATCCCTGCTGTCATTCCTGTTCAGAGGAAAAATTAAAACAAGATGTTCAGGGATTACTTTTTTGCTAAGAAAGATCTTCTCTGGGCTCTGAAGTTATCTCAGAGATGTCATCAACCATGTCTTTCTGTTTTCTTATAGACAACTATCCAGACACCTTGCAGTGCCTGAAGGCTCCTGTACTCTCCTCCAGCAAATGCAGCAGTGCCTACCCTGGACAAATTACCAACAACATGATGTGTGTAGGATTCCTGGAGGGAGGGAAAGACTCCTGCCAGGTAAAATACCTACCTCTTCTTTCCCATATATTTCTCCCCTGCCTTTTGCTAGTAGGAGAGGCCACCGTATTAGAGAACCTGCTATACTCACTGCGCTGGCATGTCTGAACGTTGTCTTTTTGAACAACAGCAGAGACTTAGGCTGGAAGTTGCTTATTGAGCGAGGCTTTTTTCCCCCCACTCAGTTACTCATTGTCCTCTTTTCTTTCAGACCCCTAATACCTCTTGCCCTAATTCTCCACAAGCAGACTCTGCCACCTCCTGCACCTTGGGCTATTTAAAATGGAGAAGCACTGCACCAGTGTCAATAGTAACGGTGGGGACTGTAGAGCTTAGGATACAAATGTTAGTTTTGGGCACATTGAAAATGGAATAGCCAGTATGCCAAGGTCCAGGCAGTCTGGAAAACAAACACACCTGACAATTGCTCAGCACTTTACATCTGCCTAGCTCCATGGAAATATTTGGCAGAAAAATATTTGAGACACATGTATCCTAAGCATCTGCCAAGGCCTGCACCTGTCAAAAATAGGCAACTTAAGTCATCCTTAGCTGTGGTGCCCTTGGAGCGAGTAAGGTACAGTAACATCAGGCATAGTGTGGTAATCAGAAATTACCTGTGTAGAAAGAGCTCCACAGCACGCACTCGAGTGTCAGAGGTCTCTGGGATCCCTGGCTTATCACTCACGCTGATTCCATTTGCTGAAAACCTGTCTCCTTCATGTGCACAGGGGGATTCCGGCGGCCCAGTGGTCTGCAACGGGCAGCTCCAGGGCATCGTCTCCTGGGGTATTGGGTGTGCGCAGAAGGGCTATCCTGGCGTTTATACTAAGGTCTGCAATTACGTCTCCTGGATCAGAACAACTATGTCTGCCAACTGAGACACTCTGGTTCTATGTGACCTGCTTTTTTGCCTCATCATTTTCTTCTCTTTTGAGACTGGACATAAAAAAATTATCAAAAAATAAAGACTCTTAGGCACCCTTTCTTTGTGAGATGTTTCTTTGGGTCCTTCCATAGGCTGTGATGTGGAGGACAGAAGCAGGCAGTGTCACTCTGGGAAAAAATATTTCTTCTTTGTAGTGCCTCTCAACTAGCAGGGTCTCGGAACGTTTTCCAGGCTCATCTTCAGGACAGACAAGGAGGCTGAGAGCAGTAGCGTGGAAACAGTCCCAGTCCGCAGTCACTATCCCCATAATGTGTCATGGTCTTCAATAGGTAAAGAAGAAATTCCACTCTGCAGAGTATAGGTCATCCTTGATTCTCAGATTGTTGGAATATCCTCACAGGATCTGCTCTCTTACTTGGCTGGAACATCACTAATGCCTGCAGCACCACCAGTGGCTGG
The DNA here is from genome assembly GCF_020740795.1 of Apus apus. Classification (NCBI taxonomy): domain Eukaryota; kingdom Metazoa; phylum Chordata; class Aves; order Apodiformes; family Apodidae; genus Apus; species Apus apus. Next base: position 125,092,217 of record NC_067282.1, read on the forward strand.
CTGGGATGAGTGAAAATAACACTCAGGCGCAGCAGTGGGTGGTATGAACCCTGCAGTTGCCTGGTATGTGTGTGCATGCAATCACAGGAACATGATGAGGCTGGATGGAAGCCTGAGTTTGAGGCAGAGAGGATGCTGTTGGGTTTTCCTTTCTTCATTCCACATTGGCTGAGATCTCCAGAAAAAGAGGTATTATGCAAAGGAGACAAAGATACGTGGCATGGTTTTTGCTTCTCCCACAAGATACGTCCCACATCTGACACTCCATTCCCAACTCCCTGAAACTTCAGGTGCCCTGACACCTGCAGTGTGGGATTGTCTTTGCTTGGCCCAGTGCTGTTCGTGCCATTGCCCTCGGCACAGAGCAGGCTGCTGACATGATGATCCTGGTGTACATTGTAACTTGACAGAGAGGAGCTCCACCAATGGGCCTTTCTTCTCCAAAGAGAGATCTGAAGGGAGAAAAAAACATGTTTTGAAGAGCAGTTCGCTCTCTCTGGGCACGAAGGAGAGGGTAATGTGAAGTGATGAGGAAAGCACAAAGCTCCATTGTTAGAGGGGCTGTGAAAGTGCAGCTAAGAGAATACTCTAGTTATGAATGGCTTTCAGTCCCAGCACCTTCCTTTCTGGAGCAGTTGCTGAATGTTCTCAGTCTGGGATTAGATGTCTGTGTAGAAAGAAGTGAAAGGAGGGTTTATGTTTCCTGACTAGGAAAGCTCAGCACTCCACTGTTCATGGGGCCGTGAAAGCTCTGCTAAGGGAACTTGGAAACCAGCAATAGGATTCAGTCCCAGCTCACTCTGCATGGGAGCAGACACAACCCAGTGGGGAGCAGTGGTGGGGCTGAGGTGGCCCTGGGCCCTGCACGGCTGCAGGCAAACTGCTCCATGCCTGTGATGCACATACTGCGCTCCACTGACTTACTTCTGTGGGTGAGCATGTGTGTGTGTTTGCATAAATGGGAGACAAGTGTTAGCACAGGAGCATGATGGGGCTGCGTGGCCTCTGAGCATGTGCATAGCACAGGGATGCACAAAAGAGGCACCAGATGAAGGGAAGAGAAAGAGAGTTCAGGAATGTATGTTTGTGTCTGTGCCCGTCAGCTCTCTCCTCTCTAGATACCAGCACACTCACAGACTGACCAGCGTGCAAGCTGCATTGTGGAATCTTCTCTGTGTATCCCAGTGCTCCATGTCATGTTGCCCAGGTGTTACAATCCGATAATCAGATCCATGGAGATTCTTTGCGATCCCACCAGGGCAAAACAAAGATAAAACAGTATTGGGTGCACAGACAGGCTTTTATTTAGGTACAGATCAGCCAGTAGGAGTTATAACACTATATTTGTCATAAGTTTATAATAGGTGTGATAACTAACCCTAAACTACGAAAGTGAAAGTTCAGGAAATGGAATAAAGAGTTAAAGGGAAGTCAACACCCAGAGCTCCAGCTGCATCCTGTTGGTCTTGTAGTCAAAGGTGGGAGTGGTGGAGGTCCAGTCCTAGGAGGTGTCTTGAGAGTGGCACTCTTTTATACAGTTAATTCCTGGAATAGGCCACGGCTGTCACCCAATCACTGTTCCACATGTTTAGCAAAATCAATTATCACCTTGTGCATTCCTTTGGTCCAATTATCCCTATCTTTTTCTGCCAGGTTGGTGATATACACGAAACACTCTTTGAGACTCTTAATTAATTCAAGCCCTGGTTATCACCGGGTGTCCTTGCTCAGTGTTAGCTGTGGCACCAATTGTGTGCCTCCTTGTCCACAGTCTCAGCACATCCAAAACCAAACTCCCCTGTTTGCAGTTGCCTGGGGCAATTGCCACATTCTTGACACATCGTGTGGGCTTGCTGAGTAAAACGGTTCAGTGAGTTGCTGAGACATCTCTTTAGTCCAGCAACAAACCCTGCTTAACTCTTAGATGTCTCAAGACAAACACCAGATGCCCTGAGTGTCTGAATACGCTGTTTATCTCTTAGATTGTTAGAGACAAGCACCACATATCCCAAATGTCACCTCAGGTGTCAGAAAGACTGCTGACCTGTCATCTTGGTGTCTGCTGTAGCATGACAGAGAGGAGTTCTGTAGCTGTTCTCTTTCTCCAGAGGAAGATCTCAAGGAGAGAAAAGGCTACCTTTTGTCTCTGCACTGAGACTGGCTTTTGGGAGACTGCACCATGGAGCAATTTCTGAGAACGGTATTCGCTGTGGGATATCATGCTACAAACTTCCCTTCTCCATGACAGAGAAGAGCTGATGCTCTACTTTTTTCGTAGCATTCTGCAAAGGAGTAGCAGGACAAGGATGGCCAGAAAGAGAGAAAATCTTGTCTCTTCTCTACATGGGGCACTATCCAATCCATGGGGTTCACCAATCTAAGGCTGTGGGAAATTGTTGCAGGCAGGAAATGAGGGTTGCAGTTTGTGTACACTGATGCACTGTCTGTGTTTCAGGGACATGACAGAGCCTCTGCACGTTTGTGTTGTGCTGTGGACCCACCAAGGCATGGCAGTGGAAGGCTAGCAAGTGATCAGGCTGCTCAAGGCTGTCATGTGCTTTGCAGTGAAGATGTTCCCCTGTGTCCTTTTAGCAAAAGGGTGCGGCTTCTCCAGCTTGCAATCCTTCTGTTGCAGGTCCAACTGGTTCCCATTGCATTCATTTCCACAAACTGCCTACAGGAGATTCAGGAATGACCCCAGATTCGTCAAAAGAAAAGGGAAAGAAGAACAAAGGCTGTGGGCTAAACTGAGCAGAAAACAGGGAGAAACCCCACACCCTCCCCCAGTACTCCAGGTATAGTGAGAGGAGGCTGAGCTAAATATGCCCATGGGAAGGGTCTCCAATTCCTACAGGGCTCCCTGGGGTGTGCAGGAGGCAGGGAAGTCCATTGGAAACCTTGCAGAGCACACGGTATTTGAGGAGTAAGTGCTCTCAAACAGGCCATGCTTGCTCTGTTGTGTCCTGTGCTTGAGAAGCCCATATGTTAGCATGATAAACTTCAGTGTGGGAACCTGCTGGAGTGTCCCAGGCTGGTCTGTGTATTCTGGCACTGGTGTATTCTGTGACAAAGATAGCGCTCTACCCTGTCAGGAAACCTTCTGCTAGCCACTCAGCTTGGTAACATAATCTGTAATGTATAGAATATGTTTGGGAAAGGTGAACTGTATGTGAATCGAGGGATGGAAGGCAGTGGTCCTGACACAGACACCACTGTACATGTGGTGCTGTGGTGCACACATCCCTTGGCCACAGGATAACCTCAGCCAAGTAACGGAGGAGCATGTGGGCAGCTCCCACTGGCTGCTACCAGCTACTGCGCCACCTGCCTGGCCTTCTTCTAAAAGTGCACCAAGAGCTTCTCACGGGAAGATCCTTTTTGTTTGGCAGTGAGGATGATCACCACGTTTGACTGGAGTTAAATGAGACAAAGTCTATGGAGTGCAGATTGAAGAGAGACAGAAAGACCCCACCTTCTGGTTGGGGAGCGAAAGGGAGGAAGAGAAGGGAAGAAGGCTTGACAGAAGTGAATATAAGGTAAATGAGTTAAACAAAAAGGGAAGCAGAGGAAGCAATGAGTGGAGAGGGATCGTCCTGCCATGCGCAGCACCGAGGAGGAGGAAAGCAGGTCCCTTTTGTGCAGAGGGAGGTTTGTGTTCAGCCACTGTGTTTCACTCTCAGCACAGTAATACATGCCAGAGTCGTTGAGAAAGGCATACTGTATTGTGAGGGTCATCGCATCTCCTTGTATCTTCGTGGCCTTGAAATGGCTTTGGAAATCCTTCTCAATATTTGCATCGGCACCTTCGAATGCATAAGCCACTAGGATCAGCCTGGAGTCCTTCCCCAGGGGCAGCCTGTACCAGTACATAACTGTGCTGGAGGATTTCTTCTTGGAACAGATCAGATTGACATCTTGGCCTTGTCGTACCACTCTGTCTGGGGTCTGTTCCAGAGCCAATGCTGGAAAAGAAAAGGAGGCATGTTGAGGAGGAGGAAAAAAGGAGAAACATGAAGTAGGTTGATAGAGATGAGGATGAGAAGGAAGACAACAGGCAGGAAAGCAGTGGAAGGGATGGGACAACACTTCAAATCTGCAGGTGAGTTTCCAGTCTCTCTCTGATAGATGAGGAACATTCCTGGGCAGTTTGTGTCCAAAAAAGGAACCATTCCAGGCCTGTGTACAGAAGATAAAAATAGACATTGCAGAAGATTCAAGGATTCCTGCCCACCTCGTTCAATGGCCATCCTCAGCACAGGAGGCTTGGGGAACGCAGTACTGCAAGCAACAGGGTATGCAGCTGGGACAGCAGCAGTAGAATTGGTGGAAGTGCTTGGGAGCCAGTTGGATTCACTTACCCATACAGGCCAGCATGACCAGAAAGAAACAGCAGGGAACCATGGGGAAAAAGCCTCTGTCCTTTTTGGGACCCGCCTTTTGTAGCTGCCCAGAGGTATGTGAAGAGGAAGCACTGAGTGAGCATGAGACATACTAGGGCTGGGCAGGACATGAAATGTGAGAAAGGATTGGCTGTGGAGGAGCACTGGGCAATGATGTACACAATCACAGGAAAGTATAAACCCTACCGAGATGTGGGGGGAGGGTTGAGAAGGGACAAGGGAGTTGCATGGACAGAACTATGTTGAGGTTGCATGGGAGTCTGTGTCCAAAGAAGAGTCACAGAGTTGTCAGGGCTGTAAAAGACCTCTGAAGATGATCTAGTCAAACCCCCTTACCAGAGCAGGATCACCTAGAGTACATCATGCCGGAACACATCCAGACGGGTTTTGAATAACTCCAGAGAAGGAGACTCCACAACCTCTCTGGGCAGCCTTTTCCATTTGTCTGTTACTCTCGCAGTAAAGTTTTTCCTTATGTTTAACTTGAACCTCCTATGCTCTAGCTTCTGCCCATTGCCCCTTGTCCTGTCATCCTTTAGATATTTATAAGCATTTATAAGATCCCCCCCTCAGTCTCCTCTTCTCTAGGCTGAGCAGATCCAGGCTCCCTCATAGGACAGATGCTCCATTCCCCTAATCATCTTGGTGGCCCCACACTGGACTCTTTCCAGCAGTCCCTTATCCTTTGCGAACTGAGGAGCTCAGAACTGGATGCAGTACTCCAAATTTTACCTCACCGGGGCAGAATAGAGGAATGCTGAGAGGTTCTTTTACTCTTCTGAAATACTTAAGAGTCAGAATAATGAGGTTTGAAGAGCACACATGTCCGATGAATTTTTTTCTCTCTCTCTGCCAGCCGTGGCTGGTTCTTTTGCTGCACTGTGAGCACAGCACTTAACATTAGTGAGAAGCAGGACCATGTAAACCACCACAACAGCCCCAGGCATTCTGCCTGCTGAGGGTTCTCCTGGGCTTTGCAGTGAAGCTCTTCCCTCAGCCCTTTCTCTGAAGACCAAAACTGTGCCTGCAAGTTTCAGACACTCTCTTGCAGTAAACTGTGTATCCCACTGCAGTTTCTTTCTTTTACTGTCTGCAGCAGAGTCAGGAATGTTCTGAATGTCACAAAAGAAAGAGAAGGATAGGAGTCTCAGCTGCCCCACACCATCCTTACCTAAAACATCTTTCATCCTGGGGCTAGGAGGGGCAGGAAACAAAGCAGGTAAGTACCCCCCTTCCTGGCTGCTTCCTGCAGTCCTCTCCTTCACAGAGCAACTGCAGCAACAAGAGATGCTCAGGATCCCAAGCCTTTGCCCACTCCAACCAAGCTGGTCACACACATCTTTGACTATTGGAAGTGCTCCAGGATGGTGCTGTGACAGGGATGGAAGGTATATGAGGGGAGTGTGTGTGTGTTTGTGTGTGCACGCGTGTGTGTGTGCAGGGCTCTCTCCAGCCTGTGAAGAGCCTAGGGACTGTCAATGCAGTGGGATGGAAAGGAAGAAAGAACTGAGTGTGGGCCAAAGCAGGAGGCATGAGGGAGAACAGGTGCTGAGAATTTGGGCCAGGGTGGCCTGTCCCTCCACCTTTCCTCATGACCAGCAGTAGCCCAAGTTCCTCCAAAGACAGATTATCCCTGGGATCTGGGGCCTAGATGTGGAGCCCTGGGTGTCTCAGCCTGGTGCTGCCTCTGGGGGAAGAGCTTCTGGCAGCACACTTCGGCAAATTCAAGGAGTACTCAAGGACTGAGACCACCTATGTCATTGCCCCCTCTGCTCTGGAAATGAGCCTGCCAAGGGGGTTTCCTTTTCTGGCAGGACTGAGCTTGTCCTCCAGAGGAATGTGCGGGATGCCACTGGTATGCAGCTGGATTTTGAAAGCAACTAGGATTTTGAAAGCAACTGTACAGCACAATTTCATTTGCTCCTGCTCCACCAGTGACACCTCTCTACTGCTCTGCGCACAGGCTCAAGAGATTCAGGCCACTGACATCCTTCACAGTGTCCTCAGGTGTTTCTGCTCAGGACATCCACACAGCCTCTTCTGAATGGGGCAAACTCAGCATGGAGTAGTTGGATAACCCAGTGGGCACCCAGGGATTAGCAGCTGGTAGAGTGGCAAAGGTGAAAGGAACCCAGGAAACAAATGGCAGAGGCCTTCACCATGCCAAGCCTTGCTGGTAGCACCTTTCCCTCCTCATAGGAACTTTCAGACCCTGTGCCTGGAGCTCTGCCTGGTGACAGGGAGAAATAAAGAAGTGGAAGTGCTTCTGAGGAAGAGCTCTGTGAAAGGTATGAGGAAAACTGTACATAGGTGGTAAATAGGAGACACTGGATAAACAGGTGGAGACTGTGGTGTTGCACAGTTCACTTGTGTGCTAGACAGCATCTCCCTCTCTCCACACCTACAGCATGAGCTGGAGCATCTCTGACCATGTCTATGTTTCACACTCTGTGAAGCATTTCTCAGCTTCTGTCCTTGGTGGACTGTGAAAATATACTTGAACATCCCTTTCCCCTGGGGACTTCCAATCTCTTGCTATTCAGCAGCACTGAAGGTAAAGAAGAGTAGGCAAGTCCGGGCAGTCCTCTTGTCTTGTGGCAAACAGCAGGAAATGCAGTAGGTGGGCCAGACCAGATGCTAGGAAAGAGTGGAGAACCCAGCAATCCCTTCTGAAACTTCTCTGGGACTTTCTCATCCTGGTCCCTGTCCTGGTCACCAGGACCATCCTGGGATGTCTCCTGCTGTGGGCAGGGACAACTCCACATTTAGATCCTGTTGCCGCCCTCACACCTTTAAGCCATAGAGCCCATTACCTGCCAATACAGGGCAGATGAGGCATTTGGCTCCAGGTGATTTCTGGGTTGTCTCCTGCCTGGAGGTTTCTCATCTTGATAAGCCCATGTCCTAGATAGCTGGGGATGTGGTTTGCAAATTTGTGACTCCCACAAGTTTCCCAAAAAAAACAAATGTAGAAATTGCATATCAGACCTCCTCACCCTCTCCAAGTTGCTCTGTTCTCTGTGGTCACCATTTGTAGCCTTGGTTTCCTATCTGTGGTTCTCCTTAAACCCGAAGCCCCATGGGTCTCTGCTGAAGGGATTGGAGGGGGCGTGGAGGAGTCTGAGACCCGAGTGTATCTTTTGGGGATGAGGAGATGAACTGACATAAATGGGATGCATCCCTGTTTAAGCTATGGCTGTTTCAGTCATGCATATGAAGAATCTTTAGATGTGTTGCTCCTCCTTTCCATTTGAGAGTGGGAAGGACTGCTTGATGCTATCTTTCTCAGCCTACTTCTGGAAAGCCAGGCATGTCTGCAGATTAGAGCCAAGGGCAATGCCCCAGACACTTTGTTTCGCCTGGAGGCCATAGTTGTGTTTGTTGTTTTTTAAATTAGGGCAGGGAGTGCCTGGATGTCAGGTTGCCTGAGGAGGAAATGGTTTACAGCCAGATGAAGGAAAAGCTTCTCACAGTCACTTCTGGGAAAAGGGTTGGGGGAAGATTTTTATTTAAACATTGGGGTGACAGGAGCATACTCTTGGCTGCAGGAGTTTATGTTGGGAAGAAGGAAAGAGAGTTTTAGGATGCTGGGGGGTTAATGGATAATTAAGGTCAACTTCCGGGGGCGGGAGGTGGACCTCATGGCTAGGGCTCAGCTTTTGGAGCATCTCAGTGGAGTGTCCCATTTCAGTGACGTACCAAGTGCCTGCTGAGCCTGGATTGGAAGCTCTTCCACACACTTTGGAGGAGCTGGGTGCAGATCAGGCTATGAAGGAAGTACAGATGCATAGAGAAGCAGAGTCCTGCTCTTTCAGCAGTTACCGGTGCCACCTTGTGGTAAAAATCTTAACTGCACTAATCAAACCATGCCTGCTCTTTCCAGGGGTTCATTTGTGGGACTAATAAACCACCAGAATATTAAATGGGAGAGTTGTCTGTGCTTTACCTCAAATCAAGTGCATTGCCTCTCCATCAGGAAAGAGGTATGGGCTGGACATTAATGGAACAGCAACTCCAACATCTGAATTTCTTCTGGCTCTGGGCAAGGAGCAGATAACCAAGTGATGGAGAAGCCAACGAGGAGAGGTGTTATGCTGGACCTGGTTCTCACCAACAAGGAAAGGCTTGTGGGGAATGTGAAGCTCCAGAGGAACCTTGGCTGCAGTGACTGTGAAATAGTGGAGTACAAGCGAGGAGGTAACACAGCAAGATCTCTACCCTGGACTTCAAAAGAGCAGACATTGGCCTCTTAAGGGACCTGCGTGGCAGAGTATTATAGGGTAAAGCCTTGGAGGAAGAAGAGCCCAAGAAAGCTGGTTAATATTCAGGGACGACCTCCTACAAGCTCAGCAGCATCCCAAAAAGAGGAAGTCAGGTAAAAACAGCAGGAGAACTGCATGAATGAACAAGGAGCTCCAGTCAGACTTAGCTGTAAAAACAAAGTCTACTGAGAGTGGAATCAAGGACAGGCAGCCTGGGAGGAGTACAAAGAAACTGTTGGAGCAGCCAGGGATCAGATTAGGAAAGTTAAAGCCCCCCAAGAATTAAATCTGACCAGGGGGACCTGCTTACCCAAGATATGGAGAAGGCTGAGGTACTCAATGACTATTTTGCCTCAGTCTTCACCAGCAAACTACCCAAGTCACAGAAGGCAAAGTCAGGGGCTGGGACAATCTAGGTGTAGATCAGGCTCGAGGCCATCTGTGGAGAAAAAAGATGCACAAGTCCATTTTTCTTCCACGAGTGTGTCCTCTCATTTTTTTTTTGAGGCCATATTAACCTTTTGCTTTTGCAAAAAAACCCTCAGAAGAGGCTTCACAGCTTTCCTAAAAGAGAAGGAATTGTCCTTCACTTGTTTTGAATGTACCAAGACCCCTAGCTTTGTTTGCTATCCTTAATTCTTGTACAGGAAGAGACAGCAAGCAATCCACCCTTCTCCAGTCTCCCCATGCCATTCACAATTTTACACACCCCTGTCATGTCTTACCTACTCCATCTCTTCAAGAGACTGAGATATGGCTGAAAATAGAAGACACTGAAGAAAAGTGCAGACAGAGAGGACAAGGCGAGAGGCTAGGACAGGGTCCTAGAAAGGGCCCTCATCCTCTTAACTGGAGATGTGCTGGCTACACAGCAGCAGACTGGAAGTTTTACACAGTTGAGCCAAGGGTTTCTGGGGTAGTAGAAGCCAACAGGGAAGTACTGGAGAAATACCTCATAGGAATTATAGCCAGTAAGTCAGCTTGATCAGGAGCCCAACTAAATACCTCTATGCAAACATGTAGTATGGGGAATAAACAAGAAAAGCTAAGAGACATGCATGTGCTTCCAGTGCTACAATCTTATTGGCATAGTGGAGACCTGGTGGGATGACTCCTAGGAGTGGAGTTTTGGAATGTAAGGTTTAGGAAGGATAAGCAGGGTGGTGGAGAAGGTGGTGTCACCCTCTATGTCAGTGACCAGCAGTGTGCATGGAGTTCTGCCTGAGGGTGGTTGAGGAGGTGACTGAGAGCTTAAGGGTCAGGATTAAAGGAGTACAGAGCAACTGTTGAAGCAGCCAGGGTTCAGATTAGAAAAGCTAAAGCCCTCAGAGAATTAAATCTGACCAGGGACATCAAGGGCAACAAGAAAAGCTTCTATAGGTATGTTGGAAGGAAGACTAGGGACAATGTGGGGTCTCTCTGGAAAGAACAGTGAGACCTGCTTACCCAGGATATGGAGAAGGCTGAGGTACTCAATGACCATTTTGCCTCAGTCTTCACCAGCAAACTGCCCAAGTCACAGAAGGCAAAGGCAGGGGCTGGGAAAATGAAGAATCGCCATCTGTAGGGGTAGATCAGGCTCAAGACCCTCTATGGAGCCTGAAGATGCACAAGTCCATGGGACCTGATGAGATGCATCCTTGGGTCCTGAAGAAACTGTCAAATGAAGTTGCAAAGCCGCTGTCCATTAGATTTGAGAAACTGTGGCCATCCAGTGAAGTTCCCACTGACTGGAAAAGGGAAAGCAGAACTCCTGTTTTAAAAAGGGAAGAAAAGAAGACGTGGGCCTCACCTCTGTGCCCAGCAAGATCGTGGAGCAGATCCTCTGAGAAACTATGCTAGGCACATGGATTATAAGGAGGTGATTTGTAACAATCAACATGGCTTCAATAAGGGTAAATATATGGCTGCCAAATTTTGGTGGCCTTCTATGAGGAGGTTATAGCGTTAGCGGGTAAGGGAAGAGCCGCATGACAACCTTGTCTCTAAATTGGAGAGACATGGTCTTGATGAATGGACCACTCAGTGGATAAGGACTTGGACAGATGGTTGCACTCAGAGAGTTGTGGTCAATGGCTCAATGTCCAGCCGGGGACCAGCAATGAGTGGCGTTCCTTGGGGGTCAGTGTTGGGACCGGTGCTGTTAAACATCTTTGTCAGTGACGTGGTGACGTCTTTGTCAGCTGTGTGGTGCGGCTGACGTAGTGGAGGGAAGGAACACCATCCAAAGGGAACTTGACAGGCATGACAGGTGGGCCCATGAGGGGAAGGACTTGGGGATGTTGGTTGATGAGAAGCCCAACATGAGCCGGCAATGTGCACTTGCAGCCAACAAAGCCAACTGTATCTTGGGATGCATCAAAAGAAGTGGGACCTGCATGTTGAGGGAGGCAGTGCTCTACTCTTGTGAGACCCCACTTGGAGTGCTGTGTCCAGTTCCAGGGCCCCCAGCGTACGAAGGACATGGAGCTCATGGCACGAGTGCAGAGGAGGGCCATGACAATGATCAGAGGGCTGGAACAGCTCCCCTAGGAAGAAAGGCTGAGAACGTTGTGGTTGTTCAGCCTGGAGAAAAGAAGGCTCTGGAGGAACCTAATTGCAGACTTGCAACCTATTACGCATTGCAAGGGTAATGGTTTAAAGCTGAAAGAGAGTAGATTTAGATTGGATATTAGGAAGAAATTCTTTACTGGAACAGGTTGCCCAGGGAGGTTATGGATGCTCCCCCTCCCTAGAAGCATTTGAGGCCAGGTTGCTTTGAGCAACCTGGTCTAGTGGAAGGTGTCCTTGCCCATGGCAGGGGGTTTGCAACTAGATGATCTTTAAGGTCTCTTCCAACCCAAACCATTCTATGATTCTATGGAACTCCTCTTCTTTAATGCTCCTGGGAAGCTTAATCTCTGCCGGCCCATGGTCTCACCAGGTTTTCCTTTCCCAGGATCTTGCATCAGCCGGGACAAATGTATTTAGCTTATCTGAGTCCAGTGATGACACAGCTGACCAAAAGACTTGAACTAGGAACATGTACTCCTGGAAATGCAAGCTGCCATTGCTTGTCCTTTGCTCATATCTAGCACAGCTGTGCTCCATTCAACAACCCTCCTCCTACCTGTGGCCCTGGAGCCACCAGCATTCTGCTGCAGCATCACTGAAGTAAATGAGAGATTATTTGCAGCTGCAGAAGCAGCTCCAGGAGTGTATTTTTTGAAAGACCCACAGAAAACCCTTACAGTGGGTCTCTGGAATGTTGAACAGCATTGAGCAGATGAGGGTATTTACTTTTCAGGAAGGGAGGGATTTGTCATCCTCAAGAAAGGAGGGAGGGGCAGGAAGAGCTGTTCCAGTTTCAACCTGAATGCACAGGAGTTTCTTCATCCTTCGCAGTTTTCACTGAAAGGCCTGAAGGGCAGTTCTGAAGCAGTCTTTCTGCTGGATGATCTCTGCATCACAACCACCCTGTTTGCCTTCATGTGAGATCAGTATGCTCCATGAGTTGCTGTGCTGCCATGCACCCTGGAGTTCTGGGATTCACAGGAGCCTCTAAAAGGGGCCCCTGAGAGGCAGACAGGAGAGTGGGAGGGCCTTAGGTTCCCTGGGTGTCTGCCATAAAGGACTTAGGAACACAAGAACCGCAGGAACTACGACCCAGGACTTTTACTGTCAGCTCTGTCTGTAGCCTGGGAAGAGGTCAGGAGAAGCAAGTAGCACAGAGAGTCTCAGAGAGACCTTTTTCTACAAGGCAATTACCAGCCAGCCCTATGTGATGCCTTTCCTGCTGTTAAGAATAACTGATCAGGTAAAGATCAGAGTAGATTAAATAAGTGACAAGGTAAAGCAAAGCAAAGTTCCAAGATAAAGACAGGTGTGGTGGAGATTCCCAATTCAGATGCTGAATTATTGGATTTTCCTGAAATTTGGGTGGATACTAAACCAAATATTAATCCCTATGAAAAAAAGGAAAAGGTTGATGTTTTCCTAGCCTAGGTGTTACCCAAGAGATTATTAGAACGATGTCTCAGGAAAAAATTATTTTAAAAATCCTGAAGACAGCTTGTTTATATGCCAGTGACATCTGTTGGACAAAGAAGTTATAAATCTACAGGAAGATCAAATTATACATGATTCTGAATTAGAAATTGTTCTTCCTCTGCTTACTTATGAGGGGATTAGATAGCTTTGGTAATTCTTGCCATGCTTAGTGCTATTACGGATCTTTCCCTTTCCACAGGAACCTTCTAATCCTTATTTGTTACACCAGATAAACTATGTTTGTAAAAAAACTGTGCCCAGATACCAGTTTAAAGCTCAGGACAAGTCATGCAACTGCATGGAGGAGTTCCTGGCCTTGGACTCGTGAAAGAAACGAAGGAAAGTTTCCATCTGCACAGTGTGACTGTGCGTACCAGTCCTCCAGAGCTCTCAAAAAATGGATCAAGAAATGGAGTAGAAAGATTATTCACGTTTTGGTCTCTCGTGCCATTTCAGCATCTCAAAGCAAATGGCAACTGTTTACAGTCACTTGAGGTTACCCCATGTCTCCCAGGAGCTAATGTGATGACCTTGGTAGCTCCTTGGAAGATGATTATTCATCCAACACATTAAACTTTAGCAAACTCAGCATCATGACAGAAGTTATCACTCTTTCAGAGAAGGATTTCAGAAGATCTCACTACTTGTGTTCACAGTAATTTTGTTTATATAGATTGTATCCATAAGCATCAATGTTACGCTGAAAGTCTTCTGTGGAAAAAAATAGTGTTTATAGACCTTTCCAAAGCTAAATAAAAAGCGTGGTTCAGTACTTAGGCTGATACAATCATACAGATTGGGAGAGAGAAATCTTTCAAAGAGATGTGGAACACATTCCCACATTTGAACCACTGAACTTGGGAGGTAGTGGGGGGCACAGAATAGGTTTTCTTACTCACTTATTGAAATTAATTTTGAATAATTCTATTTGGGAAAACACCGTGTTCTGTATGATAATGCACACACACCCCCCTTACTCAAGAAAAAGAATTTCTTGAAAAAACCGTGACAAACTTAACACTGAGCTTCTTTATTTTTCTGGTTTTAGAGATTTGGGGGTTTTGGGAGAGGGATTTGGTGTTGTTTTTTGTTGTGGGGGCAGGGTTTGTTGTTGGTTGATTTGTTGTTGTTTGCCTCTTTTTTATTATTATTTTTTTTTCTTCAGAATAAACGTACAGCATCTTATTGTCCATTAGCTAGAACATCCAGCTTCTGGTAAAAGTCCACATTTTTAAGAATGACACTGTCAACACAGAGGAGACTCAAAAGAGTTTGAGGATTGCTATGAACAGGTACTGCATGTAAGAATGAGGCAGAAAAACAACTTCACATCTTCCAAAGTGCAAAGGTATTTTTAAATTGAAGGCTGCCCTCTGAAATAATTTAAAATAGCTCTCTATCTTAGGAAAGGTTTATGGTTAACTGATACCTTATTTGCACTTTCTACCAGTGCCTGTTAATGCCCACGTCTGGATCTTCAGATTTTCCACTGTGTACTTTTGTCTGAATAAAACCTTGGACTAGAGATAAGGTGATTTCAAAAAATGTATTTCTAGCAGCTCACACTTCCATTCCACCAGTCTGGGCTCGAGGCTGTGTCAAGACCATGAAATACATACTCTTTCTCGCCTTTGTTGGTGTGGCTGGTGAGTATATTTTTTTACTTTTTACTTATGTCATTTATGAGGAAGATAATTTTCTGAGCAAATTTGCAAAGTAGTCTGTTGTGGGAAAGTGAAGTCCAGTTTCAACCTGTAGAAGTTTTAAGGGCGAGCACTGCAGCTTCTTTTGGCTGCTGTCTGTTTGTTTCGCTTAATGTGGCTCTTGACCGAGGAAGAATGAAACGCGTCCGTAGCTTCAAAAAACACTGTCTCCCTCTGAGGACTATGACGGTGCAAGATAACACCTCTGAAGGATAACTCAGAGTAGTTACCTCAGAAAGGTAACTCAGGAAGTCCTAAAGATACCGTCAATTTTTTGAGTAAGGGTGTGTGCTCCACGGAAATACCACTGCAGACTTGCTTTTTACTTGCGCTCAGTTCACTGTTGACTGCTGCTGCAGACAGGATTCTGAGACAGACCCACCTTTGGTCCAATCCAACAAGAACGTTTGAATGTTCTTCTGTTCACTCTGGGACTAGCAGCCAGTGCTTTAGATGCAGATAAGTGAGACACCAATCTAAGTCTGATCATCTTGTTTTAAGGAGTAGCAAATTAACGTCCATTAGACTTGCCCAGCGCTGCTACCATGAGTTTATACAGAAGAACAGCCTACAAGTGAGAGGCTTCAGTCAGTCACTGGGGAACAAGATGCCTTATGCCAGATGTTGACATATGCCACTTCTTATCTCCCAGTTGCCTTCCCCATCAACACTGATGATGATGACGACAAGATCGTGGGAGGCTACACCTGTGCAGCGAACTCTGTCCCCTACCAGGTCTCCCTGAATGCTGGCTATCACTTCTGTGGAGGTTCCCTCATCAACAGTCAGTGGGTCGTGTCGGCTGCTCACTGCTACAAGTCGTGAGTGGACTTATTCTTCTGTAATCTATTTCTTTCTTCTAGTTCACTTCTAGCAGGAATTCTGAGGGGAGAGGTTCACCTGTGCAAGCGACTCCATTCTAACAGAAGGCAACCAAGGAATGGGTGACTCGTTCAGGAAGCCGGGCTGGGACATCATAAGGGGTTTTCTACTTCTGCAAATGTTTATGTGAATGCAGAGCACTTTCTGAAACGACAACGTGATGATCTAGCAATGAGTTGCAGGCTGTCCTTCCTTATAGATCGCCTTAATCTTGCTACAACTTAGTCACTAGAGGACAAGAAGAGGAACGAGGTCAGGGTGATAGCAGTCTGCCTCTTTCCAGAATATTTCTATAAGGCACTGTTGTATATGTAACTTGTTCCAGCTCAACAAAAGAGACCTGGAGAAATTCACCGTTTGTGCTGGCAGCGGGTAAGATCTCAGTGTGGATCCTAGGACTTAGTGCAGGACAAGAAAGATGACCTGCATGAAAAGAGCTACTACCATAGCAATGTTGAAGCAAGTGCATACGGTGACATGGAGGTTTGTCGCAGCCTGACAGTAGCAGTAAATTATATGCCATTCCTTCTCTTTTCCAGTCGCATCCAAGTGCAGCTTGGGAAGCATAACCTGGCAAGGAAAGAACCAACAGAGCAGTTGATTAGTTCAGCCAAAGTCATCCGCCACTCTGGCTACCGCCCTTCAACACTGGACAATGACATTATGCTCATCAAGCTTGACAAACCAGCCCAGATCAACCGCGCCGTCCAAACCGTTCCTCTGCCTACCAGCTGTGTGGCCACAGGCACCACATGCCTGATCTCTGGCTGGGGCAACACACTCAGCAATGGCAGTGAGTACTCATGAGGGCCCAGGGGGCACTCACAATTGACTCCCGACAGTACAGGGAAGTGCTGTGGGACAGGCCTTTTTCAGTGATTAGTCTGTGTAGGACAGTAACTGTTTAACTGCTCTAAAGGCCAGCTTTGATAAGGTCCTTCCTCTTCTTCTGTGCTATGAGCATGGACTCACTGAAGCCATCCAGGTGTTGTTGACCAGCATGTTCACACTGCCATAAATATTGTGGCAGCGCCAAGCACTGCCAAGTTAACTAATGTCAATAGAGTGGTTAGTTTGCTGAGAACAAGATCACGATCTGGGATTGTGGATCTAAAAATACTACAAGAAGCTGCATTCTTCTACGCTAATGGCCAGAGGTGTGGATGGTGACTGGTGTGCAGTCCTCTGATGACAGCTACAACTACACCAGAGGAAAGGATGGTTTTCCTGAGGCCCAGGTTTCCTCCAGCATGGGTGCTACAGGAGTAGCTCTGACCTCCACACTTGCCCGTGGATTATTCTCTAGGTATCAAAAAAATTAACATGGCTGCAGTCTAGAAGGGGGACCCATGGGTAGGGTCTGTTCGGTTTAAACAGTGAGAATCCCTGCTGTCATTCCTGTTCAGAGGAAAAATTAAAACAAGATGTTCAGGGATTACTTTTTTGCTAAGAAAGATCTTCTCTGGGCTCTGAAGTTATCTCAGAGATGTCATCAACCATGTCTTTCTGTTTTCTTATAGACAACTATCCAGACACCTTGCAGTGCCTGAAGGCTCCTGTACTCTCCTCCAGCAAATGCAGCAGTGCCTACCCTGGACAAATTACCAACAACATGATGTGTGTAGGATTCCTGGAGGGAGGGAAAGACTCCTGCCAGGTAAAATACCTACCTCTTCTTTCCCATATATTTCTCCCCTGCCTTTTGCTAGTAGGAGAGGCCACCGTATTAGAGAACCTGCTATACTCACTGCGCTGGCATGTCTGAACGTTGTCTTTTTGAACAACAGCAGAGACTTAGGCTGGAAGTTGCTTATTGAGCGAGGCTTTTTTCCCCCCACTCAGTTACTCATTGTCCTCTTTTCTTTCAGACCCCTAATACCTCTTGCCCTAATTCTCCACAAGCAGACTCTGCCACCTCCTGCACCTTGGGCTATTTAAAATGGAGAAGCACTGCACCAGTGTCAATAGTAACGGTGGGGACTGTAGAGCTTAGGATACAAATGTTAGTTTTGGGCACATTGAAAATGGAATAGCCAGTATGCCAAGGTCCAGGCAGTCTGGAAAACAAACACACCTGACAATTGCTCAGCACTTTACATCTGCCTAGCTCCATGGAAATATTTGGCAGAAAAATATTTGAGACACATGTATCCTAAGCATCTGCCAAGGCCTGCACCTGTCAAAAATAGGCAACTTAAGTCATCCTTAGCTGTGGTGCCCTTGGAGCGAGTAAGGTACAGTAACATCAGGCATAGTGTGGTAATCAGAAATTACCTGTGTAGAAAGAGCTCCACAGCACGCACTCGAGTGTCAGAGGTCTCTGGGATCCCTGGCTTATCACTCACGCTGATTCCATTTGCTGAAAACCTGTCTCCTTCATGTGCACAGGGGGATTCCGGCGGCCCAGTGGTCTGCAACGGGCAGCTCCAGGGCATCGTCTCCTGGGGTATTGGGTGTGCGCAGAAGGGCTATCCTGGCGTTTATACTAAGGTCTGCAATTACGTCTCCTGGATCAGAACAACTATGTCTGCCAACTGAGACACTCTGGTTCTATGTGACCTGCTTTTTTGCCTCATCATTTTCTTCTCTTTTGAGACTGGACATAAAAAAATTATCAAAAAATAAAGACTCTTAGGCACCCTTTCTTTGTGAGATGTTTCTTTGGGTCCTTCCATAGGCTGTGATGTGGAGGACAGAAGCAGGCAGTGTCACTCTGGGAAAAAATATTTCTTCTTTGTAGTGCCTCTCAACTAGCAGGGTCTCGGAACGTTTTCCAGGCTCATCTTCAGGACAGACAAGGAGGCTGAGAGCAGTAGCGTGGAAACAGTCCCAGTCCGCAGTCACTATCCCCATAATGTGTCATGGTCTTCAATAGGTAAAGAAGAAATTCCACTCTGCAGAGTATAGGTCATCCTTGATTCTCAGATTGTTGGAATATCCTCACAGGATCTGCTCTCTTACTTGGCTGGAACATCACTAATGCCTGCAGCACCACCAGTGGCTGGCTGGGATGAGTGAAAATAACACTCAGGCGCAGCAGTGGGTGGTATGAACCCTGCAGTTGCCTGGTATGTGTGTGCATGCAATCACAGGAACATGATGAGGCTGGATGGAAGCCTGAGTTTGAGGCAGAGAGGATGCTGTTGGGTTTTCCTTTCTTCATTCCACATTGGCTGAGATCTCCAGAAAAAGAGGTATTATGCAAAGGAGACAAAGATACGTGGCATGGTTTTTGCTTCTCCCACAAGATACGTCCCACATCTGACACTCCATTCCCAACTCCCTGAAACTTCAGGTGCCCTGACACCTGCAGTGTGGGATTGTCTTTGCTTGGCCCAGTGCTGTTCGTGCCATTGCCCTCGGCACAGAGCAGGCTGCTGACATGATGATCCTGGTGTACATTGTAACTTGACAGAGAGGAGCTCCACCAATGGGCCTTTCTTCTCCAAAGAGAGATCTGAAGGGAGAAAAAAACATGTTTTGAAGAGCAGTTCGCTCTCTCTGGGCACGAAGGAGAGGGTAATGTGAAGTGATGAGGAAAGCACAAAGCTCCATTGTTAGAGGGGCTGTGAAAGTGCAGCTAAGAGAATACTCTAGTTATGAATGGCTTTCAGTCCCAGCACCTTCCTTTCTGGAGCAGTTGCTGAATGTTCTCAGTCTGGGATTAGATGTCTGTGTAGAAAGAAGTGAAAGGAGGGTTTATGTTTCCTGACTAGGAAAGCTCAGCACTCCACTGTTCATGGGGCCGTGAAAGCTCTGCTAAGGGAACTTGGAAACCAGCAATAGGATTCAGTCCCAGCTCACTCTGCATGGGAGCAGACACAACCCAGTGGGGAGCAGTGGTGGGGCTGAGGTGGCCCTGGGCCCTGCACGGCTGCAGGCAAACTGCTCCATGCCTGTGATGCACATACTGCGCTCCACTGACTTACTTCTGTGGGTGAGCATGTGTGTGTGTTTGCATAAATGGGAGACAAGTGTTAGCACAGGAGCATGATGGGGCTGCGTGGCCTCTGAGCATGTGCATAGCACAGGGATGCACAAAAGAGGCACCAGATGAAGGGAAGAGAAAGAGAGTTCAGGAATGTATGTTTGTGTCTGTGCCCGTCAGCTCTCTCCTCTCTAGATACCAGCACACTCACAGACTGACCAGCGTGCAAGCTGCATTGTGGAATCTTCTCTGTGTATCCCAGTGCTCCATGTCATGTTGCCCAGGTGTTACAATCCGATAATCAGATCCATGGAGATTCTTTGCGATCCCACCAGGGCAAAACAAAGATAAAACAGTATTGGGTGCACAGACAGGCTTTTATTTAGGTACAGATCAGCCAGTAGGAGTTATAACACTATATTTGTCATAAGTTTATAATAGGTGTGATAACTAACCCTAAACTACGAAAGTGAAAGTTCAGGAAATGGAATAAAGAGTTAAAGGGAAGTCAACACCCAGAGCTCCAGCTGCATCCTGTTGGTCTTGTAGTCAAAGGTGGGAGTGGTGGAGGTCCAGTCCTAGGAGGTGTCTTGAGAGTGGCACTCTTTTATACAGTTAATTCCTGGAATAGGCCACGGCTGTCACCCAATCACTGTTCCACATGTTTAGCAAAATCAATTATCACCTTGTGCATTCCTTTGGTCCAATTATCCCTATCTTTTTCTGCCAGGTTGGTGATATACACGAAACACTCTTTGAGACTCTTAATTAATTCAAGCCCTGGTTATCACCGGGTGTCCTTGCTCAGTGTTAGCTGTGGCACCAATTGTGTGCCTCCTTGTCCACAGTCTCAGCACATCCAAAACCAAACTCCCCTGTTTGCAGTTGCCTGGGGCAATTGCCACATTCTTGACACATCGTGTGGGCTTGCTGAGTAAAACGGTTCAGTGAGTTGCTGAGACATCTCTTTAGTCCAGCAACAAACCCTGCTTAACTCTTAGATGTCTCAAGACAAACACCAGATGCCCTGAGTGTCTGAATACGCTGTTTATCTCTTAGATTGTTAGAGACAAGCACCACATATCCCAAATGTCACCTCAGGTGTCAGAAAGACTGCTGACCTGTCATCTTGGTGTCTGCTGTAGCATGACAGAGAGGAGTTCTGTAGCTGTTCTCTTTCTCCAGAGGAAGATCTCAAGGAGAGAAAAGGCTACCTTTTGTCTCTGCACTGAGACTGGCTTTTGGGAGACTGCACCATGGAGCAATTTCTGAGAACGGTATTCGCTGTGGGATATCATGCTACAAACTTCCCTTCTCCATGACAGAGAAGAGCTGATGCTCTACTTTTTTCGTAGCATTCTGCAAAGGAGTAGCAGGACAAGGATGGCCAGAAAGAGAGAAAATCTTGTCTCTTCTCTACATGGGGCACTATCCAATCCATGGGGTTCACCAATCTAAGGCTGTGGGAAATTGTTGCAGGCAGGAAATGAGGGTTGCAGTTTGTGTACACTGATGCACTGTCTGTGTTTCAGGGACATGACAGAGCCTCTGCACGTTTGTGTTGTGCTGTGGACCCACCAAGGCATGGCAGTGGAAGGCTAGCAAGTGATCAGGCTGCTCAAGGCTGTCATGTGCTTTGCAGTGAAGATGTTCCCCTGTGTCCTTTTAGCAAAAGGGTGCGGCTTCTCCAGCTTGCAATCCTTCTGTTGCAGGTCCAACTGGTTCCCATTGCATTCATTTCCACAAACTGCCTACAGGAGATTCAGGAATGACCCCAGATTCGTCAAAAGAAAAGGGAAAGAAGAACAAAGGCTGTGGGCTAAACTGAGCAGAAAACAGGGAGAAACCCCACACCCTCCCCCAGTACTCCAGGTATAGTGAGAGGAGGCTGAGCTAAATATGCCCATGGGAAGGGTCTCCAATTCCTACAGGGCTCCCTGGGGTGTGCAGGAGGCAGGGAAGTCCATTGGAAACCTTGCAGAGCACACGGTATTTGAGGAGTAAGTGCTCTCAAACAGGCCATGCTTGCTCTGTTGTGTCCTGTGCTTGAGAAGCCCATATGTTAGCATGATAAACTTCAGTGTGGGAACCTGCTGGAGTGTCCCAGGCTGGTCTGTGTATTCTGGCACTGGTGTATTCTGTGACAAAGATAGCGCTCTACCCTGTCAGGAAACCTTCTGCTAGCCACTCAGCTTGGTAACATAATCTGTAATGTATAGAATATGTTTGGGAAAGGTGAACTGTATGTGAATCGAGGGATGGAAGGCAGTGGTCCTGACACAGACACCACTGTACATGTGGTGCTGTGGTGCACACATCCCTTGGCCACAGGATAACCTCAGCCAAGTAACGGAGGAGCATGTGGGCAGCTCCCACTGGCTGCTACCAGCTACTGCGCCACCTGCCTGGCCTTCTTCTAAAAGTGCACCAAGAGCTTCTCACGGGAAGATCCTTTTTGTTTGGCAGTGAGGATGATCACCACGTTTGACTGGAGTTAAATGAGACAAAGTCTATGGAGTGCAGATTGAAGAGAGACAGAAAGACCCCACCTTCTGGTTGGGGAGCGAAAGGGAGGAAGAGAAGGGAAGAAGGCTTGACAGAAGTGAATA
Organism: Apus apus; assembly: GCF_020740795.1. Taxonomy (NCBI): domain Eukaryota; kingdom Metazoa; phylum Chordata; class Aves; order Apodiformes; family Apodidae; genus Apus; species Apus apus. The sequence goes on from NC_067282.1 coordinate 125,114,030, forward strand.
TAAGGTAAATGAGTTAAACAAAAAGGGAAGCAGAGGAAGCAATGAGTGGAGAGGGATCGTCCTGCCATGCGCAGCACCGAGGAGGAGGAAAGCAGGTCCCTTTTGTGCAGAGGGAGGTTTGTGTTCAGCCACTGTGTTTCACTCTCAGCACAGTAATACATGCCAGAGTCGTTGAGAAAGGCATACTGTATTGTGAGGGTCATCGCATCTCCTTGTATCTTCGTGGCCTTGAAATGGCTTTGGAAATCCTTCTCAATATTTGCATCGGCACCTTCGAATGCATAAGCCACTAGGATCAGCCTGGAGTCCTTCCCCAGGGGCAGCCTGTACCAGTACATAACTGTGCTGGAGGATTTCTTCTTGGAACAGATCAGATTGACATCTTGGCCTTGTCGTACCACTCTGTCTGGGGTCTGTTCCAGAGCCAATGCTGGAAAAGAAAAGGAGGCATGTTGAGGAGGAGGAAAAAAGGAGAAACATGAAGTAGGTTGATAGAGATGAGGATGAGAAGGAAGACAACAGGCAGGAAAGCAGTGGAAGGGATGGGACAACACTTCAAATCTGCAGGTGAGTTTCCAGTCTCTCTCTGATAGATGAGGAACATTCCTGGGCAGTTTGTGTCCAAAAAAGGAACCATTCCAGGCCTGTGTACAGAAGATAAAAATAGACATTGCAGAAGATTCAAGGATTCCTGCCCACCTCGTTCAATGGCCATCCTCAGCACAGGAGGCTTGGGGAACGCAGTACTGCAAGCAACAGGGTATGCAGCTGGGACAGCAGCAGTAGAATTGGTGGAAGTGCTTGGGAGCCAGTTGGATTCACTTACCCATACAGGCCAGCATGACCAGAAAGAAACAGCAGGGAACCATGGGGAAAAAGCCTCTGTCCTTTTTGGGACCCGCCTTTTGTAGCTGCCCAGAGGTATGTGAAGAGGAAGCACTGAGTGAGCATGAGACATACTAGGGCTGGGCAGGACATGAAATGTGAGAAAGGATTGGCTGTGGAGGAGCACTGGGCAATGATGTACACAATCACAGGAAAGTATAAACCCTACCGAGATGTGGGGGGAGGGTTGAGAAGGGACAAGGGAGTTGCATGGACAGAACTATGTTGAGGTTGCATGGGAGTCTGTGTCCAAAGAAGAGTCACAGAGTTGTCAGGGCTGTAAAAGACCTCTGAAGATCATCTAGTCAAACCCCCTTACCAGAGCAGGATCACCTAGAGTACATCATGCCGGAACACATCCAGACGGGTTTTGAATAACTCCAGAGAAGGAGACTCCACAACCTCTCTGGGCAGCCTTTTCCATTTGTCTGTTACTCTCGCAGTAAAGTTTTTCCTTATGTTTAACTTGAACCTCCTATGCTCTAGCTTCTGCCCATTGCCCCTTGTCCTGTCATCCTTTAGATATTTATAAGCATTTATGAGATCCCCCCCTCAGTCTCCTCTTCTCTAGGCTGAGCAGATCCAGGCTCCCTCATAGGACAGATGCTCCATTCCCCTAATCATCTTGGTGGCCCCACACTGGACTCTTTCCAGCAGTCCCTTATCCTTTGCGAACTGAGGAGCTCAGAACTGGATGCAGTACTCCAAATTTTACCTCACCGGGGCAGAATAGAGGAATGCTGAGAGGTTCTTTTACTCTTCTGAAATACTTAAGAGTCAGAATAATGAGGTTTGAAGAGCACACATGTCCGATGAATTTTTTTCTCTCTCTCTGCCAGCCGTGGCTGGTTCTTTTGCTGCACTGTGAGCACAGCACTTAACATTAGTGAGAAGCAGGACCATGTAAACCACCACAACAGCCCCAGGCATTCTGCCTGCTGAGGGTTCTCCTGGGCTTTGCAGTGAAGCTCTTCCCTCAGCCCTTTCTCTGAAGACCAAAACTGTGCCTGCAAGTTTCAGACACTCTCTTGCAGTAAACTGTGTATCCCACTGCAGTTTCTTTCTTTTACTGTCTGCAGCAGAGTCAGGAATGTTCTGAATGTCACAAAAGAAAGAGAAGGATAGGAGTCTCAGCTGCCCCACACCATCCTTACCTAAAACATCTTTCATCCTGGGGCTAGGAGGGGCAGGAAACAAAGCAGGTAAGTACCCCCCCTTCCTGGCTGCTTCCTGCAGTCCTCTCCTTCACAGAGCAACTGCAGCAACAAGAGATGCTCAGGATCCCAAGCCTTTGCCCACTCCAACCAAGCTGGTCACACACATCTTTGACTATTGGAAGTGCTCCAGGATGGTGCTGTGACAGGGATGGAAGGTATATGAGGGGAGTGTGTGTGTGTTTGTGTGTGCACGCGTGTGTGTGTGCAGGGCTCTCTCCAGCCTGTGAAGAGCCTAGGGACTGTCAATGCAGTGGGATGGAAAGGAAGAAAGAACTGAGTGTGGGCCAAAGCAGGAGGCATGAGGGAGAACAGGTGCTGAGAATTTGGGCCAGGGTGGCCTGTCCCTCCACCTTTCCTCATGACCAGCAGTAGCCCAAGTTCCTCCAAAGACAGATTATCCCTGGGATCTGGGGCCTAGATGTGGAGCCCTGGGTGTCTCAGCCTGGTGCTGCCTCTAGGGGAAGAGCTTCTGGCAGCACACTTCGGCAAATTCAAGGAGTACTCAAGGACTGAGACCACCTATGTCATTGCCCCCTCTGCTCTGGAAATGAGCCTGCCAAGGGGGTTTCCTTTTCTGGCAGGACTGAGCTTGTCCTCCAGAGGAATGTGCGGGATGCCACTGGTATGCAGCTGGATTTTGAAAGCAACTAGGATTTTGAAAGCAACTGTACAGCACAATTTCATTTGCTCCTGCTCCACCAGTGACACCTCTCTACTGCTCTGCGCACAGGCTCAAGAGATTCAGGCCACTGACATCCTTCACAGTGTCCTCAGGTGTTTCTGCTCAGGACATCCACACAGCCTCTTCTGAATGGGGCAAACTCAGCATGGAGTAGTTGGATAACCCAGTGGGCACCCAGGGATTAGCAGCTGGTAGAGTGGCAAAGGTGAAAGGAACCCAGGAAACAAATGGCAGAGGCCTTCACCATGCCAAGCCTTGCTGGTAGCACCTTTCCCTCCTCATAGGAACTTTCAGACCCTGTGCCTGGAGCTCTGCCTGGTGACAGGGAGAAATAAAGAAGTGGAAGTGCTTCTGAGGAAGAGCTCTGTGAAAGGTATGAGGAAAACTGTACATAGGTGGTAAATAGGAGACACTGGATAAACAGGTGGAGACTGTGGTGTTGCACAGTTCACTTGTGTGCTAGACAGCATCTCCCTCTCTCCACACCTACAGCATGAGCTGGAGCATCTCTGACCATGTCTATGTTTCACACTCTGTGAAGCATTTCTCAGCTTCTGTCCTTGGTGGACTGTGAAAATATACTTGAACATCCCTTTCCCCTGGGGACTTCCAATCTCTTGCTATTCAGCAGCACTGAAGGTAAAGAAGAGTAGGCAAGTCCGGGCAGTCCTCTTGTCTTGTGGCAAACAGCAGGAAATGCAGTAGGTGGGCCAGACCAGATGCTAGGAAAGAGTGGAGAACCCAGCAATCCCTTCTGAAACTTCTCTGGGACTTTCTCATCCTGGTCCCTGTCCTGGTCACCAGGACCATCCTGGGATGTCTCCTGCTGTGGGCAGGGACAACTCCACATTTAGATCCTGTTGCCGCCCTCACACCTTTAAGCCATAGAGCCCATTACCTGCCAATACAGGGCAGATGAGGCATTTGGCTCCAGGTGATTTCTGGGTTGTCTCCTGCCTGGAGGTTTCTCATCTTGATAAGCCCATGTCCTAGATAGCTAGAGATGTGGTTTGCAAATTTGTGACTCCCACAAGTTTCCCAAAAAAAACAAATGTAGAAATTGCATATCAGAATTATGGCAAGATTCATGTCTCCAGATTCCAATGGATATGATTAACAAAATAACAGCTATGGCACCACCAACTAATGAAAAGGACACTCAAACCTTTTTAGGGACTGTTGGTTTCTGGAGAATGAATATTCATGATTACAGCCACTTTGTGAAACCTCTCTGTGAGGTCACCTGAAAGAAGAGCGACTTTAAATGGGATCCTGACCAACAGAAAACTTTTGAGCACATTAAAAAGGAGACTATGCAGGCAGTGGCCCTTGAACCAGTTTGAACAGGGCCAGAAATCAAAAATGTGCTCAATCCCAGGGCCAACCCTCGGGATTCTTGAGCTGGAACTACAGAGGTTCTGAGGCCAGCTACACAACAACTGAAAAGGAGATACTTGCAGCATATGAAGGAGTTAGAGCTGCTTCAGAAGTGATCAGCACTGAAGCGCAGCTCCTCCTGGCGCCCTGATTACCAGTGCTGTGCTGAGCTTCGTGTTCAACAGTAGTGTTTCTCCTATCCACTGATGCAACATGGAGTAAACGGACTGCTTTAATTAGCCAGCAAGCTGGAATAGGAAGCCCTAATGGTCCAGGAATAGTGGAAGCAATTACAGACTGGCCAGAAGGTGCACACTTTGGAATGCCACCACAAGAATTCATGAGACAGGATGAAGAAGCTCCATCATATGATCACCAACCAGAGACTGAGAAACAATTTGCTCTTTTTACTGATGGCTCCTGTTGTCTTGTAGGGAACTGCTGAAAGTGGAAAGCTGCCATGTGGGGTCCTACATGATTAGTTGCACAAGCAGCTGAAGGAGAAGATTAATTGAGTCAAAATGAATTTACCTCAATTTGAGGTAAAAGCCATCCAGCTGACTTTGGACATTGCCGAACGAGAAGGGTGGCCAAGACTCTATCTCTACGCTGACTCGTGGATGGCATCAAATGCCTTGTGGGGTTGGCTAAAGCAGTGGCAGCAGAACAACTGGCAGCGAAAAGGTAAACCTGTTTGGGTTGCTGAGCCTTGGAAAGACATAGCAGCTCGCATAGAGAAACTGGTGGTAAAAGTGCATCATGTAGATGCACACATGCCTCTGAGTTGAGTCACTGAGGAACACTGGCACAACCAACAAGCAGATGAGGCTGCTCAAGTGTTCAAAATAGACTTAGACTGGGAACACAAGGGTGAGCTCTTTCTGGCTCGATGGGCCCAGGACACTTCAGGTCATCAGGGCAGAGGTTCAACATACAGATGTGCTCATGACTGAGGGGTGGACATAACCATGGACGCTATTGTGCAGGTGATCCACAGCTGTGAGACATGCGCTGCAATTAAGCAGGCAAAACAGTTGAAGCCTTTGTGATATGAGGGGAGGTGGTCAAAGTACAGCTATTGGGGAGGCTTGTCAAATTCACTACATCACACTGCCTCAGACCTGCCAGGGTAAGCACTATGTACTCACAATGGTGGAAACAAGTACAGGATGGTTGGAAACATATCCTGTGCCTTATGCCACAGCCAGGAATACTATCCTGGGCCTTGAGAAGCAAATCTTGTGGAGACGTGGTACTCCAGAAAGAAATGAGTCAGACAATAGGACACATTTTAAAAAGAGTCTTGTGACTGACTGAGCCAAAGAACATGGTATTGAATGGATCTACCATATCCTGTAACATGCACAAGCCTTAGGGAAGACTGAAAGGTACAACAGTCTATTAAAAGCTACTCTGAAGGCAGCGGGTGGCGGAACTTTTAAAAACTGGGACAAAAAGTTATCTCAAGCCGCCTGCTTGGTTAACACCAGGAGATCCATCAGTTAGGCTGATCCTGCTCAGTCAGACCTTCAACATGCAGTAGATGGGGATAAAGTCCATGTGGTATGTGAAAGGAATGTGTTGAGGAAAAATGTTGGCATTTTTCCTGCTTCTGGTAAAGGCAAACCTGTTCAGGCAGTTGCTTTTGCTCACAGCTCAGGAGATGCCATGGGAGTTGCTGGGGGTGGGGTGAGGTAATAGGGTTTTGCACATTCCTGAACACACTTGTATATAATTGTACGTATTTTCTTTTATCATTAGTATTTAATTAAAGCTGTCTAGTTTAGTTTTCAAATGAGAAAGTCCCTCTCCTTCTTATATCTCTCCTTTTCCTACCTGGGTGGTAAGGGGAGGAGATTGAGAGCAATTTTGTAACTTGTTCAATTGCCAATCCTGAGTCAAACCAGGACAGCTATATACATCTAACACTAGAGATGAGGGAGGAACATTTTACACACATACATGGAAGGAGCTATGCTCCAAAAAGGCATGTGACCAGATTTTTGCTAGGAAAGCACAGAACTTGATTGTTCATGGAGCTGTGAAAGCTCTGCTAAGAGAACATTTAAAACCAGCACCAGCATCCTTTTCCAGCTCCTTCTGTATGTATGGAAACAATCACAGCACATTTTCATTTTTGGAGCATAGCTCTGTCTACAAGACATAAAAAGAAAGCATTATGTTAAGTGGCTAGGAAAATAGAGATCTCCAGTGGTAGTGGGGCTGTGAAAGTTCTGCTAAGAGGATCAACTGCTTTCAGTTTCATCTCCTTCTTTGTGATGGCAGTGATGTAGCATTTTTCTTATAGAACAATGCTCTGTTTGGAAGGCAGCTTAAAGGAGCATTATTATGTTAGATGGTTAAGAAAGCAGTGAGCTGCAGCACTAGTGAGGCTCTGAAAGTGCTGTTAGGTGAACATTTAAGGCAACAACATCATTCGTTCACAGCATGTTCAGTATTCCTGTGTCCTAGCACCTGCTGGAAGTTTTCATATAGTGAGAATGGCTCTCGCCAGAAGGTGAAAAATGTAGAACACTGTACACTGGCTAGGAAAGCACAGAGCTCCAATATTAGTGGGGCTTTTAGAGTACTGCTAAGGAAACATTAAAACAAGCAACAGTGTTCTATCCTGGCTCCATCTGTATGGGAGCAATCACAACTCCATTGCCCCACTAGCTAATTCTGCTGAATTCTTGTCATACAGCTGGCACACAGTCTTATGTGTTTAAACCTAGCCTAGATGTCTTAAGTGTTGCATGCAACCATTTCTGTATCTGCAAGAATGTTTCTAATTATTAATTAAAAATATTTTATCTATGCAGTTTGGTCACTTCTGTAGCAGCAACTACTTGGGGGCATCTCTGACAAAATACCATACTACTAGTGCCTGTCAATTGACTTTCACAGGTCAGGAACTGCCTGGGGAAATCTCCAGGACTGTCTTAAATTCCCACTTCGAGAGTTTGTGTTATGGGTTGCGTTATGTTTTGAGAGGGCCAGGCTAATTTTATGGTACTAATACAAAGACCTAGAGAATGGATCTTAGGACCCTGAAGGAACTAGGGAAGCAGAACAGAAAGGCATCAGTATTCCCTCCCATTTCCACTGCCATACTCTATAAAATCCAGGAGGACTAGAAGGGCAGCCCTCCTGTGTCTTCTTTCTTGATGCTTGTCTGCAGTCAGAGGTCTTGGAGAGAGGCTCCTGTTTTGTTGTCAACTCACCACATGCTCTGCAGGATCCAAATTAATCTGGTAGTGGAAAGAGACATGGACTCATCTGTGATGGTGCAGACCTCCCTGTTCACTGAGCCACACTGCAATATAACATTAGCCAACATTGTTCTTGCTTTAGTTACAATTGCAGTGAATCTGACATTGTTCTCATTTCAACAACAAGTGCAATAGGCTAATACAATCCAGCACTTTCTGATTTTGCCTACTGGAGCAGTGAGCCTGGATAATTGGGTACCTTTTCGTCCTAGTGCAAATACAGGGATTTGGGGTGATTAGGCACTCCCTAACAGTACTTGAATCTCTGCTTGCAGAACGTACCTGAGAACCCTCTTGCTCAAACACAAGCCCACTCTGAAAGTTGCCAAAGATTACCTAACCCAAATACTGGCTCTCATGCAAAGTACTGACCAAAGTCAATTATCTTGGACCCAGTAAATATTGGTCTTAAGGTGGAAACCCCTCGGAGCTCTCCAGGATCACACTGAGCTGCGACCCACATCATGTGTCTCACAAAGGTAACTAGTTCATCTGACTGAAAGACTAAGTAGCTGGCCACTTCTCTTAGGCATGGGGAAAAATGAAATTGTATTGGGCTGATATAATTTGACTCCAATGAGTAACCAGTGGGGGAAGAATGCACCTTCTTTCATGATATTAGGTATCAATATTTAACACCTTAACAGGTTAGCACCTCTATCTGTGTGCATGTGTGTGAGTGTTTACACACAATTTAGTTTAGAAACACCCGACCCATAATTATGTGTTAGAGCACTACACTGAAATCCCTACACTTAAACCCCTTAGATGTTAACCCTCAATCATGCCTGGGACTAGGACTAGATTCAGCTGTCCCTAGACTTCTCTCTGAGATGGAGTTTCAAAAGCAAGGGGGTTCCACTCTGAACCTTATGACTCCACAGGAGGTTCTTCCTTATTCTTTTCTCTGATCCTTGTTCTGATTACTCCAGCCTGTCCCCAACTCAGTCTCCTCTATCCCTGTATCAATCATTTCTCTCAATCCTTGTAGGAAACACTCCCATCCATTTCCAACACCTACATGCCCCTGCCTCCTAATAAGCAATAGAGTCAACCCTGCCATCAAATTCTGTTAAGTTGCACTTTCACAAATCTATACTAAAAATCAACTTTTCCTGATATCCTTGTCAGTGATTCTTTATCTTGCAACCTTAAGACCTTCCACTCTCGTCTGCAGCACCCTCTCCTAAGTTGGCTCTGCTGCAAGGGACACTTGGACACTTATGTCTGCCATCATCAAGGTCAAATTTTATATATAATTGTATATATTTGTTCCTCATTCCGTGTGTTACTGTCCCTTCCCTGTTCCAGTAAACCTGTTCCAGTTTTAATTTGCAACCTATGTCTCTCTTCCTTATTCTCCTTTTATCTTCCCTTGGAGGTAACAGGGAGCAATTTTCTTCTCTGGTTTTTGGTTTTGCCTGACCACTAAACCCAGACAGTTTGTCAAATACTTTGTTGCGCAAGCAACTAGGAGTTTGGTCAACCACCTCATATCATGCCAGTCCATTGCCTCAAATTAGTTGTTTCAGTCTGTATAGTTCCTCAGTCACACAGAGACTTAATTATTACACCTGGTATGTACAAGAGCACAACCAAGATACACAACTGTACCATGACTGTAACTTGTTGCAAATACATAGATCTGTATATTATATATCAGTCGGGGAATTAGAGATTGCAGGAATAACAGTGCTTAGAAAACTGAGAAATCAGGCCAGTTGTAAACTGTGTAATTTGGGGTTTTTTTCTAAATTAATTAATTGCAATACACTTCTTGGTAACAGTATTTACATACTAATCATCATCATTACATATACAGAACTGTTAGTCTTTAACAACCATATTGTAAATTAGCTGTGAGTATTCATGGAACTGATAGCTCAGAGGTCAGGATGACCAGGTGTCGCAAGCCAGTACCAGGGGGCTACCGGCTGTCAGGAGACTTTTGCGACTCGCCCTCCCGATGTGGAGGGGTCTTGAATAAGACCGAGGGTCACACGTGGCACTGCCTCTCACGGAGGAATGGCCACCACGGGACCGTATTTTGGGGTGGTAGCTAGAAAGCACCCCGACCCCACCACGCTCAGAAATTGTCTCTAATACCAGGGTTTACTCCACAAACTAATCGGTTTATTAAGGTTTAACACAAACCGAGGGATGATGTTTAGGGAAAATGCAAATGTGAATGGCTACCAGGGATATATATATATACACACACACACACACACATACAGATATATATATATATATATATATATATACAGTGAGAAAGTGTCCTTTAGGGAGGCAATGCAAAAGGTCCTGTGCTTTTAAGGGAGAGGGTTAAGGACCGAAGGGAGGAGGGAAGGAAGCCCGACGTCAGTCCTCCTTAAGAGGTCGAACTGTGTGTGAGTATGAGGAAAGGAGTGTGTGTGTGTGTGTGTTTGTGTGTGTGTGTGTGTGATGTTACCCCCGGCAGCTCCGTTCCCAGCGGCAGCGTTGGTCAGTGGCCCCGTCTCGCCCGGCAGACGGCAGGTCCGTGGTGTCGGAGGGGCAGCCTCTCAGCACCGGGTGCAGCGGCCGCTGGTTTCCCCTCAACTGGCAGCAACACGGGGAGGGGGCTCTGGCCCTGACCCCAGGGCTCGGGACCCCGGCACGCTCGGCGCTGAGGCTCAGGCTGGACCTAGGGCAGGCAGGCAGGCAGGGTCCCAGCACCAGTGTCCGCAGCAGGGGGGTGTCCCACGCAGAAAGTGTCCGAACGAGCCTCAGGGAGGAGGGAAGGGCCCACCTGCTGCATTCGCTGCCTTTGATACCCCCTGTCCCACCTGTCCGGTTAGTGTCACTGTCCAGAGCCAATGAGCGTCCATGAGCCCCAGGTTAGGGCGGTGACTGCCAGGGTCACAGGATGGTTTGTCCCGCATCCTTTCTGTCCTGTACCACATCTGTTGTTTTGGGTTCAGTTGTCCTTGAGAAGCAAGTCTGGTTTAGTCCATTAGCTGGGGATAATCAGGAGAGGCCTTCGCTGGCTTAAAAGGCATTTTGTTTAGGCTTACATGGGGAAGCAAATAACAGTTTTCCACACCAGGCTTAAGAGCACAGCATGAACCCATGTTGGAATATCCTGATTGCTACATTTATATTTTATAGTTTTCACAAGCTTCTGGAATTGTCACTATACAACAAACTTGAATTTCCATCTTATATCACAATTAAAACTTAAAATTCCATAAATCTTGCCACAAGGGTCATTCATAATTGCTTTCCTTTTGGGATGTTTTCAGATGTGAGAATGTTTGTGCCTTTCATTCACGATTATAGTTGTGCTGAAGATAGAAAAGCTTTTAGATATGGCACGGTATCACTCAGAGAGGTAACATAATTTTTAAAATCTAATCTAAAAACTTATAAAATGCATTGAGCCCTAGGGAGCAACCAAAATGAGGCTACTCTGCTTGACAATACTGTCTACCATGCCTTCAATCTTTTCTATCTTCCTTTTGCAAACCACAATTTGAGGGCTTTTTGCTCTGCAAGTTGTAATTTTGTACTGCACAATAAATTACATTTGGTTTGCAGTGTATGGGATGACTAGTAGACAATAAGTCTGCAGTGTACCTGATGATGTCCCATTATAGTATCTGAAATTATAATCCATGTGGTGTCTCCCATCCTTGTACCAAATATAAGAAGAGCTTTAAATAGTATTTTGCCATTAGGGAGACTTTGGTATTGCCTCTAAATGTGTTTAACACAAAACACATATAAACATCAACTAGTTCTCCACACTCCAAAATGCAGTCTAATATTCTAGATTAATATTAAATTAGATATTAATACTAATTTAGATACTAATATTATAGATTACAAAACTGAAAGATAGAAAAATCATATAGTAAATGGAGGCAGAGACAAGATGAAAATTAAATGCTTTTAACCACGTGTGTATTTCTTCCATAGGTGTTAGAAACTTCAATAAGCTTTTCCACTAAAATCGTTCTTCAAAGCTTATACTTGTTTTGCAGGGACCACTGTAGGATTCATTGTGGCTTACGGTTATAAGGGGTTTTTAATTTACCCTGACAGCAAGACACACAACAGTTTAGCAGTTCTGAGACCACTATGTCTCAAATTCCTCCTGAGCTCATACTACTACAGAATGAAAATGACCTTTCATATACCATTTAAAAAACATGCCTTAAATTTAATTGTAACATGGATCATCTATAGTTTAGATTGCTGTAGGTTTCCTTTCTTCTCCTCACCAATTTGGTAATTCTTAGGAAGCTGGTACACACATGGATTTACTACTTATAAATCATTATTTTTATCTATTTCCAGAACAAACTAGGTGCAATTGAGAGAATGTGCCACTTTATTTTTTTTCATTAAGAGATTAACTTTTTACCAAAACTGTTGCAGGTCCTAAAACTGCAGTATAGATAATGAAATTTTAATTTCATTGAATTTGCAGTGGTTTACCCTTCATGTTAAACCCATCAATTCTATTATTGTTGTTTCTTCACTGCAGTAGGTAGTGTTCCTAATGAAAACTGATCATAGAAATTATCTTAATCACTCAAAGAGTTCTAATTCTGCATCACTTTTTTTTCCTAAATCCTGAGTTTTTAATCACATAGTGTTTTGATCTAGCAGCTTGAATTTTGTTTCAAGATTTTTCCAGCATGACGGGTTTTAGGTTTATGAACAGGAAGATCAGAGAATCACAGAATTACCTTGGTTGGAAGAGACCTTCAAGATCAAGTCCAATCATTAACCTTATACTGACAAGTCCTTAACTAAACCATATGCCTATGTACTTTGTTTATAGGACTTTTAAATATCTCCAGGGCTGGTGATGCCATCACTGCCCTGGGCAGCCTGTGTCAATGCCTAATAAACCTTTTGGTGAATAAATTCTTCCTAATATCCAATCTGAACCTCCCCTGGTCACTTCTTGCCCTATCACTTGTTACTTCATTGAATAGACCAATTCCTACCTCTTTACAACCTCCTTTCAGGTATTTGCAGAGAGCAATAAGGTCTCCTCTCAGCTTCCTTTTCTCTAGGCTAAACAACCCCAGCTCCCCCAGCCGCTCCTCATGAGACACATGCTCCAAACCCTTCATCAACTTTGTTGCCCTTCTTTGGACAGTGTCTAGTAGCTCAGTGTCCTTGCAGTGAGGGGCCAAAAAATGAACACAGTACTCAATGTGTGGCCTCACCAGTGCCGAGGAGAGGAATAAGACCACCTCCCTGGTCCTGCTGGCCACACTGTCCCTTATAGAGACTATGATGCCATTGGACCACTTGGCCACCTGGGCACACTGCTGGCTCATGTTCAGCTGGCTGTCAATCATCACCCCCAGGTCCCTCTCTGCTGGGCAGCTCTCCAGCCGCTCCTCCCTAAGCCTGTGGTGTTGCTGGGGGTTGTTGTGGCCAAAGTGCAGGACCCAACACTTGGTCTTATTGAAACTCATGCCATTGGCCTTGGCCCATCGACCAAGCTTGCCTCTGTAGCACCTCCCTCGGGCAGATCAACACTTCCATCCAGCTTAGTGTCATCTGCAAATCTAGTAAGGGTGTACTCTATTCCCTCATCTAGATAATTGATAAATATGTTAAATAGGAGTGGCTCCTTGGGGAACACCACTCCTGACCAGCCACCAGCTGGATTTAACTCCATTCACCACAACGCTTAGGACCCAGCCATCCAACCAGTTTTTAACCCAGCAAAGCATATGCCCACCCAGGCCATGAGCAGCCAGTTTCTCTAGGAGAATGCTGTGGGAAACAGTGTCAAATGTCTTACTAAAGTCAAGATAGACAACATCCACAGCCTTTTCATCATTCAATAAGCAGGTCACCCTGTCATACAAGGAGATCAGGTATGTCAAACAGGACCTGCCTTTCATAAACCCATGCTGACTGAGCCTGATCACCTGGTTATCCTGAATGTGCAGGAGAGTACTACTCAGGATTATCTGTGCCATCAGCTTCCCCAACACCAAAGTCAAAATGCCAGGTCTGTAATTTCCCAGATCACCCTTCTGCCCCTTCTTATATAGGGGTGTCATGTTAGCTGACTTCCAATCTGTTGATACCTCCCAAGTCAGCCAGGACTGCTGATAAATGATGGAAAATGGCTTGGTGAGCAACCCCACCAGCTCTCTCAGTACCCTTGGGTGTATCCCATCTGGTCCCATAGACTTGTGTATATCCATGTGGTGCAGCAGATCACTTAGTATCTCCTCCTGGATTGTGGGGTGGTCATTCAGCTCTTGGCACCTGTCTCCTAGCTTAAGGGGCTAAACTCCCTCAGTACAACTGATCATGTTACTAAAGACTGAGACAAAGGCAATGTTAAGCACCTCAGCCTTTTCCTAATCCTTTGTTGCCTCCTGCATCTATTAAGGGATGGAGATTCTCCCTGGTCTTTCTTTTACTATTAATGTATTTGTAGAAACGTTTCTAGTTATCTTTTACCTCAGAAACCAGATTAATTTCTAGCTGGGATTTGGACCTTCTAATTTTCTCTCTGCATAGCCTCAGAACATCTTTGTAGTTGTTGTGAGTGGCCAGTGTTACTGTAAAATCTGGTTGTAAAAGAACCCTCTAAGACTTGTTTTGAGGTTTAGAAGACAGGCATTTCTTTATTACAGCTCTGGATTCACGGAGGATTGCTCCATCTAGTGTGCCGATCAGCAAAGTACAACACATATCTTTCTAACATGCATAATCATACATATTACAAATAGTTACAAGAAATCATTATAACCATTATAATCTCCTCCCTGTAGAACACGCTCCATTGACTATGTTGGTGGTCTCTGTTCGTCATTTGGGGAATATCCCCTTCTTCAAATTACCTTCATAAGGTACTGGTTCAACTCAGGACACATTCAGGCTGTTTGCCTTCAACCAAATCCATGGTCCACTGGTCCAGGAAGATATAAATCCTGTATGAAATATGCATTGGAATAGATTCCACTGTTGTTCTTTGGTTACCTCGTAACTATAACTAAGGCCATGATATCATGCCTAGGAGTAGGCTTATATGGAATTGTGTAAGATATGAAGTTATTTTATTACCAATATCTTTGAACTAGCCCTGCGCTCACTATCTATGCAGTATCACCAGACCCTTTTTCCAAAGGTCACAAACTCTTCTTTTTTCCCCTCAGTTGCAGCCAAAGCTGCCTAATCAGACAGGCCTGTCTTCTATGTTGTCAGCTTGCCTTATGACACATGGGGACAGCTGCTTCTGTGCCTTTAAGAGCTCCTCTTCCTTCTTCTTGTCACATACTGAAATAGAGCTGAAACCTGTCTCTGGCCCAGCCCTCCTGGAATTTGTAATATGTTGCACTTAATTCACTTGAGCTCTGTGGCACAAGTGTAAAGCAAGAATCAGGGAAATGATGCTTTGCTCTCATCTACTTAGTGGCAAGCTACAAAAGCAGGATCTGAAGGGCAATACCTAGAACAATGGGATCTGAGCTTGATGAGCTCCTCTAGAACTCCATAACAAAACCAGCTAGTATCAAAAGTTATTTCCTTAAGGAAGATTTGCCTTTCATTTAGAAGTTGTAGCTATGTTCTTGCTCCTTTTCCCTTTACCTTGTTAGAAGCAAGCTTGTCATCCAAACTACAAACAACTCTGCTGTACCAACTTCTCTGTCTTTGACAAATGATACCCAAGACATCTGTATTTCCAGAAGGTTTTTTTTTTATTATATCAAGCAGGTTTCTGAACACTACAAGCAAAAGCATTATGAAACGCACATTATTTTTTTTTCCTTAAAAGAAAATACAATTATACCACATATAAAGCTCATGTGCTCCTCAATTTTGGTTTTTCTGCTTCTACCATCTTCTAGTTTATTTAGTTTGAGTAAAGAAAGAAGATGGGCACCATCAACACATAGGTCACAAAATTATATCTGTATTATGCAGTTTAGTACAAATAGGTCGACCTTCTCTCTGGCAGGGAACACAGATGAACTAGTTGAAGCTCTAGATTCTGCTGAAGTCCCAAACCACATCAAAGTGCCAAAGTCCACAATGAGATCAATAACCCAGGAGATTGAGTACTGTTTGCAGCCAGAAAAATCATAATCTTAGGCACTCCAAAATGCTGACTCTAAACTATAACCTGGCCAAAGCATGCTTGAATTTAATTTATTAAGGACCATCATCAAGCAGCATTGCAAAGTTCTAGATTGGTTCTGGAAAATAAGCTGCATCACTTTCAGCTCTTAAAATACATGCAGTACTCATCAGATTTTCTTATTTTGTATATTTTAGTGGGAGACGGCAGCATTTTGGCAATTTTCCTTAATAGAAGAAGAAAAAAATCTGAACTGGGAAGGAAAAAAATGACAACCCACTATCATAGTTACAGTTGGTTGCTTGTCAACAGTGACAGCTGAACACATGTGCATGTGTTTGAAGAAAATTATTCACAACAGGAAAAACTGAGACACATAGCAGCATGACTTACTGTCTAAGACAGTTATAGAAGAGAAAGCAGGAAGACAAATAGGTATTTGCCATACCTGACAGAGGCATCTAAGTGATTTTCACATATCTTCCAAGTTAAAATGCTTTACAAGAGTGCTCCTGGAGCTTTATGCATATCACTGAAGAAGGCAAATAAACACCTCTAGCATTTTCCTATCTAGGAAGAAATCAATTGTCTATCCCTCAAAAAAGGTGAGAGGAAAAAAAAAAAAAGAAAAGAAAGGAAGATTAAGAATGGTTGAAAAACAGAAAGTGACAGAAACCAAGACAACAGAGTGCCTGCCATTGGGCAAAGAAAGAAGAGAGAGGAGTAATCTCAATTGCTGCAACTTCACCTGTGGTCTTGTGAAATTCCTTTAACCCTATGTGACACAGCAATTTAAATGTTTAAGCACAGACTGTAGCCCAAGAAAAGAAACAGCTAAAATCTGATACTTAAAAGGAATAAAACATCTTGTTTGAATGAATAGGGACATTTTTACTTATCTGGTCTTCACATCAGATTTGCAAAGCATTCTGTGAAAGCACTGGCTGCTCTTGACAAGTCACCTTTGTACAATAGTATAGAAATATCATCTTCTCTTTTCAAGGCTTCAGGAGTAATATGGGAGAGAAAGAAAGAAGGCAGATGGCTATTTGCCAGACCCGACAGAGTCCTCTAAGTGATTCTCACAGATCTTCCAGAATCACAGAATCACTGACGTTGGAAAAGATCTCTAGAAATCATGCAGTCCAACCCCCCCACTCAAAGGATTGTCAGCTAGAGCAAGTTGCCTGGGGCCATTTATAGTCATGTTTTGAACGTGTCTAAGGAATAAGACTCCAAAACATCTTTGGGCACTCT
Organism: Apus apus; assembly: GCF_020740795.1. Classification (NCBI taxonomy): domain Eukaryota; kingdom Metazoa; phylum Chordata; class Aves; order Apodiformes; family Apodidae; genus Apus; species Apus apus. The sequence continues at coordinate 125,130,806 of NC_067282.1, forward strand.
CACAGTAACAAAGTTTTTTTTCTGTGTATTTTTTTTAAGTCCTGTATTTCAATTCGTTTTCGATTTGTTCTTTTGCTGAGTACTGCTGCGAAGAGTCTGGCTCCATCTTCTTTACCCTCTCCCCCGTCAAATGCTCTCAGCCTGCATTCATACAAGACAGCTCTCCAGTTGCTTAACACTCCAGTATATCTCTGTTTTTCTTATATTATATGGGAAAATCTTTCACATAATATTTCTTAGGCTCCTCATAACTTCAAGATGACTTCATGTGCTGATTTGGTTTCGTTAATCTTTGGTATCAGGGGACGGGCCCCAGGGGTGGATCCTGTAAGAAGGTGAAAAGCTTCCCCATCTCCAAACAGGTGGCCAAGGCCAAGCCATTAGAGAGACAACAGATGCACCTCTGCAATTAACATATGAAAGAACTGATATAAGACCTTAGAGCACACGGAGAGGAGAAGAGCTGAGCTGGAGGGGTGAGAGTAGTGCCTGAGTGAAGATCCGGAGTATGGTGAGGAAGAAGGTAAGGAGATGGCCGAGCCCATGGCAAGATGACAGGCTGTTCCCTTGTACACCATGGAGAAGCATGGTGGAGCATCCCCAGCAAGTGCCTGGAGGGGCGAATGTGGACCTGCAGCCTGTGGACTTGGATCTGCTGCTGTGGAGAATCCCATGCCAGGGAGGTGACCGTCCACAGCCTGTGACTCTATGGGAAGCCCGTGCTGGAGCAGCTTGCTCCTGAGAGACTATACCTGGCGGGAAGGACTCATGAAGGAGAGGCTCGTGGAGGAGTCTCTGCCATGGGAGGGACCCCGTGGGGAAGCAGGGCAGGACTGTAAGGAACCCTTCTTCCTGAGGAGGAAGGAGCAGCAGGAACCACCAGCCTGTGAAGTGACTAAACCCCATCCCCTGTCCCCCTGTGCTGCTGGGGGGAAGGAGGGAGAGAAACCGGGAACAAAGGGATTTGGGCCCGGGAAGAAGGGAGGGGTGGGGTAAAGTATTTAAACACTGTTCTTTGTCTTGTCTTTGTTCTGTGTGCATTTTATTAATGGTTTGTTCAATTTATATTTTTTCCTAAATTTGATTCGTGGCCATAACTGGTGAGTGAAACCTTCCTTGTCCTTTGTCTCGACCCACGAGCTTCTAGTTGGCCTTTGTCTTTCCCATCCTACAGAGCATGTATGGGGAAAGGGCAGGGGGGAAGTGGTGTGTGAGTGAGCGGCCATATGGCTGATTCTTTGTTGTTGGTTAAGCTCAAACCACAACACTTAGCTATCAAATGGTATTTTGCTGTGTGTTCTGAGTGCCTGTGATTTGCAATGGTTCAAAAAGTTACTAGGGAATTGAACAAGGTTGTGTTATCACTTATGCAGCTCAGCATGTAACATGTCATGATATTTCAATTCTCAGTAGCCTGCTTAGCTCCTCTAATCCATAGAGAATTGGAGACCCACTTGTGTAGCCTTTCTAGAAGTCATCAGAATTGTCATTTACAATTGTTAAAGCTAATAATTAGCCACTACTGAGTGGCCCTTGACCTCTTCTTCATCAAACCCAGCAAGTCCAACTCTCCTCAGAGGCTGCTGCCCTAAGACACCTTCATAGCAGTCTGACAACCATCTCCAATGTATCCACCTCTGTCTTGAACCAGGGGACCCAGAATCAAAAATACTGTCTCACCAGTGCCAAGTAGAGAAAGAATCATACTTCTCTGTCTCTACTGATGACTTTCCCTTTTATGTAGATGACTACTAATACTTAATGTAGATTATTATCACCTTTTATGCAGTAAGAAAGCATGATGAGTCATATTCAACCTGGTTTTACCACCACCCTGTAACCCCCAGATGCTTTCCATCAGGACTGCTATGCAATTTTTCAGTCTGTACTGGTACACAAGATTATCCCATCTCAAAAAATGCATTTGGATTTCACCCAAGCTAATGACAAAGCTGGCAATAAGTCTGAATTTTCTGAGGGCCAGCACAGTATTATTGCCATACTCAGCAAGCAGTAAAGCAGCCTCAGCCACAGCTGCTATTATTGGAAGACTGAAATAATAAATGCTTCCCTTCCCATTTTCTCTTCAGCACTACCCCTCCTCATTTGTAATACTTAGTGACCTTCACATGTACTTATACATAATATTTAAATTAATGAGATGCTTTTGACATCTGCTGGCTTTGTTACAAATGCACTTTTACTACCAAGACATTTTCTTCATGGCAGTACTTTTTCTTGAGAGCTAACAAAACAAGGCATAAGAAATATGTTCTCAAGCTCAGTTCCAATAGCCAGATATCACCCTTAGGTAACCACAGATGTCAGCAGGATTTGTATTCACATGTGTGAGGGCAGAATTTGTTCCCTAAATGGTATGAAAGCCCTGAGGCCTGTATTCAAACTGAAGGACTGGCTAAGTATCTGTGTGTGCTGAGACATCTGAATGTGTAAACATTCTGCTTTCAGCCTCTTACTGGTATTGCTAATTGATTCTTGCAAGGAATAACTTCTTCCCATGGCTGATTAAAAAAATCCTGAAGGAAAAATAATTTCCCTGTTTGGAATTAAACAAATTAAAGCAAATGGTGTGTGTTTTCAAAGCAGTTTCCCCAATCACATACAGAACATGAAAGTTTGAGTGAGGACACCAACCATCTGGCAGATGTCCAAAGGAGTTCAGGACCAAAACATTCATCCTGATGTTGGAAAACATGAGACTGGAAAGTTTTCCTGGTATCTGTAAGGTAGCAGCATAAGGTTCAAGGATGAGCAGTCAGGTACCATCTCTGTTGACAAAGTGGTGGAGGAGGACAAGAAGAGGTGTCAGGCCAAGTCACGCAGTATCTTAAGCAGAAGAAGGAAGGATATATTAAATCTCTGCATGCCAATTTTGCCAGTTGCCAAGTGCTTTTGAAAATCTGATGCTGACTAAAGAGTGATTGAGCTGTACCAGAAATACAGACCCAGCTGTCAGAGAAAACTGGAAAATATGTCCTGGAGTAGTTTTGAAAAATCTAATTATTTTTCTCCATATAGAGCACTGGTTTATTTTAAAAATACTTGATTAGGCTAAGTTTAGCTGTGTGCATCACCTGAAATAGAGGAGAGACACTAAAACTATGTAGGGTAGCCCAAATGCATACTGACTAAAACTTCACACTTGCTAACCACCAGATATTCATGACAGAGCAGAGAGAAGCATTGTGACAAAAACTGCAGCCACTTTAAATTTTTATTTGCAGATTATTTTTTTTTCCTCATCCCTTCACCTAGAAATCAAAGCACTTAATGAGAAAGAGTTTCATAGCCCAAAACTGTGAGTGTAGTTTTGGAATACTTTAAAATAGCTTCTGTCTGCAATGGCTATAAGGGTTTTCATGTCTGAAGGGTTGTAAGATCTTCAAGAGCTCTATGGATGTCCCAAAGAAAAGGAGGAATGGCCAGCTTCCAGTTCTGTCCTTATTTAAGCCTCATGCTTAGAAGGTGTGAAATAAAAATTCTATTTTATAAACAAATGTGTGGGTGATTATTGAAAAAATTAGCAGTGGTGAGAAGTTAAAAAAAGAACTTGAGGTTGTAGAATAAAGGAGAGCTAACAGGAGTAGCAGGAAATCAAAGAATTGTGAAAAAAAAAATAATAATAAAAAAATTATCAAATGGCTCATCAAGTATGTATGTCATGGAAGTCCAGTCTCAAGCTTTAGGTCTATAACATATCTATAACATACTCTTGTATTCTGAAACCTTTTCTTACAGTATTATTGTGCCCTACATGGCATACTTTCATTGTCACCTGGCAACATAGCACACAGCTTCTGCTTCTTGGGGTTGCTTACCTCTATATGATTTATTACAAATCACTGAAAACTACTGCAAACAATCTGTCAGAAGAATTTGTAAGAGTCATTCAAATAAAAGAAAGAATTTTGCTTATTTAATTTTTTTTGCTCCACCTCCTCATCCCCATGGGATAGAAGAATAATTTTGCTCTCTGCTCTTTAATTCACATATGTGTCTCCATTCCCCCACCTCCAGGAATATTTCAGCATCCTGTGTGCCCAGGGACCTCCTGTTGTTTTGACAATACTTAGTGGCCAAGAAGGCCAATGTTATCTTGGGATGCATTAGGAAAACTGTGGCCAGTAGGTCAAGGGAGGTGATTCTCTCTTTATTCTGTCCTAGTGAGGCCACAGCTGGAATACTGTGTTCTGTTCTGTCCTCCCCAGTTAAAGAGAAACAGGGAACTACTAGAGAGAGTCCAGCAGAGGGCAAAAAGGTGACTGGGAGACCATAGCATATCTTTTACAAAGAGAGGCTGAGAGAACTGGGACCCTTTAGCCTGGAGAAGAGTGGGCTGAGAGGAGACCTTATTCATGTCTATGAATATCTAAGAGGCGAGTGTAAGGAGGATGGAATCAGGCTCTTTTCAGTAGTGCCCAGCAATAGGACAATGGGCAAAACTGAAGCATGGGAAGTTCCATCTGAACATGAGGGAAAACTTCTTACAGTGAGGGTTACAAGGCACTGGAATAGGCTGCCCAGGGAGGTTGTGTAGTCTCCTTCTCTGGTGACTGTCAAGACCTGCCTGGATGCACTCACGTGTAATGTACTCTACTAGGCAATCCTGCTTTAGTAGAGGGGTTGGACTAAATGATCTCTAGAGGTCTGATCCTTCCAGCGCCAATGATTCTGTGATTCTGTATGTCAGTATTCTAGAGGTTAGCTGAGGATAACCTCTAATTAAAAGACATTAAAATAGGCTACAGGGGACAAAAATTCAAAACCCCAGATCTATCATAATCTGTTACTGATGTAGCATCTGAGCTGGCTATGTGCTTAAAATATGCATCAAAAGTAATCTTTCACACCTCTTCTTCAGGTCTCCATTGGCACCCCAGAGGAAATTATTTCTAACTGTTGAGAGAGCAGCAATCCTGTTCTGGTCCTTGAAATCCTTCGAGCAACACACACCCACACACCAGCATTATTTTCTCACCTCCTCCGTATAAAAACAAAACAGAAACGTGAGAACAGTGGGCTGGAAAGTGAAGTTGGAAGGATTAATTATGTAATACGCCCCCTCTCCCGCCCTTACCCACAGCAACACGAGTGAGGTAAACCTCACTCCTCCCAGCTGACAACTCAGAACTAGAAAATGCCCGGAGGAGTGAAATAAAGATAAACGTGTGGGGAAGGTGGCAATGCACTCCCACAGAGGAAAATGTCATTAGGAAAAGGCTAAAAAGAATTTCAAAACACCTTTAGCCTCTTCCCTCCCCAGCAAGACCTCTCCCCCCGCCCCTTCCCTCCCTCCTTTTCAGCAGGAGCTGCAGCCAGATCGGAATTCACAGCTATCTGACGGAGTGTGGATCCTGCTGAAAAAATCCAAGTATAACAGAAGCTGGGAGCACACACACGAGAAGATATATTAAGAAAGCAGGTTTGCTACTTAACTCGAAGGAAAGAAGCTGGAGCAGACTTCTTCGGTTGCTCTCTAAGAGCCTTGCCGAGAGTCTTTGCAAAGAAAAGTATTGCCGATTCAAAGAAGAGGAGGGATGGGGAAGAAACAAAATTGTGCATGTCTGTGTGAGAGGGAGAAAACTTGTGTGCACGTACGTGTGAATGTGTGCTTATGTGTAACAGGGTGTAGGCGACGGGTGGGGAGACCTTTATATAATGGGTTTTTTTCTACGAAAGACACTGAAATGCAATACCCAGAGAAGGGCACCGAGCTCTGCCCAAGAGCAGAAGGGGTAGGGATGGGGAAGGGGAGAGAAGGGGGAAGAGGGAAGAAGGGAGAAGAGGGAAGCAGGGGTTGATAATTCAGAACACATTCATGAAAAGAAGGTGGCAAATTCTGTGACCATTTTTAAAGCAAGTTTCCTGGGACCTAGACAGAAAGAAAGAAGCCCAAAGAAGGAAAATAAAGGGCTATGATTTCCTTGTCCTGTTGCTTTGTCTCTGGCTCCCTCTGCCTCTGGAAGAGTAGCCACAAGACACAAAGATGCCCAGCTGGTCACTGCACGCCCAAGTTCAGTTTAGCTGGTGCTTCTCTCCTATTTAGCCCGACAGCTTTCTCTGAAGAGGAGGACTCGCAACGCGACAGCCTTTTAGTTTAACCTGAAGAGTGTGTGCCGCCTCTCTCTACCCATCCCAAGAACTCGCTGGAGGTGGAGGAGAGGGGAGAAACAGGAGATCTTGAAAGTGCCCGAGGAGCTCCCGACGCTAAAAGGAGACAAACATTCCCGTAGACAACGCAGAAGGGACAAAGCTGCCCGATTTATTGCTGGTTTCCGTATTTTTTTTCTCCCTTTCCTTTGGCGCGCACCTAGCCAAAGTGTTTGGAAATCTTCGAAAACACAAAAATAAAACGCCAACCCCGAAGCCCTAACCCCTCGGGTAGCTCTTATGGGAATGAAACACTCCTCCCGCTGCCTGCTCCTGAGGAGGAAAATGGCGGAGAACGCCGCCGACAGCACCGAGGTAAGGATGCGAGGCGGAGCCCGGCGCCCAGGCTCCCACAGCCCCCAGCACAGATACCTTAGCAGAAGCAGCAGTAAGTACAGATAAACTTTCCCGGGTCCTTCGGCTAGCCCCTGCCTCCGTTGCTGGTATGATTTCCTGCATGCGCCCATCTCCCCCCCTGCCTCTTCCCCCGTCCCCCCACGGCAGAGAACTTCGCGCCCCGCGGAACCCTCCTGTGGGTCGGGCTGCTTCCCGGAAGCAGCCGCTTGACGACTGGTTCCCGAGAAGCTGGGTGGGCAGCTAAGAGGTGAGGCGAGGTGCGGAGGACCGGGAGAACAGGAGAGTGCGTGCGGCGGGATGCAAAGGGGACGGGGTTGTAGGTGCGTGTGAGGAGGCTGAAAGGCACCAAGAAGGGCTCTTTGCGACAGCACCCTGGTCAGCTCTGAGCTCTTTTCGCTCTCAAAGAACGCTGTAGAGGCTGTGGTAGGATTATTCAGGGGACGTAAAGAGTACCCGTGTCTCTGCAGCATCCTGGGTATTGCCAAGCGGAGGTGCCCACTGTGGGGGCGGAGGGCAGGAGGAGCGTTCCCACGTCCCCCCGGCAGGCCTGAGCAGTACCGAGAATAGCTTTGCATTGCTTTCAGGTCCAGAGGGTACCCTGGGAGCTCTCGAGTTTTCTGCAAGAAATCCGCCACCTCCTTCCCAGCCCGCACCTCTAGTTTCCTCAACATTGGGGTGGAACAGACCATGTTTACTTGCCTAGGGCTGTCTTGACCTCGCTGAGACTTTTCAAGCAATACAGCAGTGTGTGAAGTCTCAGATCTAGAATAGCAGAAGGATACAGGATGCAGTCCCAGCTTCTCTGGAGACAAGCAAGAAAGTGTGAGTGTGTGCCAAACTCCTTGTTTCTGTTAATAGGTTGTGCCTAGCACTCTCACTGAACGCTTAACACATGGCTAAGCTATATGCAGCACAGCCGTTTACAGACCCCCCTCCTCTCCTCAAGGACGTTGCACCCCGACCAACTTCAGCAGCTTTGCCCTTATATGCAGAGGCAGCATTGACCCTTCTCCCCATTTGCCCTGCTGAGGTAAAAAAAAGAATTAAAAAGCACCATTTCAGTGTGAGTGAGCACATGACTGTTCCCTCCATTATTACTTCAATGTCTCAGCCAAAAGTCTTCTCCTTTCACATAGTGCCCCCCTGCACCCTCATGAATTACACATTTCTCTTCCTAATAGTGCTCTCTCTGCCTGACCTTCATAAATAATATCCTTTGCCATGCCAGGTGAAGAACAGAATTTTCTTAAATTGATGTGATGTAAGCACTAAATCAAAGAACGCTACTGCTACTGCATTACAACCCCATAGAGTACTGTTTGCAGAAGAGGCATCTATAAATAGTAAGAAGTCTGGCTGCACATCTGTAAAATGTTGTAGTACTGACAACACATATTGTATTAAAGGTTCCATGATCATGGGCAGTATTTCAAGGAGAAATGTACAAGCACAGCCGGTTCATTTCAAAGCTGTTTTTCAATGGAAATTTTCTTTAGACAGGGAAATTAAGTGAGAAGAGCTCTTTAAATCTTGCTATTTAAATTCACTTAGTATATTTTTGTTGTTGAGCTGCCTTTGTCTTTCTGCTTGTGTAATGCTGCACACACTGCCATTTCATTTTATGCAGAAGGCTTTCTTAGCAATGATATTTTCATTCCAGTGCTGCATACAGGTTAGGAGAATATTAAAATTATGTGTTTCCTCTCTTCTGGGTATGCATCAGTAATGATTGTTTTAAATGAGAGTGGAAGTATTGCAGATTAGGAAAATCCGGCTGTGTTTCTAGCTTAAGAAATCCAGAAGGGATACGTTCATAATACCTGCCAAGATATTTCCTATTTTATTAATTTTCATATTTGTGATGTTAAGATCTGTTATGTACTGAGACTAGTCTGTATACATGCAGACTTAGAATTACACCAAGCAAAATATGCCAAGATCTTTGATGCTTTCACTTGTCAAGCATTTATATTTAGCAAAGTCATGTGATACCAGTTTGACCTTCAGAGCGCTATTTCTCTAACTTTCTCCTGAAGTTAGCAAATGTTCTGTGAAAGAAGGAATACAGGGCAAAGCATCTCACTTTTGGACTTATCACAGTGTTAGAGAAAGTTAGGAATTGCTATAAATTTGCTTCAAAACGAATGGAGTACCAGTAATATGCATGATTTGATACTCAATTTCTGAAGTACTTGATGCCATGGCAACAGACATAATGTAAAAAACAGTCAGCTATAATGAGAGATGAAGAGTTTAAACATTTAACAAATGGCCAAAAAGCCTTGCTTCCAAATAATTCCCAAAACCTTCTGGTTCTTACTCATTGATTTGAGCCACTGACTTCCATTACAGCTTTACTGCAATTTATTAACTTACATATTTTAAATCTACCACAATTAAGAGCATTCATCAAGCTTTTTGGTCAAATTTGGCAAGTATACTCTTTCAGTAGTAGGGCAGTTTATAAAAAAATACATGAAAACGAAGAGCATGGATACTCTATGAGAAACTTTTTATTCCCTTGACTTTATTCCCCCTTTAATGACCATAGTGTTAGCTCATTAGCCTAAAAAGCTTAAAGAAATTATGACAACACAGACAAAGGAAAACCAAAGCTACAACAAGGCAATACTTGTTGTTTCTTCAAACAAGAACATAGGAAAGCAGTAGCTCAGTAACATTACTTTCCAGTCAAGGAAGACACCTAACATTACCAGGAAATTTGAACAAGTGTGTTCCCATGGCACCGGATTGTACAGTCACATTACCAGTATCCCCATAGCCTTATATCTTGATACTAAATACAGTTAAATGAGTGGAGATGTTGCTGCAGGTGCTGTTGGATCTTGGATCAGGCTCAGAATAGTTTTGTAATTTCATTGTACTGATAACAGCCTGATACCAGTCCGTCTTCCAGAGTTTAAGTGCAACCACTGTTTTTTGTTTGTTTTTAATGTGTTAAAATGCTTTGTATAAAAATAAAAATTGAGGGGAATAAAACCACAAGTCTTTTGCACTTAGAGCTTCACTAAGGGCCATAGGGGTCCCACCAATAGAAGATTTCTAAAATGGTTTCAGATCCTTGTTTGGAGTACACAGGGAAAAAATATATTCAGAAAATCTCTATTCCTCTTGTCCATCCCATCAAGTTTAAGAGAAGTTCAATTTGAATAAAAGATATAAAAATGAAGCTCTATATCTTTAGTCATGAAAGAAGACTTGTCTAAATTAAACAGGACTGTTTGCATAAATAGCAGATCCAGAATTAGGTTCTCTGCAAATAATTAAAAGCACTCAGACAGAAAACGAAGTGAAAGAGAAATTGTTCTTTGTAGAACATATGCATGAAGATACTGCAAAATTAATGGTGCTAATTTGCTGTACATTTTCATTTCTGGTTCTTATTTTAAATTTATTAATAGGAGCCAGATTAATGGCAGGCCTGATATCAGTGATGGGGAACAAATTGAAAGAAGTGAGATTTCAGAAGTGCGTGCCTGAACGTAGCTTGTGAATCTATGCCAGGTGAAGGGAATCGAATCATAGAATAGTCTGAGTGGGAAAGGACCTTTAAAGGTCACCTATCCCAACCCCTCTTCAATGAGCAGGGGCATCTTCAACTACATCAGGCTGGCCAGAGCCCATTCCAACCTGACCTTGAAAGTTTCCAATGATGGGGCATCTACCACCTCTTTTGGCAACCTCTTCCAGTTTTTCAGCACCCTCACTGTGAAAATTTTCTTCCTTATATCTAGCCTATATCTACCATCTTCTAGTTAAAAACCATTACCCCTTGTCCTATCACAACAGGGCCTGCTAAAAAGTTTGTTCCCATCTTTTAAGTTCCCAATTAAGTCCCAAGTAAGCCCCTGAAAGGGTACAATAAGCACTAAGTTCTGCAGTAGCATGAAGTGCCAGGATTATGTACATGTTCAAGAGACATATACATGCATATATAACAGGTTAGTTGCTAATTGAAACAATTCTAGAACCTGAAACTGGGCTGGTTTTGTACAATGCAAATGCACAGTAACTTCATAAAATGCAATTCTTATGCTGAAGACTTTGCAGTGTCTATAGAGATAAAACACACCTGTTTCATTGCTAAGAATAGAGGCATTAGGTAATTTATTAATGATAGCAAAATATAGTCCTCCATGAATGTTCTATTATACAAAGCTTGGGTTTTGTTTAGAAAAAAATTTTGACAATTTGGAGTCACAGGCATAATAGATGTGCTTCCCCATCCAGATGAGTATAACTGGTGCAGTGTCATGAGATCCAGGTCTGCGGAAGCAACTGCTCTGTTATTAGAAGTGGGAAGATTACAATACCCTGTCTGCATGGAATCCAGTTATGCCACTACTGAGGGAACAATCTATTGAAATAATGAGATTCTCTTTGTGATTAATGAGTAGTAAGAGGGGTTTCTCCTTAAGTTATTGAAGTACAAATGAACGGAAGCAGAGCAAGAATGTGCCTAACAGAGAACAGGGGACTGAATTTATTCAGTCAATGTAAGTTTTGTTCCTGGCTATTGCACTAGATGATCTTGGAGATATAATTTAATCCCTTTGACCTTTCCCACTCATACTTTCGAATTCTGTGTTTTACTGGCAAAAGTTGCTGCAGAAGATTATTATTCGGTGTTACTAAATTGCTTATAACACCATATATAAACAAACATTAATGACTGGGTGATGTTTACCCAAGAGATAAATAGTGTTGCTATGTGATGCACTTCTTAGGCTAACAGAAGTCACGACAGATCTGGCATGGTGTCAGATAGCTAGCTGAAGAAGCGGGTTATGACATACCTTTCAAACTTACTGAACAGTGTGCCATGGGCCCATGTCACATAACTTTGAATGGGAAAAGTTGTGGTAGCTGTTGTGTGCAAGTAGGTGAGCTATATAGACCAGACCAGTGGCTCATGCTCTAGATGTTTTGCACTGCTGACAAAGTAGTCAGCTGACCCAGGATGTCAGTGAAGCATCTTTCACTGTGGGTGTACTCAAATCCCCAAGGGCTATATTTAGAGGCAGCTCTGAGTTAAAGCAGGGAGTATTTCACTTCATCACAATTTAATCCTGTACGATGCTCCTATTAGGACCAGGTAGTCCATGCTACCTAGGCCAGTAACAAGGCAGTTCTAATTTAGTCATGGGGGCTTATTTGGTTTCTTAACCAGTTCAGGAGTAAGGGAGCAGAAATATGGCTCTGAGCCATCTTCTTCTACTAACTTCAGCTGTGCAGAGTATTAATTTAGATCAGCTGAAGATCTCAGTGTAGTTAAGTGCTTCTGTTCCTTTCTCAAACTTAATACTAAGAATTCAAGACATTGACCATGATATTTTGGCTCCATTGAAGAAATAACTTTTGGATGGCAATAATATAAATAGGGTCGAAAAATGTTTATGCTTAAATCAAGGATAACAGCAATCACTCAAGTGGAATTTCAAGATAATAATAACATTGTGTGTATCATCCTCTACCAGCATAAGTTTGTTCTTGTGAACCGCATTTTAGTGTCAAGAAGACTAGTATTTTTTAGGAAAGGTATGGTTCATCTTGGTGACATCATGGGCCATATCATATTGTGTCATTTTGGCAATGCTAAAAGAGAGGTTTCCTGAGAGAACTTTACACAGAAATTGCCATAACTCATTTTCCAGCCTCAGCCCGTGAGAAGCATCAAATTCTTCAGAGGAGAGTGCAAGAAGTTATGTAGATTACCATCTTTGTAATTGTTCTATCTCCATGCCAAAAGTGAGCTTAGCAAGACTGACACAAATGCCTTTCAGAGCTTCACCCTCAGCCCTATTGTGAAGGCTTGTGCCCTTCAGTGGTACAGACAGATTAGAGAAATACATAAAGGTGAAAAAGCATTGAGCCTAATCTTTTAATAAGATTTTGCCTCAGCATTTCAGAGTTTTAACAAAGTTCAGACGAGTGACAAATGATGTGATGAATGAACAATTAAACAGGGTGAATTATGAAATTGGTTGCTCCTCCCTCTGATCCCACAGAGGATCCTGCTGCTGTTGTCCTGCTCATTAGCTTTAATGCTAACTTTATTTTTATGTAAATTTAGGATAAACGGGACTGTCTTTTCCATAATTATCTTTCTTATTTGGGAATAACCTCTAAACAAAAGAAACAAGAAGCACTCCACTCAAGGAAGCAAAGAGGAGATTGCCCACTAAGTGGCTGCGTTGATGGCCACAAGGATTACCGTGCCAGAATGGAGCAATTGCTGACTAATCACAGCCTACCTGGTTCTTTCCTGTGTTCTTGTACATGTACTCACTGGCTCCATGTAATCTCTTGGCATATTATTGCTTTCACCTGTTATATGGGATCTGACACGACTGATCTCTCACTTCACAGTGACTGTGAGAGGATGTGCACCATTTCATTCTTAGTATTTCAGTTTTACACTGAGATTTAAGACGTACAGAAACATGAAATGTTATGGCTTTATTTCTTATAAGCTAATTTTTTTCAGATCCCAGTTATAAAAATAGATCTAAAAAAAATCCAGCTTTCTAAATGTATGTAAAATTTTATATTTTCCATAATCTGCATATTTCTAAAATTAGAAACTCAGCTTGAAAATATGGAACAAAAATTATATATCTTCATTTTATTGCATCATCAGTTTGGTTGAAAGTCTTGAAAATCTCCAGAGAGATTCCACTGCCTCTCTAGGCAACCTGTTCAGTGGTGCACAGAATTCTCAGTGAAAAATTTTCTAATTGTTCTATCTGAACCTATTAGCCAAATTTCTAACCACTATTCTGGGATGAACCGGTTTTCTTTTGAAGTTTTACCACACAAGCCTTTGGTTGCATCTTACTTCTAAGAAATCATTTCCTCTACAGTTATACCTGACAGAATATAGCTATAGCTTTTGCAAAACCAAGGTGAATATTCATAGCTTCTGCAAAAAAAATATACATATATTTCTTTTCTACTTCCCACATCTTTAAGGTACTTACAGGCAGCTATTGCGTTGTCCCTTAGCCTCCTTTTCCACAAATCCAGAAAACAACATATGATGAACTGATTCTAAACCTCCCTCCCTCCCTCCCTGTGCCGCTGAGGGGGAGGAGGTAGAGAACTTGAAAAAAAAAGTAATTTGGGCCCAGGAAGAAGTGGAGTTGTGGGGTGATGTATTTAAGCTATGGTCTTTGTTTTCTCTTTGTCCTGCTCTGATTTGATTGGCTATAAATGAAATTTATTTTTCCCCAAATTAAATCTCTTGCCTGTGACCATAACGTGTGGGTGAACCCTCTTTGTCTTGATCCACAAGATTTTCTCCTCCCCATCCCACCATGGGGGGAGGAGTGAGTGAGCAGATGCCCAGTTCTTTGTTGCTGGCTGGGCCTAAACCACAAGTACACAGTAATATCTTCTTACATTGTATTATACAGCATCTTGATTAGCTCCTTAAAGTAAAACATGGTAAGCTCTTTTCAAGTGAAAGTGGAGAAGAAAAGGGATGGTTTATAGTACTAGTACAGTGACAGTGTATACAGTGTATACAGTCTTAATGAAGGTTAGCCTAGAACTTGGAAAACTAGGTCAATTCAAAATTTGGTTTATGTTTCTGTTTCCTTGGTATTTGACAATTAATTTATGTCCTACTTTTCTAAGAGAGTTTTATTTAAGCAGATAACAGGAGACAAAGATAGATAAGGTTTTTATACAAACAAGGTGCTCAAAGACTTTTTTTAAATACAAATCATGCTTTCATGTAGCCTAAATACAAGTGTTTGCTTGAAGAGTAAATTCTCTGTGCCATCTTTCTATCTGATAAGTCTGTTCCTTTCTCAACAGAAAACAAATAATGCTCCTTCATGCTCATCAAATACGTCTGTGTCACTTTGTAGAGTGGAAGGCAAAAGTATTTATGCTTGCTAATGATTCTAACTATACCTACTGGAAACAAAGGTGTTCTGATCTCAAGACAAGTTTGCCTTCATGTAAATGCACCATTTTCAGCACAATTATTTGTGATTTATATAGATGCAAAGCCAGCTCACATCTATATATAAAATTGTATTAAATAGAATGAATCACCAGTGGTTTTGCTCAAGAACAGAATTTTCATCATTCTGTTTCATGATCTTATAAAGATGCTAGGAGTATAATTTCTAGTATCTCTTTCTTAAATGTGTTTAAACAATGAGTCTGAAATGGCAAAATCTTATTTTCTTATTAACACAAAGCTATGCAAGGCTAGATATCTTTTTAACAGGTGTAGTTCAGACTCTATTGAAGTTAATATAAATTGCTGAAGATCTTTGACCACTTCAGTAAATGTTTTATTAATAATGCAATAAATGTTTAAGCCTCTGATCTGCTAATGTGCGTCAGTAGCACTTAGCACAATTATTGTAGGGTCAGGTTCCATACTGGCAGAATATTTAAAAACACTCCTCATCCACCTTGCATAATATGGAGCAAAAGTAATTCCAGTGGACCTACTGGGATTACCTGTGTTCTGAATGTTAGATATGTATCCAAGTTTCTTACATAGCTGCTGAAAACAAACCGAGGTCAGTTGTGGTATTTGCAACCCTCTTGAAGCCTGGAGTTGATGGGTTATCAATCTTAGTTTCTTACAATGAAATTTTTCAGACTAGATAAATTAAAACTGAATAACATTTAATGGCCAGATAGGAGGAACTGTGCCTCATTAGGCTAAATTTACAGACTGCTTAAGGACATATATGCTGTAATTGCTATAAATGAGGACTGGTCAGTCTTAGAAGTATACACAATTGCCTTCTACTGTCTTAAGAAAGATTAATATTTCTTTCTCCATTACTAAGCAGACCTCTGAGAAGCTTTTCTTTACCAGGGTCTTTAAACTTGAGATTTAATTCTAAGTAGCTCTTTCCATGCATTTACAAAATACCATCAGCATTAAAAAAACACATTCATATCCAGTGTAGTTTCCAAGTCTGATAATTAATTAATTACCAAAAAGATTTTCAATCACAGTGACACAAGTTTCTATTTTAACACTATTTCAAAGCAAGAAATTTACACCCCATCTTAGAACTAAAATGCAAATGCAATAAATATCACTTGGACGGAAAGAGCAAGTCTATGCCATTTAATAATTCAATTACTGCCTTAACATTGTGATCATTTGTTATTTCAGCCACACAGAAAAGTGAAGTTCCTTAAACACATATTTCTGTTTATTTACAAAATTACTTACCAAGGATATGTGTCTTTATATATATATACATATACACACAATGTTTTGTAATTACATTAGTTCAAACTGCATATTATGTTGTGACTGTCATTTCCTTGTGCACCAAGGCTGTCAGTGTTACAGAATTATGTCAGGGAAAACACTACTGTAAAGCCAATGTGGGCTCATATAATGCAAGATGATAAAATCCTTGTTAAAGTCTTATCCCACATCAAATGTTTATATATATATATATCTGTTTATGGAGTAACTTTATGTTTAAAAAGGCAGTTTCACAGAAAAGTCCTAGCTTTTAATTCAGTAACTTCCTTCATATTCACTGTCATCCTCTGTATGGGCATTCTGACAAAATTCAGTTTAGTTGTGGAGAATTACAGGAAGATAGAGCCTTCCATTTCAAGTTGAAATAGCAAGCTTATATTTTGTAAATAGGGCTAAAAGCTCTAAAGTAAGTTTAAATTAAACTTGAGCTGTTAGGAATACAAACTCCTGATTCAGAAAGAGAGCATTTAAAAATATTTGTCTGTTTCAGTTTAGATTACTTCCAAACAGTGGCACCTTTGATTCCGCAATTAACTATTAACTGGTCTTGTTTTCTTCAATTCTGTAACATTTACATATCTCAGAGGTCAGAGAATAAGACAGCACACTTGAAAGTCAGACCAACTCAATTAGAATACATAACATGCAGTTTAGTTACTCTCACAGAGGTCATTGATTTAAACATTTTTCCCAGTAATAATATATTGAGAAATATGTAAAAGCCTGTTCTCAAAAATACGTTTTCTTCAAAACCTTTTCAGAAATTTGGGCACTGGTACAATAATTCCCTCTGAGTCACTCTGCTCAAGCACCTTTCACAATGCCCAGAGAATCTCTTGTAGACATAATACATTCAACTCAAAGTGCAAAGCAATTATTTATTTTCTAACATTTCAAAGGTGGTTAAAAATAACAAGTTATTAGGCAAATCACATAAGACACAAAGAGTCCTTGCAAGCCAGGTAACCATGAGGCAGGCAGTGAAGGGTCAGATTCTTCTGCTGTTAGAAGCATTCAGGTTTTATATTGTTTCATGTTCATGCTTCATTATGCTGTTGCCATCTTTAGACCCCTTTAGCATGTTGTATCTTTTAATGTTATTTGTTTTCTTCTTGAATACTTGAACTTTAAATTTTTATTTAATTTTATTTTGTCTTTCATGGCTCTATGCTACAGGCTGTGTCAAAGCTCTCTCTTACAGGTTAGGATTTTTCTCAGGAAATCTGAGCCAGGGTTACACATCAGGGCAGCTGATCGTGGCCAGGCCCTGAACCACACTGCTGAACCTCTAGAGGATGGGGTGGAGGCTACAGAAAGTGGGATGCAGCAACTAGGAAGACATTGAGCTGAGTGGGTGTTTCTGAAAACCATAGGTGTAAATTTCTGAATATTTCTCTGCTTACACACTTTAAAGTGATATTAGTGATCCAGCTTCTCCAGCTGCTCCAGCCCAGAACCTCTCCTGCCTGGCCACTGGAGCCCTGCCTGGTGCTCTGAGGACTCAGAGTTGCTGCACAGGCTGAGGGACATCACTGGCACTTTTCTGTTTGCATGTTCAACCAGTGATGAGGCTGCACACGTGTCCCAGACACACAGAGAGGACACCAACGTGGCCAGTCACACAGGCTGCCACAGATATGGCACTGACTTCAACAGCACTTACATACAAGACTCACAGAAAAGACAATCTGCAAACAGCCAAGTCCCTGCCTCCTCTTTAGTGGGAAAAGGCAGAAGGTGACTAGTACAAGCACATACACACAACTCTCTACTTTCACAAGCACACATACATGTTTGCGGATCCGTTGATTACTGGCTTGGCTCCTCTGCCTGCCCAGCACCCCTGCCTGGATCCTGGGCCAGGTCTTAGGCCCCATTACCTTTCCCACAGGGTCCACAGCTTGCCTGCTGTGCCTTCTAACTTAGCTATACTGTATGCCTGTACCTGTTTAGACAGTTATTCTAAACGTGCACAGGTATTTTGTATGAGTTGAATTTACAGATGTTGAAAAGTTTACCTGGGATTATATTACAATTGGAATGGCCAAGTGAATCCTACATTTCTGAATGGATGTTCTGCACCCCTTGCACATTTGTATAATTTAAACTGAGTCTGGAACTGATTAAAGTCATTAAAGTCTTATTAAGTCATTAAGTCTTAAAAAAATAAGAATCTCAATGTAGCAGTAATAATAAAGTCACTGTTATGCTCATCATGATGTGTGATCAAGACCTATCATTCTTGGAAGCAGAAGTTATATCCCTACATAGATCTATGAGCAGTACAATCTTACAAGGACAGAAGTGAGTGCTGCAAGTACCTAGTTATGGTGACAATTTTCAACCAGATTTAGCAATTCTGAATCATACCATGTGCACAGAATGAGAACAGTTCACCAGCAGCTGTTTATTCCTAAGTGATTAGCAATACATTTTTCTATAAGATATGTCATTATAATATACATCAGTTTTATAAAACACCATTTATCTTTTCCATGCAATATGTTGCATTTAGGGCCTCTTGACTGCATCTGAAATTTTTCATTACTTGCAGACTTACCAGAGATGTTAAAGTCTAATCCCTATTAAAAACACAGGCCACCAGGGGTCAGAGTTTCTAGGAACTGTGAGTTATAAGTGTAAAGGAGCAAAATAACAGAGAATTCATAATTCATATTTTTGCCAGAAAGAGGAAATCTGGTATGTGATTCCTGTTTCTACCCATTTCCTTTTTTGATGATCTCAAATAATGAGAAAAATAAACCCAGAAAATCTGACTAATCAAATCAAGGCTGAAGAAATGGGCTGACAGGATCCTCATGAAGTTCAACAAGGGGAAGAGTAAAGTCCTGTACCAGGGGAGGCACAACTCCATGCACCAATGCATGCTGGGGACTACCCAGATGGACAGCAGCTTGGCAGAAAAGGACATGGGTATCCTGATGGACACCAGGTTGAAAAGGACCCAGCAATGTGTCCTTGCTGATGGTATCCTTGGCTGCATTAGACAAGAGTATGGGCAGAGGTTGAGGACAGTGATCCTTTACCTTTATTTAACACTGGGGAGGCCACAAATGGAGTTGTGTGTAGAGTTCTGGGCTCCTTGGTACAAGAGGGACATGGACATACTGGAGAGAGTCCAACAAAGGGTCACAAAAATGCTTAAGAGATTGGAACACCTCTCATATGAGGAAAGGCTTAGGGAGCTGGGAATGTTGAGCCTAGAGAAGTCTCAGGAGGGTCTTAATAATATATGTAAATACCTGAAGGGAGGTTGCAAAGAAGATAGAGCTTTTCTGTGGTTGCCAGTGAGAGGACAAGAGACAATGGGCACAAAATGAAACACAGGAGGTTCCATCTGAAGACCAGGAAATACTTTTTTACTGTGAGGATGACTGAGCACTGGCACAGGTTGCCCAGAGAGGTTGTGTGTTGTCAGTTTCCTTTGTCTTTTAGTCATATAGATCTTCCTTCTTGGTATGGTCTTCAAAAGAAACCTTGTGATATACAACTTGTGTCAGTTCTGCTGGTGGCAGAACAATGCATTCCTCTGACTCGCATCATGCTTCAGAATTCTGCTGAAAATTACCATGTTGTCAATAAAAGCAGAAAAATAAGCACTGTTTTTTTTATTTGGTACTGAATGGTTTTATATCCAGTTATTCAGTGTCTCAAAGAAAACTATTTTTACCAGCCTTTTGCAATGCTTGAGTTCCTGAAAAGGTTCAAGAGTTATTCAAGTAATTCTTTTGGGATCTTCATGATGACAGTAATTTTATTTTCCATGCAATTTTAGCAAATACGCAGAACTCATTGGGTAGAGTCTTGATGTTCTCTGTTGTTGGATCAACAGATATTTATTATTCTTCACTGTCATTTTACTTTAAATGGGTGAACTAGGATCTGGATTATGCTCACATAAATTCAAATGCTTTAACAAGTTGGATGAGTGGGTGGCCTACTTGTCCTGTCTTATTAATGAACACCTCTGAATGGCAACTCTGCCCATCTCAAATCTGAATCATACCTTAAAGAAGCCTCTTTCTTTGTATTGATCCTATACAGAGCCTAGCATGGCTCAGCTGCCAACCTTCATTAATATTTACAACACAAACAGTGTTTTTTCATTTTTATGACAGTCCTGAAAATATATTCCTCTGATTCACAATCCTATGAAAAAAAATGATAATTTCTTCTGTGTTTTTCACATTTTCGGAATATTTTTTCCTTTCAGAAAGTTTACGCTGTCCATTAACTCTGAATGTGCAGCCAGCTCAGATGTGAGAGCTGATACATCTCCTCTGCCCTGCTCAGCTGCCAGTCATTCCATGAACAGGACAAATAAGAAACTGGACTTTAATAAGCTTGATATGTTTAAAAACAAACTAACTAACTAACAAAAACAAACACAACAGACAGAAAAAACTCCCACACGCACTCTTCTGTGTCAATAAACCTTGAATCACCTTGAATCTTCTCTCACTCTTCATGTTAGTCTATTGTAGCTTCCAGGAATCACCACTAGACAAACTGGGAGAAGGTTTCTTTCTTGAGAATGATGTATGACTAGTACTGGAGAGAGCCAAATGCTGTTCTTGTGATCCTGAACTTAATGAAAAAGATAAATCAGCTTTGGCAAATCTGAATTCAGGGACATGGCCAGCAGCAGGCTATAGGGAAACACTATTTTTCCTTCTTCTATTTTTCTGTCTTCTAGGGTTTTTTTCCTGCTTTTTAAATAGTGTTAATGTTCAGAAAACTAGTAAGTTAAATCTTCAGTCCTATCCTTTGACTCACAGTTATCTTAGGCAATGTACAGAGTTTGATGGCTTGTTTTTTTTTTGGGGGGGCATCCACCAGCACATCAAAAGGCAAGAGAAAGTGGACAGCTCTTCCTCTGTCAGAACACAGATGGGATTGGTGCCATAAAGAGTTTTGTATTGCTGTACATAATGCTGTGCCCATACTGTGGCTAAAGAACAATAATGCCATCCTCATATGTGGAAAGGTGATAAGAATGGCTAAAAAAAAAGACACTGAATTTGTTCAGTGCAATCCTTTTATAGGACTTTCAATACTCCAAAACTTTTACTCGGTGTTTTTAAGGTTTCTTCACAATTGTGAAGAGTAAAAACCTTTATAAAGCTGAGATTCCTTATCTAAGCTTTTCAGGTTAAGAAAAGCCACACGAATCAGTGAAAATAAGTGATTAGAAGCATATCAGAGAACATCTGTCTTCATGCTAATCAACCTATTTACACTTCATCAATGCAAGACTAATTTGAACAGAAGTCCAGTTATACAGATCTTTCTACTGTCAGTTACATTTTCTGCTCATGTTTTCTCTATTAATTTCCTTTTTGCTCTACAGTGCTTCTAAGTGAAGATGCTTCTTCAGTCTGTAGTGCTTCTACAGCAATACTTTGAATTACTCCTCTGTTACTGCATAAGTAAAGGAAAGATGAACCTCTCATGCATGACCATGAAAGCCTTGCTGCCCATGTGCTCTTGTGAAGGCACTAGGCAAAGCCAAAGCTTTTCACAAAAAGGAAGAATCAGGACCTATATCAAGAGAAAAGCATAAGAAGGTGTGTGGTAGCTACGGAAACAGGATAGCAGAAAGCAGTCTGCCCTTGCATTCCTGAGACCTGCAGGAAGTATTCAGCTTCAGCTGACGCTGTGTGATGGAAATAGCAGTTGCTTCTTGCAAAGAGACACCGACAACTGTCAGACAGTCACAGGTTGGATTTTGTGGACAAAGCATTCTACATTGTGTCCATAAATAAAGCAAGGATTTCCATCCTGTTTTAGCCAAGAGCATGCGTGCTCTCTGCACAGTACCGTATCCTGCTTTATGGGTCAGCATCAATGGAAGTGCTGAGATGTAACACCCAGCCCCTTATGCAAATTGCAATACAAAGGGAAGACAATGTTAACAGCAACAACCAGGATGGAGACAGCCACTTAATGAACAGCAATGGAAGTGGTTTAAGGTAGACCGAACCTTGAAATAATTAAGTATGGAATCCATACATTCTCACTCCAAGGTAAGCCTGGAGAGGGAAGAGAAGATATACACTCTTCACCGTAGATCTTGAGTGGAAATGTCTTCCTGAACTTTAAGTGCCCAAGAGTGAATAGAGTCAGAACTTCTCTTCCATCCTACACTTAACTATGCTTGTGAGGCAGAAAAGCTACTATTTTTGTTTTAGCAGCTGGGACTTCTGAGCATAAGTTAAAGGTTTTCCAGCACTTTTCTCCCCAGTGATTTGCTTACAGCTGGGCCCTTTACATCTGATAAAAAGAGAGCTTTGAATGTCCTCACAAGAGTTTTATTCTGATAATTCTGAATGAAAATACTAGCTGAAGATAGGTGTTAAGGTCGAATACTGTCATGACCAGTTACTTTTAGATAGTCTATATACTGAGAGTGTAACGTTAAATATCAGATGTCTTAGTGTCTTATTTGAAGACAGTTGATGTTACATGGGGTGTCTAATTTAGTAGAGTGATACATAATACACTGAAAACAATACCATTGTAAATTACACTTAGCAAAATCAATCATAATACCAAAGTGATTCCCATCACTAGTTTTTGTAACATGCTCACTGTCGTATCACTGAGTGTTCTCAGTCACTGGGAAGGAATATACAAGTTGAAGGCAGCTCAACCCCATTGCTTTCATTTAAATTATTCTGTTAGTTGTTCAACTTTTGTTCTTTGTATTGAGTTGAACTATGTAATCTCTTCCCCCAGGCAAGTCTGACTAGCCAATAGAGACACTTGTGCTCTTTCAAGGGAAGAAACATTTTAAGCACCAGTTAATCCACTCAGCTCTTGACAGCTGCTTATCTGAAACAAAGGCCATCATCTCGTCCCCTTTGTGTCGAGATAAAGTCAGCTTCTTTGCAACAACTATGGTCAGTCACACCCTGCATTATTCCCTGAGTTTCACGGGTACATCACCCTTGCCCGTTTCCAGTGAGCCTTCTTCCGTTTTAGGGGAACATTCAGAGGGTCACAATCCATCTCTAGCTTATAGTCAGACACAAAACTGTTCAGTAGTTGGAGGACCCACAGAAAGAAGTGTCTGACTTCTTCAGTTGTTGTCCCAAAACGGGGTCCTTTTACCTGGTGAGCAGGAATCCCACCAGCACACAGAGTAGAGATATTTATTTATTCCAGTTCTGCACAGAAAGGGGTGCTAGGTGGTAAATCCACAAATCTAGCACACCTTCCCCATAACACAGGGTTTCTTTTATACACCGAAAACCGCAAAATTACCTTCTCCAAGTGGACAGATATAATTCATCTACGCAATTGGTTAAGGAGTTCTTTGCTTCCACTTAAAGGTGGCAGTACTACTTTTCAGTAGGCATGTTCAGCGGGTAGGAGGCTTTTGCGAGTAGAGGTTCCCTCCAGCCTGAGGGAGAGTATTTTATTATGTTAATTGGGTAAGTTCACAGTAAATTTAATTAGTCCTTGTTTTGTCTCTTTTACTTGGTGCTTAAGGCTAAGGACATTAGTGGTTAGCATCTTCCTTCCATTGCTCAGTACACACTCCCTTCCTTTAGTCGTGCTGACCTTTCCTCTTTGACCTCACAGTCACACAGTGAGACGGACTGAAAACACGGGAGACAAAAACTGCCAGTCTGGTTATGTGATCAAGGCAAAATATATTCTCCAACATATTAAGACCCAGTGAGCCACAGCATCAAAGGAAGTGGTAGTGTTGTCCCCAATCTGAGTTCTTCACCCGGTGTGCAAAAAGCAATCAAAACAGAGTCAAAGTATTTGTTTTATTCCAGTTCAGTGCAGAAAAGGGTGCCAGGCAATAACTCACAAAGCTAGCACACCTCTTGATAAATGAGCTGTAGTCTTGTAATAACAAAATAACAACAAAGAGGAAACTTCAGTGAAGTAAATGTTTGGTTGGTTATAGTCACTCCTTAGTTTACATATGAAGGCACAAATTTAAGACCATCTCCAGTATTTTGCTGTTTCGGTTCTGAGATTGGTCGGCCATCACCCAGGTCTGATGTCCCCTCTGGCCATTACACAAGCCCACCTGGTTTGAAAACCTGGAATCTTTTTAACTGTTAACCCTTTTCTTCCTACAACAGTAGGGTGGCTTTGCTCTGTGAAGGAAAACACTATCTTTTCCTAATTGACAAATGAAAGTGCCAAATGTGGGACTTCTAAGTCAATGTTGTTGCTGGTTTGTTGGCAGTTCTGAAGCAACACTGAATGTGTAAAATCAGTGTAAATCAGTATGCTGTTTTTCTCTGGCACTTCAGCTCAGGAACTGCCATTTCTCAGTCTTGTTCAGCTTTCTGTCCTCATTTATCCTGCAGAGGTTAACAAATAATAATGGGTAAACCTGGATACTTTTTAGGCAGACACCTGCTCTACAGTATTGCTGAACTACATCTGAAACTACACTGAAGTGTAAATCAAAAGCTTGGCTAGGACATGGAGTAGGTAATCAATTGGAAATGTTTTTTCTTCCCCGTCCTAAAGCTCAGCAAAGCCTACAGAATATGTCTTCCTAGAACTGTTTATGTCAGTTATTCTTTTGGAACAATATTGTGCAGGATCTGAAGCTCAGTGAGAGGGGAAGAAAACGACAGATATCAGATGCAAAGTGACTTTCAGAGATCAGTGCATTAGAAATTTGCTAAGCAGAGGAGGACTTGCATTATATTTTCTGCTAATTTAAGAAAATAATTTGTACAGATAGTATTCTCTGGCTATTTTTTGTTAATAATTACCCTCTAAAAATAGCAGAGTTCTACTTTTTCATGTGAATTTCAGCTTACTGCCTAATACTGAGAAAGGTTCTAAAAAAATGGGTTTAGAGTTGATTAGCACTTTCTGGTTTTGTTTGCTGTCACTAGAGAGTTAGTCAAGATAATGATGGGGCAAGGAAGATGCTGTTCAGTGGTACAGCTAGTTCCTCTACAAGAAACACATAATGAGCACTGATAATGGGAGCTGTAGTGTCTATGTCCCTCCCACCTTTTCTCAACAGATTTTCACAGAGTGGCCAGGGTGACGTAAAATAATTTTGAAGTACCAGGCTATTTTTGTTTCCTTTTCATTTTGTATTTATCTTGAGGAGTTTCTCTTAAGAAGTTATATAATTTGTTATTTATTTGTACATTAGTGGAGCCATGATTCTATTCAGGAAGGCTGGCATTTATGCAATAGCAATGACAGTAGCAAACAAAAGGAAATCACAATGCAAAGTTCACACTTCTCTAACTTTGTAGCTTCATAACTCTTTATGCAACAGTCTGCAACAAACTCTTCCTCTTCACTGCATTCAACTTTCAGTATAGTGAAACAAAAATTCGGAGCTTCCAAACCCCCTTGCTTTCTAACACTCCTCACCTCAGTGGGAGGCTGGGTGCAGCTGGGTAAGGATTCTGAGATTAAGACCCAATAACAACAAACAAGCTGTTATTGAGCAGGCATTCTTTATTGCAGCCCTGGGCAGCACTGGAGAGTCTCCACCATGAGTGCTCCAACAAGTTAGTGAAACACCCCAACTAATATACACCAAAAACATGCATATTCAGTTCCATGTCAATGACTTACCAGAATTCTTTTACATAGTAATTTTATTTCCTGGAATTGGCTATCTTTGTAATTATGCATGCTCGAGGGTCTCCTGTGGGAGTCTTTGTTGATTCTGGCCCTTTGTCTTCTTTGTCCTGGTCTCTTGTCCTGGTCCTGTCTCCAGTCTCCCGCTGGTAGATTGCCC
Organism: Apus apus; assembly: GCF_020740795.1. NCBI lineage: Eukaryota > Metazoa > Chordata > Aves > Apodiformes > Apodidae > Apus > Apus apus. Next base: position 125,156,380 of record NC_067282.1, read on the forward strand.
TGGTGGGTCAGAGTCCACATAAATGTTGTCTGTAGGTGCCACAGGGTCTTAGAAGACTTGATGTTATCACAACCTACAGGATGCTTGGCATAGTTGACTGATAGTTTCACAAAGCACCTTGTTTTAAAAGCAACCCTTAGTATAGCAAATTCATTATTTTAGTAAACTTTTATTAGGCTATATTTCTATTGAATTTACTAATGAATATCCTATCATGTATCAATAGGCTCCTATAAATTCTGTTGCTATTTCTGCAAGCTGTGACTTGTGATGTGAGGCGTTTTAAGATAATCTAGCATATTAATATCTTTCTTCACTTGGAGATTAAAAACCATCAGTCATGTTTACATTTCTGCTCACTCCTTCCTGATAAGAGTAGCTAGGGTTTCATGCCTCAGAAAATGACCTTGTCCTTAACATGTTTTGGGTTTGGTAGGGGTTTTTTTTGGTTGGTTGATTGTTGGTTGTTTTTTTTTTGTTTTGTGGGGTTTTTTTAGGCTTTTTTTTGTTTTGTGGTTTTGTTTTGCTGTTTGTTTGTTTCACAGAAAGAGCTGAATTGCCTAACCATCCTTCAGCTAACTGCCATCTGTTAACAGTCCCTTAACATTCTGATTGTAGATCTCTATACAGCATTCATGGCTTCATAGTCATGATGTTAAATAGTCTGTAATTCAGAATTTATGTGGAGTTATATCAGTTTACCTGGGTGACCCACCACACATTATGGAGGTTTCTTTTATAAGGCTTTGCACAGTGAAAAGTGAAAAAGCAGTATTTTTATTTTCCAGTTCAGTCCATCTACACTGTGTGCTATACTTAGTGTATTAAAAGAAGTGTTGATGCTGATGAGTCCCCTCTGATGCACATAGAAGGGAAGGGGCCAACAAGGGCAGAACAGTGAGACGCCTAGATCCTCACCCCAGCTAGTCCAACAAGTTTGTGCAATGACAGTCCTAGAAAACTGCCTCATTATTTACTGAGCCCCACATTACAGAAGGAAAAGGTATTGAATCTTAACTTACTAAATAGCAATATAGGCTTTGAGGTATTTTCAGGGGAACATAGTAGGAAACAATTTCCTCATCCTATTTGATCTCAAAGTGCTGAATCTATGCAAGCAACCGAGAACATGACTCATCAGGAACCTTGAGCTATCAGTGCTCATGTACATACAGGAAGAATTGTTACCCTTGCTCCAGCTGCTGCCTCATTGTACTCAGGTGCCTGAGAAGTAGCTCTGGATTGACAATACATGAAGATTCTGCTCAGACAGCCACACATAAATTGGAGTTTTTGATCCCATTTCAAAAAATGAAACAAGACTGCTGCTATTTGACTATGCATATTACAAAATAGAAGGGGAAGGGAAAGACTAACAACTGTTCCAGCAATATGACAACTTCACCACCTTCTCACTCTGCCATGCCAAACCTGATCACGTGAGCTGGAAGTGGTAGTGTGAGTTTGACCCCTGCACAGCACACCATAGCTGAGTGTTATTTGTACAGTATACAAGTAGAATACATACATATTGTATAAAGTACTTGACTGATCAGGCCAGATGGGACATTAAAATAACAGTATCGGTGCAAGGCATAAGCATTTAATGTTAATTAACGCTTGTCAGTACCAAATATAGAGGTTACTCTGCAATGAATGCCCAGGAATTGAATTGATACCGTTTATTTTTAGATGCCTTGAGTTTGTGACCAATATTTTAAAATAAGCTGAAAGACTGGATGCATTTTATTAATGCAGAGATATTTCTTCTCCTTGTGCAACTCCTTGAAAGGCAAATCAGAAATAAAATTAGTCTAAGCTTGGAAAAGCTCTTCATTTCCCAGAGGCTATAGCCTAATTGAAATGGAAAATTCTGATATCAGCTTCTCCTCGTCTGTAACTTTGGCAGACAGGCAATAGACATTTCTCAAACTTTCCTTCTGAACTGCCAGAAAAGCTAAGCCTCTGCTAGCCCTGTCAGAACAACAGGCTGTTTACCCTTCTTATATCTGTGCATCTTGATTCTTTTTGTTCTTGAGAGTTTTGTATGTAGTGCTGTGAAGAGATCTGTCAAAACTCCTGAAAACCAGAAATCTCAAAAGGAAAAATCTGTTGCAGGAAAACACACAACATAGTTTATACATACTGCTTTTTTTCTGGGTAACTGAATGTAAGAGAAGGAGAAGATTCCATGGTGATCAGTCAATTTGAGTGCTCCTTTAATGGCCTTTATTGGTTGTTTTAGGTATTAGGTGCACTTCAAATTTTTATAGAAGTAATACCAATTATGTAACATATTGCTGGCAACTGCATTCTTAGCTGTCACAGTTGACCTCAGTTTTGGATTTTGAATTCCCGTGATGACATCAGAATTTTGCCCAGTCAACACTGATAGGCTGAGGACCACTTGTTAAGACACCTTCCTGGGTTTTTTCCCTGCTGTAATGTCTCAGCTGCTACCAAATTAATGATGAAAGTAAATTAAAATCTTACCGTCTTTAGTCAGAAAAGAAGAGGCTTTAAACAATAGGAAGGATTATGTATTTTCATTTTTTTTTTTTTATTTGCCTTTTGTGAATCCTTCAATTAAATGTCAACACCCATTATGACAATTTGTCACCTGTTTTTTGTTGCTTTGCCCAAGCTGCACTGTAATGTGCAGTAAGCAGTCAAGAGGGCAGGTTGGATTAAGAGCAATTTTATTACCAGCACAGATGCACAGAATGGTCCAGAACTGCTCAGACTTTTATAAATGCTGCAGATACATCAATCCCATCCTTACATACTGTCATCTCATTTCCTACCATTTCAGTCCAATTCTGTTACATATAGCTTAGAAATCTTATAATTACAGAGTATCATGTCCTCTTGTTCTTCTCATAGTGTGCATTCTTTAATCTCGTGGAAACAGGTTTTGTTCCTACTGTGTGTATGAATCTATAAACCCACATTTATATCCCATTAGGCTCAGGTTTATAAGTTTATCCTGCCTTTGCTGCCTGTATCTCCTGCATAGTACAAATATAACTGTCTATATCATACTATCATCAAATAATATGGATGGAAGTGACCTCTGGAGGTAATCTAGTCCAGCATCCTGCTCAGATAACTTTATCAGGCTTCTAAGGACCTTCTCCAGCTGAGTTTTGCAATCTACAAGGTTGGAGACCCCACAGACCCTCTAAGCATTTGTTTCAGTGCTTTACCTCTATTAGGAGGAAGAATTATTCCCTTATACCCAGCTGAAAATTTGCTTGCTTAATTTGTGACCTGTCACCAAGAAGATTCTGGGTTTTTCCCAACAGATAGTCCCCATGAAGAATCTTGACAGTATATAGTTCCCTGGTGCAGATCCACAAAGGTATAGTTCCTATCTTGTACTTATATTTAGGTATCTAAATTCTCTCTTAACTTCTGAACAAATAGCAGATTTGCAAACCTTTGTGATTTTTGCATTCCTTCTTGCTACTTGGCACTATTTCTGCTGCAGCCTAAATATGCCAGCCATGCCTTTATCACACTGAAGACCTGCTTCGTCTTTTTGGACTTTTTGAGAATTTGAACACTTAGTTCTTTGTATGACTGCTCAGTCTCAGTTGTTCCAGACAGAGGCTTTATTCTAAAGCAAACAATAGAGCCTCCAATTTCAGAACACGCCTCAGTGTTTTCAAAATAATTTTACTACCAACATTACTTCAGGGATAACATGAAGCAATTGTAATAGACTCTAGGCTATACCTGTCTGTAAAGGACAATGAACTTCCTGCAGATAATAAATTGACAGGTTTGTGTATGACAGGTTGATCGGACATTTCAGACACTCCATGCAGAAATTTTAGAGGAGTGCTTGACTTTGAAGGGGCTGAAAAAGTAGTAGCTACAAAGCAAGCGGTTTTAAGAATCAGTTCTTTCTCCCAAATTTTTTACAGAGTCTGTCTGGGTAGATTTTCAGTTTTAGAGTTTAGAGAGATTTGCAGTTGCATAGAACTCATAGTTATCTGTATTTTAAAATAAACCGAGTCAAATTTTTATCAAGCAGAAAGCAGATCTATAGCTGCTGAAGAACTGGTTATTTAATCCTGATCTTGAGAAATATTACAACATAAAGCCTTCACTAAGAAAAACGAAATCCAACAAAAGGCAAACATTCTTGACTGGTTTTTTTAATGCTCTACTCCCTGAAAACATGTGCCTAATGCAGACATATAACATGCTGTAACATCTGTCTGCAGTTAAATGTTTGTCTCATCTGGTCTTCATTGGAACTCCCTTATTTCTGGCCATTTTGCACTCATTGTGAACTTCACATCCTTAGCATAAAAAGGTTTTTCCATGAGTAGGGAAGCTAATGAAACCTTGCTTCCTGAAGTATTTGCTCTTTCTCTCCTGATCTCCCAACTTAGTTCTGAGCTCTGCCTAGACTTCTTCCTACATCTTCATTACTGATTAATGAATCTGATTAATCTGGAGACTACACTTTACACATGTAACACAAGCCAGTTAGCTCAATAAACCTAGAGAAGGTAGACAGAATGACAATTAAAATCTGGCTGCTTCAATTTCAGAGGATCATCAGATTGATATGTCTTCTTCCTAATTTCTGTTTTTCAAGAAATGTATAGGAATACAAATGTTTTTTGGTATTTCCACTACTCTTTCAAATTAGAGTGGTTTGGACAAGCTCAAAAGTCATTAATGGGAGACACAGACAAGATACTGTGGCAGCTTCGTTTCATCAGAAAATTAGATTAAAAATTATCTTCTCAGATAATTAACCAGATTCTTTGCTCAATCCCAAGATCACTTAAATTATGCTCCCACAAACTCAGGACAAAGACTTACTTCAAACCAATACAAGATAAAGGAGTCTAGGGAGATTTTAAATTGTGCCACTATGTAATGACTTCCAAGAAGCTGTTGTAAAAGTGAGCTTAAATTGGAGCAGAAGGATACCAAATCTTATATTTGGCTATGTCTTTATATCTGCAGCAAGAAGAAGCTAGAACTGCGTTATCAGGTGATAATATCGTGCACGCTAGAGGTGTATACTATTAATTCAAACTAATGAAAATGCTGCTTGACATATTCTGTTCTTTTAGTCCTGACAGAAAAAGCTATCTGGCCAAAGAAATAAGTATAATTAACATTTAGAGATGATAAAACCATTTATTTAATAGAAAGAGAGTGCTGAAATTGAATCATATTACTCTAGAGTCCCATTCTTAATGAGTGTAGTTTCTTAATGAAAGACAACATTTTCAAACTAAAGATACTGTTAACCTCACCAATGCTCTAAAAATGTAATAAATAACAAAAAACAACAAGGAGAAAACACTCCAGCTTGAACGACAGTTTTACACGGATTTGAATGTTAACCTCCAGCCCTGTGTCTCCATAGTAATATAAAGAAAGAAACATTGGAGTTCAAGTTTATTTTTACTCTACATACTTCAGCTTTTGTCACAACTTTCTAAAAAAATGAGTTGTGCGTATTTCACCATGTTGCCACTTTGTAGACAGATGGATATATCCAAATAGTACAAATTTTCAAATACTCTGTGATTTTTAAATACCCGTTTCTCATTTGTGTTATAAGAATTTTACATCCAGATAGCCTCATAAGTCCATGTTGACGTAGATCCAGTTTTCAAGAAAGAAGAATTTCAACAATTTACATTGATGCACATGGGCAGCTCCACAGATCTGAAAGTCAGATGCATCACAGGAATTTCTATATATGTTTTAGATCTCTATGTCAAGATGTTCAGATGTGAGATTACGAGAAATGAGTGAGGGTTATAGATCTTGATTCTCAAAGCTTTTACAAAAGCAGACCTGTGCTAATACCTTTGAAGGATCAGTTATCTACCAACCTTGTCCATGAAGAAAGGGGAGAGAAACTGCTTAATTTGTAAAAGTAGGAAAATATTTCCTTAATTTTCTTTGACTTAAGTATTGATATGGTACACAGCAGCAGGACCTAAGTCCCATAGCAATGGTAGAAAAAGATTGCTTCTCATATCCTTCAGACCCTCCAACTCTATCTTTAGTAGCACATGAGAGACGGAAAAATAGAGGACTGCGCAGTTAGCACATTCCCATATGTGCTATGGGAGACAAGGATTATACAAAATAGTATTGGCAGTGAAATGTCAGTTTTGGAAGAGGTAAGTTAGGAATTGATTTGGTGAGTACCAGCAACTTTGACCCACAAGATTTTAGAAGTGCACAAAGAAACAGAGAGTTTCATGGAACGCAGTACTCCTCTAAAAGTTGTCAAAGGTCAATTGCAAATATAGGCTTTTAGGCTAGAACTCAGATTTTTAAAAATGTAAGTGCAAATCTAGAACTAGAAGGTACATTGTAATTCCTTTCCTACTAAAAATACAAAACTGCTCATAGCAAAAGACGTGCATGTTTAGTACAGAGATTAATAGATCTACTCTGTTCTTGTGAGATCCCACCTGGAGTACTGTGTCCAGTTCTGGAGCCCCCAGCACAGGAAGGACATAGAGCTCTTGAAGCAAGTCCAGAGGAGGGCCATGAAGATGATCCAAGGGCTGGAGCACCTCTTCTGTGAAGACAAGCTGAGAAAGTTGGAGCTGTTCAGCCTGGAGAAGAGAAGGCTCCAGGGAGACCTCACAGCAGCCTGCCAGTACCTGAAGGGGCTACAGGAAAGCTGGGGAGGGGCTTTTTACCAGGGTGTGTAGCAAGAGGACAAAGGGTAATGGTTTTAATCTGGAAGAGGGCAGATTTAGGTCAGACATTAGGAACAAAATCTTTAGTGTGAGAGTGGTGAGACACTGGCACAGGTTACCCGGGCAAGTTGTGGATGTCCCCTCTCTGAAAGTGTTCTAGGTCAGGTTGGATGGGGCTTTGAGCAATATGGTTTAGCATGCTGCCCATGCAGAGGACATGGAGCTAGATGATCTTTAAGGTCCCTTCCACCCATTGACATTCTCTGATTCTATGGTTCTTTCAAACTTCATTTACGTTAGTTCTGGAACTGTGTGCAGCTGACTGGCATTTGTATTTGTATCATACAAGATTTATTCAGATAGAATTAGTTAGAGTTTTTTCACTGATGTGAGGTTTACCTCCAGCTCAGATGTTTTTGCTTTTCAGGAGTTATTTAAAAGGTGAGTTGTTTCTGACAGGTAGGGTATCTGTGTGCTAAATGTGTAAATCCTAACAAGTATTATTTTCAGTTCTGGAAAGCATACAGGAATCTGTCTTTTCTCTTGAAAAGACATGCAGATCTGGATTACTTTATAAATAAAATCATTTCAGCAATTTCTTATGTGTAAAATGTCTGTATTCAATGGTGTGCATTGCCAAAGATGATAGATTTTTCACAGAGAAAGCAATTCTTTCTTGTAACAGACCAGTATTGGCATAGTTTGAATTCTAACATTATTCACAACTTTTTCACAACCAGTTTAACTCAAACACAGACTGCAATTTAAATAGTAAGATACTGTTGATCGTGATCCTGCCCACACAGGATTGATTTCTAGAATCCAGGGTTGATTTTGTTTGGAAAAGACCTTTAAGATCATGAAGTCCAGCTGTTAACCCAGCACACTGCCAGGTACACCAATGAACCACGTCCCTACCTAAGCACCACATATACATGACTTTAAAATACCTCCAGGGATGGTGAGTCAACCACTTCTGGGGGCAGCCTGTTCCAGTGCCTGACAACCCTTCCAGTAAAGAAATTTTTCCTAATATCCAAGCTTAACCTCCCTTGGCACAACTTGGGGCCATTTCCTCTTGTCCTGTCACTTGTTAGTTGGAGGCAGAGACCAACCCCACCTCTTTTCAGGCAGTTGTAGAGAGCACTAAGGTTTCCCCTGGGCCTGCTTTTCTCCAGGCTAAACAATCCGAGTTCCCGCAGATGCTCCTCGTAAGACTTGTGCTCCAGACCCTTCACCAGCTTTGTTCCCCTTCTTTGGTCCTGCTCCAGCACCTCAATGTCCTTCTTGTAGTGAGGGGCCCAAAACTGCACACAGTATTCAAGGTGTGGCCTCACCAGTGCTGAGTACAGGGGGACAATCCCTTCCCTAGTCCTGCTGGCCACACTATTTCTGATACAAGCCAGGAGGCTGTTGGCATGAAACGAAGCAGGCTATATAAGGTCCCTGTGACACAGTACTGCTGGCTGAGAAGGGTCAAGGACAAGTGGCCACTACCATCTCCTGTTGAACACTTCAACACTGCCAACTATCTGCTAGGACAGCTGTATGCAGATCAGCAGATGATGCTTGTTCAGCACCCCCACACGGCACCATCCCGCCACTTCCCTCCACATGGCACCTTGCCACTGCTTTTACCCTTCATGCAACACTATGTCACTGCTTCCCACCATGCATGGCAAGCTCCAGAAAGCCCTTGAACAAGCCACCTTGAACATTGGCAGAGGCTCTGCACAGTGCTGAGGGAAACCCTGAGCTCCTGGCAGGTGATGGTCTCCCATGGGAGGCAGGCTCATTCCTGCCCTGCCTCCAGTACATTTCATTGAAGGCAGGAAGAGCAGTTGTGCAAGCAGAGGGGCAAGCAGAGGAGGAAGCAGGGGGAAAGCAGTCAGGGGAAGAGGTCCATGTGCATATTGAGGTATGGGGGCAGCTAACTCAAAAGTGAGATATTTTCTAAAAGAGATGTTAAACAAAAACAAGAAACCGTGAAAATACAATTTTAAAAAAGAGGATCACAACTGTGACCTGCAATGAGCTGTTCATAATGTTTGATTGAGTTGCCTTTATCTTATCATTAATTTTTCGTGTTACAAATTGTATGACTTGAACTCCCCTATACACTCGAACTCCCCTATATATAGTTTTCTTGAAAAATCACTGCACCGTGAGGTTCTGTTCAAGGTGCCGAATGAGCACGACCTACCAATCAGTGTACAGTTGTCCCAGCAGAGACACTTGGTTGTATAGAAGTGGCCAGTGGCCAGTTGGCAGCAGCCAGTTGTCCCTTTCCTGGCTGAGAAATCACCAGCCCTATCCAGTTTTCTGTTATCCCTATGATGCCCATAGCACAGGATGGGCAGTACATGACTTCTTGGTATTCACAGCCTGGCATTGTCACACATCATCACCACAGTTTACCACAGGCTGCTTGGCTATGAAGGCTTCTCAGATGGCTGAGAAGCAGACCTAATAGGCTTCTACTTCTACATGGGACAGGTACTCTCTGGCAGAGATGTAAATTGACAACTCTTCTTTGAAGGGGAACTATTTATTTATTACAACTCACCTGTCAGAAAGCTGTGGTAGTTTGACTGGGAAAGACACTAAAAGAAAAAACCTAACTCTTAACTGCCTTGTGTCAGTGTTTGGAGTCACTCACTTCAGCCAGCACCAATAGTTTGCCATTACTTTGCACTGATGTTTATGTCTTTAGAGAAAAAAACATTAAAGAAATTTTCCAACACAGAGCAAATTAGTTAAAGAGCCAGGAACAGAGGGCAGCCTAAACTTAACTTATGATTTCCAGGTGTCTTTGGTTTCACTGTCTCCTAGCTAGTTACAATAATGTCACCATGCTAGACACAGAGAGAAATGTTTTATTTTAATGATGCTTCTTAACAATATTTCATATTCTCCTAGGTTTGCCCTATCCCATCCCAGCCTCCTCAGCCTACTGTTGTTCCAAAACCAGTTCAATCTGTCATACATGTCCCATTGCAATCAAGCTGCCCAGGCCGAGGTAAGATGGCAAAGCTCATCAATCCAGAAGAGATGACATCCAGGGATTATTACTTTGATTCCTATGCTCACTTTGGAATTCATGAGGTAATTTTTATTTTTATTTCAGCAATTTAGTAATAGTTATAACAACAACAATGATAAAATAATAATAATGCTCTTTTATATTTACTAGTTCTTTATTCCCCTCCCACTTTCTCATTATTATGTTCCCCCACCTATCCTCAGAACACTGTGTAATCTGGTTAAATGCCAAGATATCACCCACTTCTCTAGAGATCTGTACTCAAAACATCTGTCCCACTTAGATCCTTAATTGTGAGTTCTCCACAGAACTTATATTAGCTATCTGTACAGTGGTGATCTTAATGGATGAGTCAATTTAGTGCATTTATAAGAGCTGCAAACTAACCCAACCACACATGGTAGCTATCTTATTGCTAATTTAGGTCTTTTGTTCTCCTACATATTTTAGCACAGATGCCAGCAAAACAGATGCTGAAATGAAATGAGAGCTTTTGTACAAAAGGATATGAGTCTGCAAGGTGGCTGGGGAAGTCCTCTGGTTGAGTCATGAGGTTCAGGTTGGACCCCCTTGCTTTCTAAACTCCTTCTCTGAGATGTGTGGCTTGACCTAAGCCTAGTCCCAGAATTGGTCAAAGGCTTATGCTAGCCACCTATTAGAGTCAACATTTCCCTGTTGACTTTCACTGGGACATTTGAAAAGACAGTAAGTGTTTCAGAGCCCCACAAAGGACTTATACCAAGACACTTTCACGAAGTTGAAAAGCTAGAGAATTTATTAAGGCAATGTTGCCATTGATAAATAAGCGCACTTACTGCTTTAAATGTTGCAAAGTTAGCTAAATAATGAGTTAAACAATTCAACTGGGTATCAGCCACAAAGTAGCAGAGGTGCAACTTTGTACCAAGGAGGCGTCTGGGCTTGGGGAGGAGAGAGATCCAGGCCTGTAGACCCGTTTAGAAGTAGTTGAGATTCTCTTCCTCAAAAACAGGGGATTCTAAAGACTATCATACTTCTTGACAAGGTGGGAATTGGTCATACAGTGTGTGTTTGTTGGCTCCTAGCAGGCTAATGGTGCTATTAATTAAGAGAGGGGGAAAGAAATTAGAACCGACAGTTGCTGCAGGTGTGTAGTCCTTCTCAGTCACATTGGCACAACCATCTGGCTACAGGACCTCCACCCTATCCCTGTGGTGGCATGAATTACCAGGGTTGTAAAAACTCCCAAACTGCGAAGCGTTAAGAAACTGGACTGAGTCTTGCTTTAGATAAGCAAGTGGTTTGTCCTTTGACCCTGCTTATTGCCAGGAAGAGTTATGTGGACTAAGTTAGCCTGCTTTCCTATCCTATAGCTGATACAAGAAAAACACACCAATCTGGAACAACTCTGGTAAAATTTCCCACAGAACCCAAGGAAGTTCTTGATTCCTGATTTTACCTGAATGCACAGGCTGCATTAATGGGAACATATAGCCCAATAGCCTCCAGTAAATACACTCACAGAAAAAATTAAAAATACCCAGTGGTTCTTATTTATTATCTAAAAGGTGACTGTAGACTGGTTCTAAAGAAGATATTATTATACTTATATGGATGGATCTTAAAGGCTAACATGCAAAAAGGCCAAGAATGTGAAATCATTGGCACTTTTTACAAACCACATAACACACAGTATCTATTTCCATTAGTCTAGTAATTGTTTGTGGAGTGTATACACAAACAGAAGGTTTCTATCTGCCAGTTACATCTTGCCATTATAGCATTCAGAAATTCAGTCCAAGAATGGACTAAGATAGAGGAACAATTGAATGGGAAGGAGATCTAAGAAGCATATTGAAGACACATCAGAGACGTCAAACTATTTTCCTGAAAGCGGGATCCGTTACCTGGTGTGCAAGAAGCCAATCCACACACAGAGTCAAGATACTTGCTTTAATATCCAGTTCTGTGCAGAAAAGGGAGCAGGGTGGTATTCCGCAAAGCAAGCTCAGCTTCTTGAAACACAAGTGCTACTCTTCTACCCAAAAATGTGAGAATGAACTTTACCTCTAACATTATTCTATCACTGGTGTACACGATTGGTCACTAATCCCTCGCTTCCATTTAAAGTGACAATGCTCAGGAATTTCACTATGTAAGCTCAAAGAGTAAGGGGCTTTTTGTTAGTAGGGGTCCCTCTAGCCTGTGGGTGTGTGTTTCAGTATGCTAATAGCTCATCAGTATATTAATGGCATGTTAATAGGTGACTCCAATAACTCAGTGAGCTTTTTCCCCAGTGCTCAAGGCTGTAACCAAGATAAGCTGTGACCAGTACTCCTTTCCACCCCTTTCATCTGTCTTGCACGTGTCTTGAAGACCTGTTTCAAGGCCAAACTGTTGACTGCTTGGGACGTGTCTTTCTCTAATTAGAAACTGATGGTTTTTTATAATTCTTGCTGTTTCACTCTTATGTAAGCTCTATTTTTATTCTGTGTGTCCCTTTTGTTCTCTTTTATGTGATTTTTCCCCAAGTGTAGTTTTCCCCTAAATTTTACATATTTCACTTAATAACTGGTATCAAAATTAGATGGAGCTCCTGATGTAAGGATGCAGCTCTGTACATCTCAGGGAGTGCAGGGAGTACCTGGGACATTTTGCTATGACTGGGAACTGGAAGGTTGCCTCCTTGCCTGTGGAGGTGTGCACTGGTAGAGGATCTGTGTCAACAAGCAAAGGAGGTCTGCAGACTTTGCAGCATCAGCTACATGGGCAAGAGACTGAATAGATCTTTTCTAAGATCCTGAAGGTACAGGAGCCTAAATCCCCAGCTGTACTGAAAGAAGGGGCTGTCAGAGACTGTACTTACCAGGTTTGGAAGTGGAGACTCTTCTGGTCTTGGAGGCTAGAAACTTGTAACTTCTGGCAACAGGAAGAAGGCTCCTGATGCACCTGCAGATCCATAGCTACAGAATAAGCTCAGTGCCTTCATTGTAGATGATGAGCAGGAAGTTCTGTCCAGTGAAGCATCAGAACCAGTTGGCCCTGAGCCACACTGAAGTACTGTGAGAAACATTTGTTGTGCCAATGAACAGGCCCACACAGATCCTTCAGTGAAGCACAGTTTATTTACATTCTTGCAAGAATGGATGACCTAAACAAGTAGGCACATCCGTAGTAAGGTGAATAACGGTTTATATTCCCTATTCCTGACGCAAAGTTCCCTCCCCTGTTTCCCCACTGGCTGGGCAGTCCAGGGTTTACAGACGATCCGACACTTCAAATTATCCTATAAGTTTCCTGCCCCTGTTTACACATTCCATTCTAGCAGTTTACTTTTTACCTTTTAAGGTAAAATTTTGACCTTTCTTGCCCCCTTGGCTGTCCTCCCAATTAACAAAATTATCTATCCCTACTGGTGTCATCCTGCCCCGAGGAGCAAGACAGAAGTGGCTTTGTTCGGCCTTACCTTGGGCCATAAATCCTGCTCCATGTTTGGATCCCCCACATGGAGCCCAATTAAGTCCTTCCGTTTCTTGGACCATAAACCACTCCCGGTGTCCTTGGAATGTGCAGGTATCTCACTTATCTCAAACAATTATATTCCTAACACTAGGATATATATATATATATATGTAAACCAAACCAAACACTATGTTTCTAACACTAGAATGCAAAAACAACACTACATTTCATTTCTAACAGTACTGGTAGTGCTTCAGTGGGAAACAACAAGTGGTGGCAGTGGAAGGCTCTCCCCTGCAGGGAACAGAGTGACATGCTGTCTAGATGTTTGGATCTGGGACATCCAGCCATTAGGCTAGCCTTGGATTACTACAGCTACTCTTCTCCGTGAGCACCTGAAGCACATCAAGTGTGACTACACGGCTCTTAGGATAATGACAAACAGCAAGGTGTGTCAGGTGCTTTTTGCCTGAGTTCTAACAGTGACGATACGGACTTGAGGACATGTGGTCCTGCAAGTCCACAGTTGTTTGTGCAGCTGGTGTCAATGACAAGTTTTCTGGTTTTTTGTTTACGGGATACTCTTTGAGGATTTATGTCTGCTAGGAAGAGATGGAATCCACCTGACAAATCATCTCAAAAGTATCTTTGCCAACAGAATGGCCAACCTGGCGAGGAGATCTTTAAGCTAAGAATGACAGAGAAAGGAGATGATGAACCACAATCACATGGGAAAGTCATGGACTGAGCTGGTAATCCAAAGATGCAGAGTATTGTGGACAAGATTTCATAGTCAATCAACAAAACAAAGAAGAAGGGGCCCACTCCAAGTGTAAGCACACACACAAAAAAGTACTAAGAGACGGCATTATGGAGGAAGGTCTCATACCATTTTCAGAAATTCAACATGAAAAGAGCCTCTGTGATGTGCCTGTACATTTATACATGCAGCCTGGGAAATGAACATGAGGAATTATAGATCAGAGTGCAGTTGCCTGGTTACACTCTCACAGGGATCAAAAAGCTGCTGTGAGATTGTTCACACAACTGGAATGCCACAGTAGCTGGATACAGTGTCTTTAGGAGGGATAGACTGGGAAGGTGAGAAGGGAAACAGAGCAGCTTAATGCATGGAATCCTGTCCACTATGGGACAGATGATATTTCAGCTGAGATCTTATTTATCAGGATTAAATGGTAGACCAACACAGTTGACACTGTTGTGGGTGTTTGCTACAGACCATCTAATCAGGAAGAAGTGGATGAAGTCTTCTTCAGAGATCTGAAAGAAGTCTTATGTCTGCAAGGGACAAGTGTCCAATTTCTGGTTCATGGGAGACTTTAATCACCCAAACATCTGCTGAAAGGCAGCAGACCAAGACATAAGCAAACCAGAACATAAATTCCTAGCACAAATGACCTGAATCAATGGGGGGGTATGTGTGTGTGTGGTGTTCTTGTGGTCCTGATACTTACTTGTTCTATTCTGCCTGGGTTTTTGGTAGTGAGGAAGGAGCTCCAGGGTTGTCTCCTGTAAGAAGCTATTAAAAAAGCCTCCCTCCCAGCTCAGGTGGTCAAGGTCTGAAGGAGTAGAGACAATACATGCGCCTCTGTGATTAACATATGAAAGAACTGATATAAGACCTGAGCAGAGAGCAAACAGAAGAGCTGAGCTGGAGGGGTGAGAGTAGTGCTGGGGTGAAGATCCCGAGGTTGGTGAGGAAGAAGGGGAAGGAGGTGCCCGAGCAGATGATGGCAGGCTGTCCCCTTGCACTCATGGAGGAGGAGCATGGTGGAACATTCCCTGAAGGCACCAGGATGGGAGAATGTGGACCTGAAGCCCATGGACTTGGATCTGCAGCCATGGATGTGACTGTTCCTGAAGCAGTCCATGACTCTGTGCAAAGCCTGTGCTGGAGCAGTCTGCTCCTGGAGGACTGTACCTCTTGGGAAGGACTCATGAAGGAGAGGTCGGTGGAGGACTCTCTGCCATGGGAGGGACCCTGTGGGGAAGCAGGGCAGGACTGTAAGGAATCCTTCTTCCTGAGGAGGAAGGAGCAGCAGGAACCACCAGCCTGTGAAGTGACTCTAAACCCCATCCCCTGTCCCCCTGTGCCGCTGGGGGGAAGGAGGGAGAGAAACTGGGAACAAAGGGATTTGGGCCCGGGAAGAAGGGAGGGGTGGGGTAACACATGCAAGCCCCGCTCTGTGTGTTGTCTGTGTGAAATTAATTATTATTTTTCCCCAAGTTGAGTCTGTTTTGGCCAGGACCTTAATCGGTGAAGAACCCTCCATGTCCTTTGTCTTGGCCCATGAGCTTCTGGTTGGGCTTTGTCCTCCCCATCCCAGAGCATGTGTGTGGGTGGGGGCAAGGGGGTTGAGTGAGGGCCCCATGGCTGGTTTTGTGTTGTTGTGTTAGGCACAAGCCATGAAATTACTAACAGGAAAGAACCAGCTGTGGATGTGATAGTCAGGACAGGCTTGGCTGCAGTGACCATAAGAAGGTGAAATTCAGGATCTTAAGAGCATAGATGCTCTCTGAGTCCATGCTGTTTATCTTGTTGACAACCCTGGGTTTCAGGAGAGCAGTGCTCATCCTTTTCAGGGACCTGGAAAACTCTCATGGGAGATGGTCCTGGAGGAAAGAAGGGTCCAGGAAACCCGGCTGATTTTCAAGCTTCACCTCCTTCAAGAACAATCCATTCTGACATGCAACCAGCCACAGCAGAAGGCCTCCATGGATGAAAAAGAAGCTCCTGACAAAATTCAAAGGTAGAAGAAAAGTCAGGTGACCCAGAAGTAATTTCAGGGACGGGTTAGGAAAGCTAAGATGCATCTGGACATGAATCTGACAGGGGATGGAAAGAGTAACAAGGTAGAGCTTCTCTAGATGTATTAAGAGCAAAATGAAAACTGGGAAAAAAGGTGCAACTGTCGCTGAGTGAGGCAAGGTATCTGGTGACAAAGGACATTAAAAAATTACTTATTCAGTTCTGGTTTTACTGGTAATACTTGCCTTAAGGAATCCCAAGTCCCTAAGATGAGTGACAAAGTCTGGAGTGAAGAAGGCATACCCTCAACAGAGAAGGATCACTTAAACAAATCAGACATACATTAAGTTAATGGGACATGGGCTGTCTCCACCAGGGCTGAAGGAGCTGGTATATGTAGCACAACCTTAATTGGAAAAAAATATTATTTAGTGGGAGGTTGGTAAAATGATGGCTATGGAGCTTCCATCCTTGAACATACTTAAAACATGATTGGATGAGACTCTGAAAAAAACTGTTCATGTCATTTGTGCCCCTTGTTCTTTAACTGGTTATCACTGAGAAGAGTCTGTCTCTGCCTTCTTTCCTCCCCCACTGAACAGATACTTACATACATTGATAGGATCCCCATATCAATGGGGCAAAAGAGCCTTCTCTTCAGGCTGAACAGTCCTAGCTCTCTCAATCTCTCCTCACATGTCAGATGATCCAATGTCTTCATAATCTTCATGGGCCTTCACTAGATCTGCTCCAACATCTCTCGTCCTGGGGAACTCAGAGCTGGACTCAGGACCCCAGATGTAGTCTCACCAGTGTTGATCCTCCTCCCTTGATGTTTTTTTTACTGCAAGGGCATACTACTGTCTCATGTACAAACTGCTGTCCACCAGGTTCCAAGGTCATTTTTGGCAAACTCTGCATCCTAGTGCATGAGGCTATTCCTGCTTACATGCAGGACTTTACATTTTCCTTTTTCTTACTTTCTTGAGATTCCTGTCCTTTCTTCACTTTGTTGAGATCCCTCTGATTTGCAGCACGACCATCTGGTGAATCAACCACGCTCTCAGTTTGTTATCAACTGTAAACTTGCTGAGACTGCACTCTGTCCCATTCAATCAATAGTATAGGCACCAGTATTGCTCCTGTGTAGAAACTACTAGTGAATGGCCTCCAGAATTGCGCTGTTG
Organism: Apus apus; assembly: GCF_020740795.1. NCBI lineage: Eukaryota > Metazoa > Chordata > Aves > Apodiformes > Apodidae > Apus > Apus apus. The sequence continues at coordinate 125,173,519 of NC_067282.1, forward strand.
ATCCCAACATTTTGAGAGCAGCAGTTCAGTCCAGTTTTCAGTTCACTTTGATGTCCATTCTTGTGATTCATATTTAATCACTTTTTCAATGAGGATGTTATGGGAAACAGTGTTGAAATCTTGTTAAAAAAAGATAAACAAGCACCCACTCGTCTTCCCTCATTTATAGAGCACATTATTTCACCACAGAATGCTATCAGGTGGCCAGCCATCTCCAAATCCATGTTAACATTCCCAGTGACCTTCTTGTCCTTAGTGTTTGGTAAGAGTTTCCATGGCAGTGTGCTCCATCACATTTCCAGTGTTGTTGGACTGTTCCTCTGCCTCTTTCTTTGGCTGATATCAAACCATGCATTATGATGATAAAAATAGCCTTTTATTAATCTACTGTTATTGAGTGCATACAGTCTCCTGCCAAGACAGGTAAGTGAGCAACTGATACATGTATAAATCCAGTGCACTAGTTCTTCAGAATGCTGGGCAGTGAATTCATTCTTTTCTTGCTGAAATACAAAAACTTAATTTGCTTTCTTGCTTAAAATATGAAATTATGGATGTAGTATAAGCAAAAGTTCAGCCTTCTATACCTAACAGAAATATTTTTAGAAAATTCAAATGTGTGGCCTACGCTTCTCTTTAAAATGGCATTTGGATCTTCACTTCAGTGCTCTTTATTGACATAGTGACTGATACATATGCTCTTGAGAGCAAGGTGTCAATAGAATGAAATGCATGTACTGCTGCTATCAGTGAAGCAAAAATCAGCACCTAACAATCACAACTTTAAATACTGGAACAGTGGTCTAGATTATACATTAATATCTTTCAGAAACTGGTCATATAAATGAGTGAACACAAGAGCAGTAAGAGACACCATACAACACAGTATCTCTAACCTCTGCTATGGACTTTCTACATCACTTTGGGCAAGCCCATGAAGACTGCTGTCTTATAATAGTCTATGGATTTATTTATTTAGTGTTCAAAGAGGAACTTCAGACAGTCCCTCCACTGTTGTGGCTCTAGGTTGTGCATGATTTAGAAAGCTTGGATTTCTGTATGGCTTCTATCTACACCCAACGTAGTGCTGTGGTTATATTATATTCTAGTTGTCAATTTGAACAGTGAAGTAATATTTTGAGGTATAAAATTGTACAAAGAACATAAAACTTCTTCTTGGTAATTCAATTTTAAATATCTAGGATTTTATAGTTACTCTTATGTGTGTACCACAAAGAATTTGAAAAATCAGGTTATGTGTTAATAATGCTTAAATTATAAAAAGGAAATGCATTCAGCCGCAGTGTTGAATGCATACAAGCACTTTAAATAATAATACAAGTGATTTTTTTTTTTCATTACAGGAAATGTTGAAGGATGAAGTACGCACATTAACTTATAGAAATTCCATGTATCACAATAAACATGTTTTTAAAGATAAGATAGTCCTTGATGTTGGAAGCGGCACAGGAATCCTCTCCATGTTTGCTGCAAAGGCAGGAGCCAAAAAGGTATATGGGGTAAGAAGATTTTTTTTCTCCTATTTTAAGTTTGATTGTGCATTTTGCTTGAGGATTTGGCTTGGTGATTTATGTTTTCTTACTTGTCTTGGCTTGAAATTATTCTCTCCAAGCTCTTATATGGCTTGATTTACAGTGACTTCAGTGGAGTTCTGTTGTGTTCTGACTTGTAGTTTTGTGCCTTTTCCAAACAGAAAGATCTTTTCTTGTGTGGAATCTTTGGTGATCTGGTACATGTCCACATTTATTCTTGGCTGCAAAAAAATGTTAAAAGGACAGCAGGGTCAAAGGAACAATCTTGCTTTTTTAAGTTTTAAGTTCTGCATCTTTGTAGTCTTGGTAACAAATTTCTGTAATACACTTTTCCTTTTACATTGCTTCTCAGCAAATCATGCAAGAAACCATGTGCATGTCTTCTGTGCCAACAATAACACTTTTCAGAGGCAGAAGGAAATTATTACCTTAAATATGTTAAACTTTAGGAGCGTGAATGTGCACTTCTCTGCAAAGATGTCATTAAAGCATAGATTTGCTTCCTAAGAATATTCAGAGGTTTTTGGGCTGTCTCTAAAATGACAAATTAAGTTTCTTTTTGCTTTTGACTTGTTTGCCCTGCAGACACAACACAACATAGAAAAGAGGAACTAGATTCTGCTTTCTCTGTGTACTCTTGGGCAAAATTATATACTAAAACTTAGTTGTCTACATCTGTGTATTTGAAGACACTGTTTTCACTGAGTATTTAAACTGTGCATATTTATTACTGTTAATGATACACGAAATGCAAAGACTACTGCTCAGTTCTCAGGCTTATATTTTCAAAATCCATTATTAATTCTGAGTGGCTCAACTGAATATTAGACCAGAGCTTATAAGTACAGATAGCTGAAATCAGAAGGTACTAGTAAAATTTTCCGAGTTTAAACATGAGACTTAATATACAGAATTGTCAGTTAGAATGCATTTCTGGTAAAACCAAGTACACAATTTTTTACCTCAAAGCCTCAGGGATAATAAACCTGTAGCCTTCTCTGATGCAAGAATGCAGGTCTTATGAAGGATGTTGCACTGTTGTAGAAGCATAAGCATATACAAAATGATGCTACTATTCTCCCACCTTCCTGTCTCCCATATCCTTGGCCATATGGTCTTCCTCCCTCACTTTCGCTGGCACTTGTGGTTGTCTGATTTTACAGTGAGCTAGCTCACTGGCAGAAATTCATCCATTAAAAGAAAAGTAAATACTTTTCCACAGGTTTGGTTTTGGGATTTTTGTTTTGGTTTGGGTTTTTTGTTTGTTTGTTTGCTTGTTTTTTGTTTGTTAGTTTTTCTGCTTTGGACTTATTTACAGTTCAGGCTGTACCTCAGGCAGTTACAAAGCTCAGAGGCACACCCAGTGTCAGCTCACCCATGGATTGTTCAGCATTGAAGCTGGGGGAGTGTGTGGTATCCAGGAAACTTCGCTCTCAAAGGAACTTATTTAGATATGAAACCTCTGCTAAGCTCTGAGGGTTTCAACCTTCTTGCCACATGAGCTTCCTCACCATCAACTCTTTCACACAACAAGCTGCAGAGCTGTATTTGTGTTGGAAAAGCAGATATATTTCAAAGATCTAGCAGTGGCAATCTTACAGTCAAATCAAGACTTCATGGTTCTATTGGCAAAGAGTGCAAATAGAAACTGTGAGTGTTCCTTTTAAAAAGCAAACATTTGCCATGAGTTATTACATAGGGTTGAGATGTTCCAGTTTCTTATCTACAGTTAGATGTAATTTTTTAAATAGCATGCTGTGGAAACTGTTGACAAATGCAGAGTTTTGGTTTTCTGACTACAGTGCCACTGAAATAATTATCCTCTTTTTCACTCTTTCCCTTCTCCAAGTTCAAATTCATCAACTACCCTGTATGGTTCTTATCCCCTCTTACTCACTGCTAGAATTACTGCTTGCCACTCCCTCAGTCAACTGCTGGAATCTTCTCTAGGTCTTCAAGAAGTGTAAATCATAGAATCATTGACTCATAGAAAGATTTAGTTTAGAAGATTTGGTTTAGTTAGACTAGAAGTATCTGGTCCAACCAGCTCAAAGTCTGCATAAAGCAGACTGAAATTTAAAGCTGTATCAGGTTGGTCAAGGCCTTATCCAGTCCAATTTGGAAAATCTCCAAGGATGGAGACTCTAAATCCTCTCTCAGCACTTATTCCAGTGCTACTATCAGCAGGAATTTCCCTTGCTGACCAGGAGGAATTTTCCTTGCCGTATGTGATTATCGCCTTTAGTCCTGTCACTGAGCACTTCAGAGAAGAGTTTGATTTTGTTTTATCTGCAAGCCCTTTTTGGATAGTTGAAGGTAGCTATTGGATTGGGAGACCTCTTCTACAAGCTGAATGGAACCAGCTCTCTTTGTTTTGATTCTTTCTTCAGGTGCTCTGACTCCTAACCACTGTGAGAGGATAACAGTAGATCATGCAGTGATGTTCATCTAACTGGCAAGCTGTTCTAAGACATGTAAAGATAGGACTGGCATGTGGCTGTTGATGCTTGGGAGGGGTGAATGAGGGACAGAAAAATTAATTCAGTTATCCATTGAAAACTTGGTTCATCTCCTGCATTTAATCATACAAAAATCAGGACAATCACTGCAGTAGAACTATCTGAATTGTATGGTATTTTCAGACAAACAAGACAATGCAGATAAGAAGGAGTTAAGCTGACACATAAATGAAGACAAGTCAGATACTAGATGTTTTGTCTAAAAAGGTGGTGATGAGGACACTGCCCACGGGAAGAGGAATTCTGGGAATATGGTGACTGTTTCAGAAAAAGACCCAGTAAAAGAGGAGATATTTGGAACATTTAACTGAAGATTGAGAAGTAAAATGAAAGTAGAGATGAATACACATACACAGAACTAGATGCAGATGAAGAAACTCAAGGGACCCTCCAGGGTCCATAGTGGGACCACTACTGTTTAATGTCTTCATTAATGACATAGGTAGAGGTATTGAGTTCACACTCAGCAAGTTTGCAGATGACACAAAGCTGAGTGCTGCAGTTGACATAATTGAGGGAAAGGATGCCATCCAGGAAGACCCTGAAAGGCTGGAGAAGTGGACGAGTGTGAACCTCATGAAGTTCAACAAGGCCAAGTGCAAACTCCTTCACTTGAATCAGAGCAAGTACAGACTGGGTGATTAACTGGTTGATCCACTGCTGCCCTGCAGAGAAGGACTCGGGGATACTGGAGGATAGAAAATTGGATATGAGCCAGTAGTGCATGCTTACAGGTCAGAAAGCCAATTGTATCCTGAGCTGTATAATAAGAAGGCTGGTCAGTAGGTTGAGAAAGGTGACACTCTGTCTTTACTCCACTTTGGTGAGATCCCACCTGGAGTACTGCATTCAGCTCTAGGGTCCACATAACTAGACAGACATGGACCTGTTACAGCGGTTCCAGAGGAGGGCCACCAAAAATTATCAGAGGGCTGGAACGTCTCTCCTATGAATAATGGCTGAGAGAGCTGGGGTTGTTCAGCCTGGAGAAGGCTCTAGGGAGACCTTATAGCAGCCTTTCAATATATAGAGGGGACTTGCAAGAAAGGTGGAGAGAGACTTTTTACCAGGGCCTATAGTGTTAGGACAAGGGGCAATGATTTGAAACTGAAGGAGGGTAGATTTAGATTAGATATGAGGAAGACATTTTTTATAATGAGAGAGATGAAACACTGGAAGAGGTTGCCCAGAGAAGTTCTGGATGCACCATCACTGAAAATGTTCAAGGTCAGGATGGACAGGGCTTTGAGCAACCTGATCTAGTGAAAGGTGTCCCTGCTCACGGCAGGGACATTGGACTAGATGATTTTTGATGGTCCCTTACAGCCGAAACCATTCTATGATTCTATGATTGTAAAATGAGGTGCAGACATACCTTACTGGAACACACAGTTTTCATTAAATCCAAATGCTTTGTAAAATTGGACAGATTTGAGCAGATTACTGAATTGCAAAAAGAAGTGGGGAAAAATCTGACAATAGGATTTTTATTCCTATTTCTTAACCTGTAGAATTCAGTGTTTTCCTTTTCTGAAATGAGTTGCTTTTCAAAATAAAATTGGACCAAAGAATATAGTAGAAAATAACAAATTTAGCTACCCCAAAAGCAAGTTTATTTACTGAAATATATCTTTCTTTCTGGAACATTTGAATGTTGCTTTTTAATTATTTTGCTTCTTTGAGAATGAAGCTGATTTTTGGAAACCCATAGTCATTCATGAAATAGAGCTTTTTATTCCTTTGCATTTTCTTCTTTAGAAAATTTGGAAAGCCACTACCAAGCACTTACATACACATTCTTTATTTAAAAATCATGTTCCCAGGAGGACAGGGATTGATATTATGAACATTATTATGTCTGGCTATTTCATTGGCTATATAAAAAACATAAGGGAATTGTGTGCCCTTCCATCTGCTGTCCTGCCATCTGTGAGTACAATCACAGAGGTCAAGCACAGTTTGGCTTTTAGAGGTTAAATGGAATTCCCTGAACATATGAGTATCAAACTAGAGGTAATCTAATCCTATTTTATATTCCCATAGGGGAATTACAGAGACAAGGATTATACAAAGTAGTTTTGACAGTGAAATGTCAGTTTTGGAAGAGGTAAGTTAGGAATTGATTTGGTGAGTACCAGCAACTTTGACCCACAAGATTTTAGAAGTGCACAAAGAAACAGAGAGTTTCATGGAACGCAGTACTCCTCTAAAAGTTGTCAAAGGTCAATTGCAAATATAGGCTTTTAGGCTAGAACTCAGATTTTTAAAAATGTAAGTGCAAATCTAGAACTAGAAGGTACATTGTAATTCCTTTCCTACTAAAAATACAAAACTGCTCATAGCAAAAGACGTGCATGTTTAGTACAGAGATTAATAGATCTACTCTGTTCTTGTGAGATCCCACCTGGAGTACTGTGTCCAGTTCTGGAGCCCCCAGCACAGGAAGGACATAGAGCTCTTGAAGCAAGTCCAGAGGAGGGCCATGAAGATGATCCAAGGGCTGGAGCACCTCTTCTGTGAAGACAAGCTGAGAAAGTTGGAGCTGTTCAGCCTGGAGAAGAGAAGGCTCCAGGGAGACCTCACAGCAGCCTGCCAGTACCTGAAGGGGCTACAGGAAAGCTGGGGAGGGGCTTTTTACCAGGGTGTGTAGCAAGAGGACAAAGGGTAATGGTTTTAATCTGGAAGAGGGCAGATTTAGGTCAGACATTAGGAACAAAATCTTTAGTGTGAGAGTGGTGAGACACTGGCACAGGTTACCCGGGCAAGTTGTGGATGCCCCCTCTCTGAAAGTGTTCTAGGTCAGGTTGGATGGGGCTTTGAGCAATATGGTTTAGCATGCTGCCCATGCAGAGGACATGGAGCTAGATGATCTTTAAGGTCCCTTCCACCCATTGACATTCTCTGATTCTATGGTTCTTTCAAACTTCATTTACGTTAGTTCTGGAACTGTGTGCAGCTGACTGGCATTTGTATTTGTATCATACAAGATTTATTCAGATAGAATTAGTTAGAGTTTTTTCACTGATGTGAGGTTTACCTCCAGCTCAGATGTTTTTGCTTTTCAGGAGTTATTTAAAAGGTGAGTTGTTTCTGACAGGTAGGGTATCTGTGTGCTAAACGTGTAAATCCTAACAAGTATTATTTTCAGTTCTGGAAAGCATACAGGAATCTGTCTTTTCTCTTGAAAAGACATGCAGATCTGGATTACTTTATAAATAAAATCATTTCAGCAATTTCTTATGTGTAAAATGTCTGTATTCAATGGTGTGCATTGCCAAAGATGATAGATTTTTCACAGAGAAAGCAATTCTTTCTTGTAACAGACCAGTATTGGCATAGTTTGAATTCTAACATTATTCACAACTTTTTCACAACCAGTTTAACTCAAACACAGACTGCAATTTAAATAGTAAGATACTGTTGATCGTGATCCTGCCCACACAGGATTGATTTCTAGAATCCAGGGTTGATTTTGTTTGGAAAAGACCTTTAAGATCATGAAGTCCAGCTGTTAACCCAGCACACTGCCAGGTACACCAATGAACCACGTCCCTACCTAAGCACCACATATACATGACTTTAAAATACCTCCAGGGATGGTGAGTCAACCACTTCTGGGGGCAGCCTGTTCCAGTGCCTGACAACCCTTCCAGTAAAGAAATTTTTCCTAATATCCAAGCTTAACCTCCCTTGGCACAACTTGGGGCCATTTCCTCTTGTCCTGTCACTTGTTAGTTGGAGGCAGAGACCAACCCCACCTCTTTTCAGGCAGTTGTAGAGAGCACTAAGGTTTCCCCTGGGCCTGCTTTTCTCCAGGCTAAACAATCCGAGTTCCCGCAGATGCTCCTCGTAAGACTTGTGCTCCAGACCCTTCACCAGCTTTGTTCCCCTTCTTTGGTCCTGCTCCAGCACCTCAATGTCCTTCTTGTAGTGAGGGGCCCAAAACTGCACACAGTATTCAAGGTGTGGCCTCACCAGTGCTGAGTACAGGGGGACAATCCCTTCCCTAGTCCTGCTGGCCACACTATTTCTGATACAAGCCAGGATGCTGTTGGCCTTCTTGGCCACATGGCCACACTTCCGGTTTATTTTCCACTGATTATCAACCAGTACCCCAGGTTCTTTTCCACTGGGGAGCTTTCCAGCCATCCTTGCCCAAGTTTGTAGAGTTACATGGGGGTTTTGTGACCCAAGTGCATGACCTGGCATTTGGTTTTCTCACACAATTGGCCTCAGCCAGTCATTCCAGACATCCCTCTGTAGAACCCTCCTTCCATCAGACAGATCAACACTCCTGGCCAACTTGGTGTCATCTGCAAACTTACCGAGGTTGCACGTGGTCCCCTCATCCAGATCATTGAAAAATATATCAGAGAGAACTGGCCCCAACACTGAGCCCTGGGGAACACCACTCGTGACCAGCTGCAAACTGGATTAAACTCCATTCACCACAACTCTTTGGGTCCAGCCAGCCAGCAAGCTTTTTACCCAGCAAAGTGTATATCTGTCAAAGCCATGAGAAGCCAGCTTCTCCAAGAGAATGCTGTGGGAAACTGTATCAAAGGCTTTACCAAAGTCTAGTAGGTAGACAATGTCCAGAGCCTTTCACTCATCCAAAACTTGAGTCAACTTGTCATAGAAGGAGATTATGTTTGTCAAGCAGGACCTCCTTTCATAAAGCCATGCTGTCTTGGTCTGATTATGTTGTTGTCCTGTATGTGCTGCATGATGGCATTCCAGATGGCTCCATAACCTTCCCTCACACCACAATCAGACTGACAGGTCTGTAGCTCTTTGGATCCTCCTTTTGCCCATTCTTGTGGATGGGCATCACATTTACCAATCTCCAGTCAACTGGGACCTCCCCAGTTAGGCAGGACTGCTGATAATGGAAAGTAGCTTGGTGAGTACTTCTGTCTTCTTCACTGCTGGCTTGTCGTTCAGTACATGGGGACAGCCTGCTCCTGCACCTTTAAGATTTCCTTCTTGAAGAATATTCAGCCCTGCTGGGCTCCTTTGCCCTTCAGGACTGACTCCCAAGAGACTCTGTCAACCAGTCTTCTAAACAGGCCTATGTTTGCCCTCCACAAGTCCAAAGTAGCAGTTCTGCTGACTCCCATCCTTACTTCTCCAGAAGTTGCAAACTCTGTAATTTCATTATTGCTATGCCTCCAACATCACCCACAAGTGCTTCTTTGTTTGCAAGCAGCAAGTTTAAGGGAATGCCTTTCCTAACTGGCTCCCTCCCCAGCTGTGTCAGGAAGTTCTCTTTCACATAGTCCAGGAACCTCCTAGACTGTTTCCTCTCTGCTCATCCATCAGATGTCTGGTAAGTTGAAGTCCTCCAGGAGAACAAAGGTTAGCCATTGATTTACTCTGTATCAATGGTTATATGCTCTTTAAGAGTCTTTGCTACCTTCAGTAGATTCTGGTTTTATTCATATAGCCGAGATCTCTAACACATAATTATTCTTCCTCTTGCTTTTCCTTTTTTCTTTTTTTCCTAGATCGAATGCTCGAGTATATCTGACTACTCAGAAAAAATTATCAAGGCCAACCACTTGGACAACAGTAAGGCATATAAAAATATTTTCTTCAGGAGAAAGAGAAAAAAACTTTTACTTTTTCTGATTAGTTAATGTGTGGTTTATATGTAAATTGTAAAGTTTTCCATTATTTGCTTATGTAAATACAACACTAAACATGTCATTCTAGGCACTGTAACAGTTCCTCATGGGAATAGTAACTTCTCCATGTACTTCTAGCCTGACAGACAACAGAAGCAAATAGGAGTCATCAGCAGGTAGTTTGATTTAGCAAAGCAACGGGCTTCATATTAGAGCTGAACTTTACAAATTAATTTTGCCATTTGAATTTTATCTTACCTCTTTAATAGAATCCACACACACAAACACACAAAAAGCAAAAGGTACTTCATATCAATACAGATTTTTCACTAGGAGCTTCTTCTGACTTCCAACTTTAAAAAATAATTATTTTTAAAACCATATTGAAACACACAAATGAAAATGTTCAATTTGCAGAATAACAGTATCACATAAAACTTTTTTTTTCCTTGAAAAGAAAACTGTTGAAATTTCCAGAGATGTGGAAACACTTCAATTTAAAACAAACAATCAAAAAACAACAACAAAAAGAAACAAACAAACAGAAAAGACCAATCTACTGAAAACTTAACCAAAATGAATCTGCAAGAAGCCCTATATCTCGTCTTCAGCCTTCCTTGAAATCACTGCACACGTCTCTCTGTAACAACCTAAAAAGCCAGGCTTTTTTTTAAACTGAGTCTGTGAGACAGTCCGTGTTTAAAAGTGCTCTTTTTGAACAGCTTGCCTTTGTAGCAGAGCAGCACAGGTCATAGCTGTCTAGATTGTATCATTTGCCCCCCACTCTCCGCCACTTTTCACTTTTATCTGCACTGGTGCTGTGCTAGCACATGAGCAAGAATAGATTTCTGTTCTGGTTTAGATCTGCTCTGATTTTTATTGCTGTCACTGGCACATTCTGATTGACAGAGGGTGGTTTGGGAGGATAATTTATTGTACAGAAGCCATAGTCAAGTGGTGTGGTGTGAAACAAATAGCAGTGAGGTGGGATATAATAGGGCAGCCTGCTTATGCAACTTTTGGTTCAGAAAAAAAAGGAACAGAAAATACTCTCCTCCACAGTACGGATAAAGGACTAAAACAATGAGGTCTTGACCTCAGTTTGGTTATCCTGCATGTTTATACAGAGCCTGTATGTTCCCAGAATGACCTTTCATCAAATAGCTACACAAACAGCATACCACAAACCAATTCACATTTAAATTTCCAGCAACAGGAACTGTGGGTGAAGGGACCATTGTCAGATTAAACAAGAAGGATCCACTGTGCTCCAGAGGTAGCAGAAGGTATTTATCTCTGCTGCTTCCTCCTGTTTCTCCAAAGAGCAAGTACTTGAAAAAACTGCTCAGGAAGAAGTGGAAATCCCCCCCCCTCCTTTGACAGGAGACTTGCCTGGACTGGTTTAGTGGTCTGCTGAACTGCAGTTTGTTTTCCAATGTAAACAAATCACATAACTGAACAAGCATCTACACTTAAACACTGTGTGCTGACCCACATTCACTTTTATTTTAATGCAAGCAGGTACTGAGCCAAAGGATCTTGTTGCTTATGGAATTTTTTTCTTTTTTTCCACCCTAATTGTTTAGAGAAATGCAGAGTCAGCAAAAGGGGTTGAACCAAGAGAACATTTACTGTTTCCAGAACAAATACAGTACAGCTAGGGACAGTACAATCTGTCCCCACATGGTGCCTTATGAAGGGAAGTGAGGTGGGAAGAACTTGTGCTGCTGCTGCTGCTCACACTGTGTCTGTTCTAGGTACAAACAGAAGGCTTCAAAGTCTGCAGGTGTGTCACTCCAGCAGCTGTTAGCAGTACTCAAATTCAATCCAAAAGAATTGTGGCAGTGAAAGTTCTCAGGAGAAGAAAGAACTAAAGAGAATTTGTGACTGGAGTTTATAGACATGAAGCATCTTCAGTGTAACAGCAGATTAACTATTGAGCTACTAGCTGTGAAGGGAAGGAGTTTAAAGAATGGAAAGGAGTACTCTGCTCTTTTCCAGTCTCCTGATATTAATACCAGCTGATACTTTGTGTTACCAGTCTGAACCAGTGTGTTCCCAGGCATTTAGGGAGCCAGTCTGGATTAGAAGTTTGCTACACAAATTAAGTGGCCATACCTGTTTAGATTAATACTAGTACTACAGGTATTTTGGAAAGACAAAACTTCATTTTCCCTGGGCTGAGTTCTAAAAAATGACTAAACACACACTTCCCCTCTTAAATGGCTAACATAGTTCTAGCTAAATTAAAATACCTTCATCTTCCTCAAACTGAATGTTGATCACTTTCATAAATAAAAATTGCCATCACTAAAAACTGCCATTTATTAAGAGTAATACAGTAATTTTATTAATTAGTAATGGAAAGTAAAATATTCCCTCCTCACTTTATTCCTGAATCACAAGTACATCAGTTACTTTGTCAAGGTAGAATCCAGAACCAAGAGACTTTACTCGCTGCAACAAAAAATATAAATAGCAGACAAACACAAGCTGAAAATCATTTATCTGAAGGATTTGGAATACGTTTATATATAAAAATATAGTTTTTAAAATGCAAGAATGATTGGTGAATTTTGTACTGATCCTAAAACTGATTACTGATCCTAGTGTTTGTTACTACTAAACTAAATATGGAACAGTAGTTAATTTTCCTGTAAACAAAGAATCTGTTCTAATATCAATCAATTCTATTGATTGCTTGTTAATTTGCTTTTGCAGTGCATACCCAGTATCCTCTAAGTAGTATACAGTTTTGCCAGTCATTTAATGTGCTGTGTTGTAATAGTATCTCTGAGGATCTGGTATGCTACTACATCAAACTTCTAGCAACCTTTTTAATCTCCTTGAAGCTGATTTAGTGACAAAATACCTGATGACAATGTTTTCCAGCAGTCACTTTAGATAACTGTGGGATGTTATGCAAGTCTAAACCAGACAGAAGATTCATGGTGAGAATGCCTGTATGTTCTGAGATTTAATCATGAAGCAGAAGGGAATGAATAATTATTTTTCATTAGAGAGCTGTGTTTGTACAAACTTTCTTGTTTGTGTACTGTCAGGCTAGATCTTACTTTCTCAGTTGACTCAGCTCTCCAGAATTTGTGGAAGAAATAAGCATTAGTTTCCTCATTGTGGAGCCAGCATATGTTTGAAAACAGATGAAAATTTGAACCTACTTCCATAAATCTCTGATATCTGAGTGATAAGATCATTTATCTGTTACCCTAGAGAGATGTTTAAAGGATTCTAGGTGTGTTTTTGCATTACTTGATCAATGATCTAGAAATCTTCCAAATTCCAAAGGGCATGTAAAATGAGATCATGCAGGTAACCAGGTAAGGCTTGTTTTTCTGGTTCTTTTTTTATATACAGTTTTTATTTGCTTTTGGCTTGGGGTGGTTTGTTTGCTTTTCTTTTATACTGATACTAAAACTTTTGTTTATTATACTTATTGCAAGTAGCTTTAAAATAGTGTAAATCCATCGAGTCACATCTACAGGCATTCAAGAAGACAGTCATATTGAAAAAGGTCAGCCTGACATTTACCAACAACAAACTTAGTCAGGTGTTTTATTACGTGAAATGTATTTCTTTGGATTCTTTTTTCAGTAATCACAATATTTAAAGGTAAAGTGGAAGAAGTTGAGTTACCTGTGGACAAAGTAGACATCATCATCAGCGAGTGGATGGGTTACTGTCTATTCTATGAGTCAATGTTAAATACAGTCATCTTCGCACGAGACAAGTGGCTGGTAGGTGCTCTGCATGTTATACTCCTTGCTGGAGCAATCATAATTTATTTTCTGATAACAGGTCTTCCCTCTCCTACTCCATAATAAAACACAGTTACATCTCCATGTGCCACTTTCTGGGCTATAACAAAAAAATTAGCAACGAGATTAACAAAGAGAATCTCAGTGAAAGAGCTTTGCTTTTGATTAGCTGCTGGTGAAATTTGTATAGGCAGTATGTACTCACATTGCCACAGGCTGCAAGAGTTGCTGAGATTAAAGCTGATGTGACAATCTGAAGGAAAACAATAAAGGCATGCAAGGGGTGCTTGTCTGGTTTTTGTATGTGCAGTTCAAAATGTGATGTCTTTGTCAGGTGAATAGATTACGAGATCCATTTCCCCACAATTCATCAACAGAAACCTGGAGGGCTAATGTTTCCAGACCGAGCTGCTTTGTACGTGGTAGCAATTGAAGACAGACAGTACAAGGACTTCAAAATACACTGTGAGTAAACGCCTAACAGTAAGACTTTTCTATGGTTATTTTCTTAAAAGTATTTGATTTGTAGTGGCCTGCTGTAACCTCTTCACTGACAAAGTTTTGCAAACGCCAAGAAATCATGCTGACTAGGCCAGAATCCCAATATAAACACGAACACTTGGAAAACTCCAGTCTGGTGATCAATGCAGGACCACTGCAGTGTTTCAAAGTGCACAAAGGAAAAATGCATTACTAAATTGATTTAAACTTTGTTTAGAGTTATGTTGATATTTCTATCTCTATTTTGAGATGTGGATTTTAGGTGATTTAATTTTGTTGTTTTTTAAATAAATACACGATCTTACATAACTGTTATTAAAATTAGCATTCTTCTTTTCCCATCCAGGTTTTTGTTTTTAAAATAACAAGAACAGAAAAATTAATAAGATCATAATTAATTGTAAATGTTAAGAAATTAGTCTAGAAGAAGGATATCTGACAAGCTTGTTATGAAGAAAAAATTTAATTATTTTCAAACTTTTAAAAAGACTTTATGTGATAATTTTTAAATTAAAAATAAGGATCAGAAATTTCCACTTTACTCTGATGTGAAAAAAGTTCTAAACTTTTTTTTTTACTTCATAGGTGCATAAAATTGACTTTTCCTTTACATTTAAAAAGGGGGCCGGGGGGGGGGGGGGGGGGGGGGGCGGGGCTTGAAGTTTCACTGAGTAAATGGTGCTGTTAGTGACCTCTACAGGTCACCTTGTTCAGCTTCGTACTCAAAGCAGGTCAGATTTTACAGTTAAAGGAGGTCACTTCTCACAAAATATATGGAGTTAAAAAGAGGTATGAAGCCTCCTTTCTGTAAAGGAATCAAAGTCATTTTAGTCTAAAAAAAAATCTGTTACGTCTTCTTCCACCTTGCTTTTGAACTCCTTCCTTTGCAGGCCTTGCCTTTTTCTTTTTTCAGAGACAATACATCTGTTCTCAAATCATTTGTTTTTTCACAATTAAAAAGAAAATGTTTTGTGTTCTTTTCCTGCTCTGAAATGTGTTTTCCTTTAAGATACTTTCTTTTTTCCCCTCACTTGTTATACATCTGTGTCTTCTTTAGTTATTTCCATTTCACCACCTATCTGTACCACCACCTTGTCTCCTTTTTCTGCTTATAAACCCTTGATAGCTTCTCCTTACATTTCTATTTTTCATCTCTCTTCCTCGTCTCTTAAGGTAAAAAGTCTTGCCTTCATATGAATGCAGGGCTGAGCATTTCAAAGGGCACTCAAGAGCCATCATATTGATTAAGAAATAGTGTAATATAGGATTTCTAAAAAATCTGACTTCTGATTTCTCAAAAATTATTAATCAATTACTCTGATTTCCTGCAAAATGTGAACCCTATACTTCTATGTTTTAAGCCCTGCAATAGGTCTCTGTATCCTGCAGCCTGTGGCAAGTATTTGAAAGGCATTCCAAGTAGGCTAAAGTACATCAAGTGATGGATGCTCAAGCAACTCTGTTAATAAATTGTTCCTTCAGGGTATTCCTAGTTCCCTGAGTAACCACGTAAAAACATATGGCTTCTCTAAATATAATCTGAAGTTCCCACATGCTCATGATGCCTAAAACAAAAGTTTTGATAACCAGCTCCCCTGAAATATTGAGAAACTCACAATCCAATAAAGAGATAACATATCAAAGAACTTTTCATGTCCAGATTTGTTCCAATTTAGAAATAAGTAGCTTTTTTGCTCATGCTACCTTTTCAATCATAGTCCTCTGGGAATACCAGTAGCTCAAATGCTGTGCTCTGAAGAAGCAAGACATTTCAAACGTGGTTCACTATCGCTGTTTATGAGTTTGCCTTGCTTCTGTTCAAAAAATTTTATTTTTTAAAAAAAGTTCACAGTATTCAGTTTAGACTTTCAGATGGAGTACTGAAGAGAGCTTGACTCCTAGGATTCATAAGACTAAGATTTCATTTTTTGGAGATTTTTGTTTTCATTTTGTTATGTAATCTTAAATACAAAGTCTGTGTACTTTTCAATGACTCAATGTTTTAATTTTGTTCAAGAAAAAAACCCCGCAACTATACAAAACACAAAAACAAGAAAACCCCAAAACCTTAGCAAGAAGCATTTATTGGAACAACCAGATGAACAGTTCAAATACAGAAGATCAGCATGGCTTTTAAATCTTATAGAAAGTGGACATTTTGGTTTTTTTCATTATATACATGCAGACTGGAAGCTGGATGCCCCAAATATTGCAATACACCTATAATTCTACTCCAGTCAGTAATTCACTAGGTAGTGATTCACTAGCTGAAACTAAGACTACCTAAATAACTAAAAGGACATTCAAACTGCTGATTGAATAGCAATCTACAAATATATATATATATATTAACCAGAAAGGATGAAAGAGTCTTTGTGGCTATTCCCAAGTCTCAACCTGACATATGACTTTGGGCAACAATCTGAGATGTCTAAAGCCATAAAAAGTCATTGACAAATCTCATATAACACAGATTCAGGTAGAACAATAAACAAGGAACACTTACTCAAAGATGTACATTGAGGGGTTATTTTGCCACAACTTGATTATTTGTAAAACAGCAATGATAATATAGGCAACCAGGGCAGGGAGTGACGAGCTAAAGAGGAGAGCTGAAAGGAAGGGGATGGTAGAAATTATTTCAAATGAAAGATGTTTTGAGAAACAAAAAGTGTTTTTATTATTACTGCTAATCTTTGACACATCCATTTGCATTGACAGGGTGGGAGAATGTGTACGGCTTTGACATGACCTGTATTAGGGATGTTGCCATGAAGGAGCCTTTGGTGGACATAGTAGATCCAAAGCAAGTGGTGACCAATGCCTGTTTAATAAAGGTTTGGTAATTCCAAATATACCTAATTATTAATGTTTACACCTAACTGTAGGATTATTTGGAGACCTGCTGCTTATGTTTTAGTACTATCTTTGTATGCTTCTAACTATCTGCAGAAGCCATCACATAGAATGCTACCATACCAAGAAGGAAAATTGTATAGTTTTAAATTAGTCAATGCTAATATCTTGCACTTGACCAGTACTGTCACTTGAGCTAAGCATGACCATACCTTGATCGCTTATGAAATACCCAAAATAAGATGTGCGTTGCGACTCTACTCATTTGGCTACTGCTAACGGTAACTTCAGACCCTCACAAATTATACATGAGCAGATACTGTATAAATAGAGAGATGGTGTGTTTAGATATGAATTTTCATTGCCCTACCTTCTTGTAAATAGAAGTTGGAAATTACTGATGGAATGCTGCTGAGGAGAAGGGGTAAATTAATTCTGTTTGCAGTAAAAAAGACTGAAGCATCGGTTTCCAACTTGGTCAGCTCTGATGAAATAACTCTGATTTACTCCAGAGCATATTTTATTTGTATAACTTCTTAATTCTTAGCCTTATCCAGAATGTTACTGTGACCTCCCAGCCCCCATATCTGTAGCCAGAGGACAGCTTGTATCCTGTTCTACACATAAGGCTGAATGGTCGCTACTCCCTGTTCAGAAGACCAAGTTAAGAATCCATAGCCTGCAAGAACACATGGAAGCTCTAAAATTCCTTCCATGTGAAGGAATCTTCCTCATGTTGGACTACTCTTATTAATAAGGCTATCTGCATCAATAGCAGTGGTAGTATCAGGTCCAAGATGGGTCCGGATGAAATGCATCCAAGGGTGCTGAGGAAGCTGGCGGAGGTCATTGCTAGGCCACTCTCCATCATCTTCGGTAAGTCATGGGTAACAGAAGAGGTGCCTGAGTCCTGGAGGATAGCAAATGTCACTCCAGTCTACAAGAAGGGCAAGAAGGAGGACCCGGGTAACTATAGACCGGTCAGCCTCACCTCCATCCCTGGAAAGGTGATGGAACAACTTGTCCTTGGCACTATCTCTAGGCATATCAAGGACATGGGGGTCATCAAGAGCAGTCAACATGGTTTTACCAAGGGTAAGTCATGTTTGACCAACCTCATAGCCTTCTATGAGGAAATTACTAGGTGGATAGATGATGGTAGAGTGGTGGACGTGGTCTATCTTGATTTCAGTAAAGCATTTGACACCGTCTCCCACAGCATCCTTGTAGATAAGTTGATCAAGTATGGGTTTGATGATCAGGCAGTGAGGTGGATCAAGAACTGGTTGAAAGGAAGAAGTCAGAGAGTTGTAGTCAATGGGGCAGAATCTAGTTGGAGGCCTGTGAGTAGTGGAGTCCCTCAGGGGTTGGTACTGGGACCGGTGTTGTTCAACATCTTCATCAACAACCTGGATGAGGGTACAGAATGTAACCTCAGCAAGTTTGCTGGTGACACCAAGCTGGGAGGAGTGGCTGACACACCAGAAGGCTGTGCTGCCATTCAGAGAGACCTAGACAGGCTGGAGACTTGGGTGGGGAAAAACCTGATGAAGTTCAACAAGGGCAAGTGTAGAGTTTTGCATTTGGGGAAGAAAAATGCCATGTACCAGTACAGGTTGGGGGCTGACCTGCTTGAGAGCAGTGTAGGTGAAAGGGACCTGGGGGTCCTGGTAGACAGGAGGATGACCATGAGCCAGCAGTGTGCCCTTGTGGCTAAGAAGGCCAATGGCATCCTGGGGTGTATTAGAAAGGGTGTGGTTAGTAGGTCAAGAGAGGTTCTCCTCCCCCTCTATTCTGCATTGGTGAGGCTGCATCTGGAGTATTGTGTCCAGTTCTGGGCCCCTCAGTTCAGGAAGGACAAGGAACTGCTGGAAAGAGTCCAGCGCAGAGCCACAAAGATGATTAAAGGAGTGGAACATCTCCCTTATGAGGAAAGGCTGAGAGAGCTGGGTCTCTTTAGTTTGGAGAAAAGGAGACTGAGGGGTGACCTCATCCATGTTTACAGATACGTAAAGGGTGAGTGTCAAGAAGATGGAGTTAAGCTTTTTTCAGTGATGACCAGTGATAGGACAAGGAGTAATGGATACAAATTGGAGCATAGGAGGTTTAAGGTGAATATCAGAAAAAAATTTTTTTACTGTGAGAGTGACAGAGCACTGGAACAGGCTGCCCAGAGAGGCTGTGGAGTCTCCTTCGCTGGAGACATTCAAAACCCGCCTGGACGCCTTCCTGTGTGATGTACTCTAGGTGACCCTGCTCTGGCAGGGGGGTTGGACTAGATGATCTTTCGAGGTCCCTTCCAACCCCTAGGATTCTATGATTCTATGAAGAGAGTGCTCATTTATGCCAAAGTTTCAGTTCTAATTTTTCCATTTCACTTTCACCAGTAACAAACACAGCATTAAGTATTCCCATATGCCAAATGGAAAGACACACCTTTAGTCTGCAGAACCTTTACTGAAAGCAGCAAAAAGAACTAGAAACTCTGTATATGTGTGCATGCACAGTCTGTCTGCACTGAGGGGAACACAAGATGGTTGTGTCTAAAAACAGCCTGAGCCAAAACAATTTAAAATTGCAATACACATAATATAAACAGCTATTCAGACTGCATAAAATATGTCTGGAGAGTGAGAAATCAGGTGGAAAAATGAGTTGGCTTCTCTGGAATAAAAAGCCATAAAAGCTGTATGCCCTTAATTGAAGTGCAAATCTAACACTTTCTTTAGGCCTTTTAAAGTAATTAGGTTTCAGAAGACAGACAAAATTTTTCAAACAATTCCTGTTCAGGTTTTATATTTAACTCTGTATAGCTTGACATCTTTTGTCCACCCAGACAGGTTGTGGAGTCTCCTTCTCTTAACACTTTCAAGAGCCATTTGGACACATTTCTGTGTGAGCTGCCCTAGATGGTCTTGCTCTGGCAGGGGGCTTGGACTCGATGATCTCCAGAGGTCCTTTCCAACCCCTACCATACTATGATTCTCTACAATGCATGGTGTTTTACCATGTAGTGACACCTTGGAAGCAAAGCAGGCAATACCTACACAAGCGGAAGCCACTCTTCATTCCAGAATCTGTCCCTAATCTTACAAACTGATCACTAAAAAAAGATAAAATAGTCAACTAAAGGCAGGAAGGAGGAAGGCTGTTGTTCAAACTAGCAATATGGAAGCAGGAAAAACAGGCTGCATTTTTAAAAAAAAAACTTCTTTTGTGTGTTTGCACATGGTTTATTTATATAAAGAGCATTTATTTGATCCTGAAACTATTTCTGAATTCACAGAATAATACTAGCCTGAGAAAACATTTGAGAATATGCAAAACAATAATGTTTAATTATTCAAGTGTTTTATTATAGCATTTCAAGATGGCACAGCTTATTCTTATTAGATTCACAAAAGCATTTTTAGGAGTGTATTCAACACAAAGTCAGCTAACTTAGGGTACCTACCAGATGAGTCTTGATTCCCTGCACATTGTTCAGTAGGTGCATCCTAGCAAACCAGTCAGAGCCCTGTGCTTCTGCAATTGTTTCAATTCCCAGTTTATATACTTCAAATTGTTCTACAAAATCAGGAAAATAAGATATCAACCCCTGCATTCTGTGTAACCATGACACTTAGGTAGAATGCTGGAGACTTGAGTAAAATTTCCTTATTTGGACTCTTCAGGAATTGGAGGCAAGGCAAGTCTTCCACCCTTCAAGGAACTCAAGCCACTAAGCCAAAGGTGCATGGCGGGGCGGGGGGTGGTGCATGCAAGGAATACAGCTTCTTCTCTGTGGTGGAATCAATTCCCCTTTGAATGATCTCTTAATTATATTCCAGGAGCACAGGAATTTTACTGACAAGTTGGAGTCCTCTGGTTAAACTCCCAAGTAATTAAGTCAGGGAGGATAATGGGATGAAAGCATCTTCAAACTATCAGAGCCAATAACTGATCTCAGGAAAAGTGTATAAGTGTCCTTTTGTGGGCCTACTGCTTTCAGTGACATTGCCTGAAAAAAACTGAGAAGGGTTTTTGCTCTTTTTTTCTTGCCCTTACCAAGTTTTGTTTCAACCTCAGTAAAATGATTGTTTTTTCTTCTCTGATCCCCTTGCACAGTGGAGAAATACAAAGGAGTTTATATTTTTTCACCATGTTAATTTGTGTCAGTACCAGAGACTAAAATAACAAAAAATTAATTGTTCACACAGCTGTAGAAAACTTGCAATGAGACATCAGCAAAAACTGACAAAACCAAATAGGAATTAAGAACATGCCACATCCCACTTATAATAAAAAGTACTGTTGGACGTCCCTGTGAACATCCTCCCCTATCTAGCCACAGAGAAAGAGTGACAAAAGAAGATGAATCAATCTACTTCTATGCTCCCACTTGACCCATACTTTCCAGGAACAGTTTAAATTTCCTGCAGGTCACACACTACTTTAAATTACATAGTTAAATGCTATTGAAAGCACAAACTGCTTTTCCTGTAAAAAAAAAAAAAACAACAAAAAAAAACCTATGCAACATTATTGTTTATCAGAGAACACAGCATAATAAAAAAAAAAAGAACTTGTCTGTGAGCACTGATGAGACCCATGTCCTTCACCCATGAGATTTAGGTCAAGGCATTCCTCATGATACTTCTCTTGCTCCACTGCAACCTCAGTGAACTCCCTATTCACAGTCCTTTCTCCCATCTTCTCCTAAAGCCAAGCAAGAGACACCCATGCCACTCATTTTCCATCTTTCTTCAAATACTGCTCTTTTCTTCCTAATTTGTTCTTCTCTACTCTTTTATCCACTTAAAAATCTTGCTTCCCTTTCCTAAGTGACTTTCCTGTTACTCTTTCCTTTCCTGCAGTTCTCCCTACAGTCTTCCTTTCAGCATTCTCAGATTTAACTCCTTTTATCCTCTCCCTCTCCCCCAAAAACACCTAAACCAAGCAATAGTCTAGTAATTTTCAAGCATTTCCTTCTGTGCAAACAAGAAAAGATGGCAGAAGAGAGGTCATGGCAGGAGGCTGAGGTCTCTGTTGTTTAGGAGCAATAGCTACACTTGCTTCCCTGTTATTACATCTAATAGAAGACCAAGGTATGCTGTAATATCTAGTCAAAACAATCTCAAATATTCCATTTTTCCTTTCACTGCTTCCCTGAAATAGCCAGAATTTAATGGTTTTTGTTTCTCCACACTAATACTGTCAGTTCTCTGCACTCTGAAAAAAAAGAGGGGAGAGGAGGGGAGAGGAGGAGAAAAAAGAAAAGGAAAAATAAGAGAGAAGAGAAAAAGAAGAGAAGAGAAGAGAAGAGAAGAGAAGAGAAGAGAAGAGAAGAGAAGAGAAGAGAAGAGAAGAGAAGAGAAGAGAAGAGAAGAGGAGAGGAGAGGAGAGGAGAGGAGAGGAGAGGAGAGGAGAGGAGAGGAGAGGAGAGGAGAGGAGAGGAGAGAAGAGAAGAGGAGAGGAGAGGAGAGGAGAGGAGAGGAGAGGAGAGGAGAGGAGAGGAGAGGAGAGGAGAGGAGAGGAGAGGAGAGGAGAGGAGAGGAGAGGAGAGGAGAGGAGAGGAGAGGAGAGGAGAGGAGAGGAGAGGAGAGGAGAGGAGAGGAGAGGAGAGGAGAGGAGAGGAGAGGAGAGGAGAGGAGAGGAGAGAAGAGAGAAGAGAAGAGAAGAGAAGAGGAAAAGTGAATGTGCTTTGTGGGCTTACTATTGCATTCAGTGCTCTTCTCACATCTGTATGTATGTGTGCAACTGACAATAAAAGTCAGCTCTTTAATGCTCATCAGAAAAGAGCATTTGACCCTTTCTCCTTCCCTTAGCAATTAATTTTACTTTTCAGCCTTCAGGTCAATTCCTTTCCTGAAGCTGGACATACTACTTGTACCAATGCCACCTGTCTGTCAGCTTCTACATCAGTTGACCCTTTTGCCTGCCATAATTAGTACTGCCTTCCCCATCACATCCTATGTTGGGGTTACCATTTCCATCTTTGTCCAAACCAAGACACTTAGTGCAAGGGGAGAGAGGAAGGGGAAAAACCCAATTCCAAATCCAAAACCAACCAACCAAAAAACCCCACCAAAACCAAATATTCACTTAGAGTTGAATCTTCAACTTACCTCCATTCTCATAAAATCCTAGCTGAGTAAGCCAACTGGCTGGGAAAGGGATCAGAAAAGAGGTGCAGGGGCACTCTAGATGCAACTTGAGTTACAATTTGCATGAGGAAACAGTTCAGGCAGCAAGTCAGCATTTTCCCCATCAGCAACCTGTGATTCAAGGCTGTTTCTTTCATTAGTTAGGTTGTGTTTAGGTAGGGTGATATAATTAATACCAGAAATATATAGCAGCTGGCAACATGGAATCTCAACCTCATTGTCATCATCCCCATCAGACCTAAATGATCTTCTGTCCATCATTTGCTCAGTCCTAGAACATTTGTCACAGGACAGCCTAAGAACCATTCTTTATGCACTGAATGTACAAACTGGACCTCTGTCTGTCCAGGGACATGTAGTATGGGTTGTTCCATAGTCTTTCATGCAGCATCAAACACAGTCTGGTCCTCCTTATTTGACTGATAATTCTGACACATATTGTTGCTCAGTTTAGCACATTTACATTTTTTTGTGTAATTAAGAGCTGTATTTTGATCAGATCCCTGCTTACCTATGCCCATTTTGTTGTTGTTTTTGAAATCTGGTAAATTGTGACTTTTCAACTTATTTTATGCAAAGATAGCAGTTGTCCCCAGTGCTGTTAGCGGTAATTAACATCCAATGAGCAGTGACACTTAGTATAAGAATATATAGTAGCCACAGTATGATTCAGAAAGATCACTAAAATGTGATCAGGCCAGTTTCAAAACTACATCGATTAATAAAAAAACCCCACATATGTCTCATATTTTGCATAGTAAAAAAAACTTATTCTGTCCTTAAGAAAATTACTGCAAAAGGGACCATTATTTTATCCAGTACATCTATTTAATATTTCTGAGACATTTCACTAACTTCTTTAATAAAAATACTTCTTGCTGCTCTTGATTCCACTTTACCCTGCAGAGCCAGCACTGCTCAGAGAGTGGGAGCTAGATCCCTTTTATGTGCCTTATCATTGGACTTAATTCATGATGTCCCCATAGTGATACCACTAAAAAGCCACCAAAAATTGCCGAAATCTGCATCTGTCACCCATCAGCCCAGTTTAGCTTGTCAAAGCAAACTTTGCAGGCTGCTATGGGAGTCTGCCAGAAGACTTCAGAAATTCTTATTCCCTTTTTTCTCTTTATCATCTTTTGAGGAAAAGAAGAAAAAAAAAAACCCTAGCCTAGCCTATCCTAGCTTTAAATAAGCAGTAATGAGTCAGGATGCCATTACAATGTACTAATTTTCATAATGGTTGTTGTTCTTGAACAATACTTCTAATCAGACAGACTAAAACTATAGGTTGCTTAAATCTTCTCACCATAAGATTTTTTTAGGTCTCAGAAGCACCTAATAACTGGTACATGCAAAGACCTCAGTAACTGAAATATGGCTGCATCTTTTCACGTCTTTTTTGCAGACTTCTTTTAGATTATAGAATGCAATTGCTATAAGAGCCCCCTATTGTTCCCTGAAGGAGGCTGAAAGAGCCCTCTAATGGACATTCTAAACTCAACTCTATTTCTGCATTGTGAGTCTGAGATAATGCTGGTGAAGTCAGTTATATGATTCCTGGCTTATGTTAGTAGGAAAGATTTCTCTGCATACATGAGCACTTTTGTTGTTAATACTGAGTTTCAGAATGATAGAGAGAAAAATATTGTGGGGTTATCTGGCTCTTACCAAACATGCCCTGACAAGGATAATAAGAACTCTGAAGATGCACTTAGGATGGTATCAGAAAGCACACTGATAGGAAACATTTCCACTAGAAGCAACAGAATACAATTAATAGTATTTCAGACTTAGTATCATCCCTATAATGGCTACAAGTTTAGGAAACAACCCAGATAAAAACAATGCCTAGCTGGGAAAATCAAATCTGTCTAAAAATCTCAGTTTAAGCCTTCAACAATGAGATTTAAATATTGATGGAAATAAGCAATCTTGAAGACTACATCATTGCTCCCAGCTACTCCAATCAGGCCATAGTATGATTTACATGATCTGCTTCTGTCTAGTTCAAGATTAAGATCCCTGTGCTTTCTGTTTGGAATTTGGTTATGTGACACAGGACTACAAAACATTATCAGCAAAACATGGGCCCCTCAGATGTTTTGATTGTCTGACACAGTCAAAGCACATTCCCTTCCAGAGATGCTCAAACAAACCAGAAGTTTATTTTTATTAAAGACGCAACTCTGCCATCTTTCCTCATGCTGACAGTTCCTGATGAAGAAAGGTCTTAGAACTGGGACATATACCTCCTTTTCAGCTTCCATTTTGCTTATATTTGCCAAAGCACATTTTTGCCTCGATTTCCTCCAGCTCCCACAGCCCCTCCCTGCCATCCCCAAGGACATACACTGTTCTGTGAGTGGCCTCCCTTGCCACACTGTCAACTTAGTCAGATAACTGGATCATTTTTTGATCATGAAATCATAGATTATTTTATATACTCATATGTACCATTGATTTCTTACAGTGTTAAAGGGCTGCCAGGTGTCTTTGTTGCTGCTCATTAAATAAATGCTTAAATACATCACTTAACACTTACTTTAGAGTCACAGACATCTACATGCAAATGTTTTTTTTTTCTTTCCCCTCAAAACAGGAAGTAGATATTTATACAGTGAAGACTGAAGAATTGGCATTTACTTCTGCATTCTGCCTCCAAGTTCAGCGTAATGATTACATTCATGCCTTGGTCACCTATTTTAATATTGAATTTACAAAGTGCCACAAGAAGATGGGATTTTCTACAGGTAATCTGCATTTCTTTTAATTTCATTTCTATTGCTATCAGTATTTCAGTGCTACTGGTCAGATGGTACAGGAAGGTTTACTGAACCACCAGCTTTTAATTTCAGTGATAAAAATTATTGTCCTGTGGGGGAGGTGAGTGGGATGAGGAAATGACAACTGCTTATAGGAATTCTGCAAGAAGAGAGGAAGGATTTAAAAATGGCTACCAAGCTTAGAATTCAGTGGGAATTATGAACCAGGAGTTCATGCCTATCACCAGTTATATTTAAATCCTGTGTCAGGTTTCTCAGATTAGACAGGTAATTGTCAGCTCAGTGAGAGATAGCAGCTCTGCAACCTAGTTTCCCCAAAATCCAAAATTCAACAAAAGCTCTTGCTAGTCTTAAAGACTCAAACAAATCCATTATTTTTTTCCAAGATACAACCACACAAACATTGTTTACATAAATTATGCCTAACAACCCAAATGTGAAACTGTAGTTTATCTTGGTGAGCAAATATTTTGAGGAATAACTCCACTCCCGTAAGGTTTCATTTACCAAAGTAAATAAACTAGTCAGTGTTGCAAGAAATGTAAAAACCTCATGACACCTTTAGTTACAAGAACAACCAATTACAGTTGGTGCTAATTGCAGTTAGCACTGTTACACAACATAAAACTGGCATAAATGGGACCTGATGTAAGCTAAATATTATTAGAAATGTCTTTTTTTTTTTTTCTCCCTTCACAGAAGCTGTCAACCTTTTACAGGAGATTCAAAGCTCAAAGTACTTTGTTAAAATACTTCTTTATATTTGATTCTAGAAGTATAACCGCATGGATGGTTAGTTGGTACCTCATATTATATTTTTCAGTATCCATATTTTCCTGGTCTTTCTATAAATGTACTAGAAAGTACTAGAGTACTTTCCACACCATGGCAGGCATCAGTATGTGCTGGGAAACAAAGTGTAACTCAGGAGACATGAACAATCTGGGAGTCACTGTAGTGGTATCCTGAGGTGCTAATATTTCTGTGTTCATGCTGAACAAAATTATCTTATGTGGAAAACACTTGAGGTTCTCGGCATTTGCTTTTTCCACAGAAAGCATGTTTTTTCAGCAGAAGGCAGCCCATTAATCCTTTCTAAAATATTATAGTCAAACCTCCAGTTTGATGTAAAAAAATAGTATTGAATTAACAGTGTAGTTGCTGTGTTGTAATGTTAACTGGAACCTACCATAGTAAAGGAGGTCTACTTATATTGCCTTATGAAAGGTCTTTCATATGGAGAATGTGGCTTTGTAGAATCATAGAATGGTTTGGACTGGAAGGGACCTTAAAGATCATCTAGTTCCAACCCCCCTACATGGGCAGAGACACCTTCCACTAGACCAGGTTGCTCAGAGCCCCATTCAACCTGGCCTTGAACACCTCTAGGGAGGGACCATCCACAACTTCTCTGGGCAGCCTGTTCCAGTGTCTTACCACCCTCACACTAAATAATTTCTTCCTAATACCTAACCTAAATCTACCCTCTTTCAGTATAAAACCATTACCTCTGGTCCTCTCATTACATGTCCTGGTAAAAAGTCCCTCCACAGCTTTACTGCAGGCCCCCTTCAGATACTTAAACGCTGCTATGAGGTCTCCTTCCAGCCTTCTCTTCTCAAGGCTGAACAACTCAAACTCTCTCAGCCTGTCTTCATGGGGAGACATGCTCCAGGCCTCAGATCATCTTTGTGGCCCTCCTCTGGACTCTCTCCAGAAGCTCCATGGAATGTGTTTCTGTCATATGTGTGCATATAAATATACACATTTTAACAAACATCTGTTGAATAGATTAACATATATCAGTAATATTTTCCAGCCATTGTCCCATCAGCAAATCTGGTCCTCAAACCCAGGCATTCTTTGCTTGACTCTTAGACATGCCAGTGATTAGGAATCTGAAGTGACAAGAAGGATCCATTATTTTATTGCAAGGAGTTGCTTGTCTGCAGAGTACACATAGACTTGCTCCAGTATCGGTGTAACAGAAGATGGATAAGGACTTTCTTGCCTCTTCTTGCCTCTTGAGTGTATGGAATAAGGAAGGCTCACTCAGGCACTTAGAAAAAGTTCTGCAAGACCATTACAGATGGGCTTAACTTCCCTTAGCATAAAGGAAGTGAGAACATAAGGAAGGAGAAAGGTTAAATAGTATTAGGGAGAAGAGGCTACATTTAGACAAAACCTAGGGCAGATACAATTTGACAGAGTGTTTCTCTTACAGAGAGGTTTTTACAGACCCATCTCAAATTACAAACATATATACAAGGTATTTTGTGCCTTCCTGTCATAAAAAACGGGGGAAAGGAGTCACGATCTCCAACATTTCTGAACCTCTATTAAGAATGTTGTACTGCCTGAAAACCTAGCTTCTACAAACTACCAGTAGCTCCCCCAGGTTGCTACTTCAGAGGCTCTGAATGCTTAGTCATTCACTCCCACATTCTAGGATCCTTTCAATCTTTGATGACCTGCCCTTTCTCCTAGTGGCTCAGCCTCCTTGGAGGCTTGCTTGAGGAGGCTTCTTATGTCTCCTAATTCTGTCACTCGGCAAGTGCTACATTTCTCCTATTCAATTATTTGCTTTACTGCTATTTCTCAAAACATTTTACTTCAGTAACTAACTTCTCCAGCAGGCTGTGTAGCCCACTGAATAAAAAGGCTGGATGTCATTGCATACAAATGAGGAAGAGCTGTTAGGCAGATACCCATGCAGATAAGATTTTCAAGTCCGTGTTCAAGTTATTTGTTAGTTTTTGACAAGGGCTTCTTATAAAACCAAAGTTCATGCTGGCCTTCTTTCATGCAAATGAGGCAACAGCCATATCACCAATTACAGCAGATCTTAGGAACCACTCTGAAGCCCTGGGGAACCAATTTATTGTGACTCCTCTGCACAGTACTTGGTCCAGGGCTTCCTATGGGTCCCATGTGGTGTCCTTCTAATTGCAATAAGACAAGTATTATTCATGTGGAGGAGTTAATTGTTTTTCAAACTATCTAAAATAATGGAAGACATACCTTGCAGCCATTGGAGATGTAGGGTTTTAATAACATGAAACTGATAGTACATGAGTTGTGTCTCAAGGTATGCCATCAGGACTACAGAACCTTAAACAAGTCAATAGGACCAGACAGGAGGCATCCAAGCATGCTGAGGCTGCTAGTCATTGTCATTATAAGGCTACCCTTTGACATGTTCAAGAAGTGCAGTAAGCGGGATCTATGAAACTACAGGCCAGTCAACCTCACTTCAGTTTCTGGGGAGGTTATGACACAAATCCACCTGGAAACTCTTACCAGCTATATGAAGGACCAGAAGGTGATTGAGAAGAGGTAGCAAATAATGCCTGACCAGCCTGATTGCCTTTTAGATGACTAGCTTTGGCAATGAGGGAAGATCAGTGTTGTTGTATACCTTGAGTTTAGCAAAGCCTTTTATACAACCTTACATAGGGTCCTTACAGCTATATTAGAAAGATACAGACTCAGTAACTGAACAATAACATGGGTGAAAAATTGGCTCAAAATGTGTCAATCAGCAAAGTCAAACCAGAGGCTAGTTTTTAGTAGCAACTCACATGTGACCAATGGTGAGGTAAATATTGTTCCACGTCTTTATGAATTACCTGGATGATGAGACAAAGTGCACTCTCAGCAAAGCTGTGATGATTCCAAATTGAGCAAAACATAGGCTGGAGAGAAAAGGCTGCTGTTCAGAGATATCTATACAGGATAAAAATGGGCTGATGAGAACCTTATGAAGTTCAGTAAAGCCAAATGCAAAGTCCTACATCTGGGACCAAACAACTCCATGCTATTGCTTGGGCCAACTGGACAGAAATCAGCTTTGTTAGAAAGGACTCTTGGAGTCTGGTGAGCAACAAACAGAACATGAGTCAGAAGAACTCCTTTGTAGCAAATCTCACCAATCATCCTGACTGGTATCAGCATCAGTTTAGACAGGAGGCTGAGGGAAGTGGTTCTCTGCCTCAATTTAGCACATCATTATAAGGTAGGTGTGGAACAAGCTACTCCATAAAAAGGTCATTTAGCCTTCTGTAACTGAAGGAACAGACACCACTGTCTAGAAGACTGATTTGGATTCTCAACAAGTGTCTGTTGGCAAAGATCTACTGAATTCACAAAAATATCAAAGTTTGTAGGATACAAAGAAGTCCTACTTCATTGAGATCTTTGGGTTTTTTTAATTATGAAGGAAATAAGTGTGTCATTGGTAGTGGACTTGAAGCCTATGCCTACATTACACACACTCCCTGTTTGTGGAGCACAAGTTTCCAAATACATCAGGCTTTTCTAAGCAAGGTACCTCTGCATAAGGGCATGTGCACATAGAGTTATAGAATGGTTTGGGTTGAAAGGGAGCTTAAAGATCATCTAGTTCCAATCCCTTCTGCCATGGCTAGGGACATCTCCCTCTAGACCAGGCTGCTCAAAGCCCCATGCAACCTGGCCTTGAACACCTCTAGGAAGGGAGCATCCACAACTTCCCTGGGCAACCTGTTCACAGTGTTTCACCACCCTCACACTAAAGAATTTCTTCCTAATGTCTGTCCTGGTTTAACAATCAGTACAAACCACAAACCAGAGGGCAGAATTTCACCCTGTTACCCCCCCTCCACCCTCCCAAGGGAAGATAAAAGGCAAATAAGGAAGAGAGACTTAAGGATTGGAAACTGAAACTTGAACAGACTTACAACACAGAAACGGGAGTAACATGTGGGGGAAATAAAAGATATATAAGCTTACACACAAATATATACAAAACCAATCTGGATCACAGAAATAGGTGGGTCAGAGTCCCTTGCAGCTAGGCTGCTTCAGAAGAGGGGTCCATGGCTCCTCACAGCACTTGATAGCATTGGATTCTGGAGAGCATGTCGCAAATTGAACAACCTCCGAGCAGTAGCAGCAGCAAGGAAGAAGGGGCAGGAAGAAACGTGGCTGAGCTTCTGGTTCTCCTGGCTTTTACAGAGTATGGCAGGAAGTGGGAGATAATACTGATCCCTGTCTGTTCTGACCCTCCTGGGTCATTTAGTGTCCTGAAGACCCTCTCTCTAGTTCTCTTATGAGTGTCCAACACCATGCCAGGGCTATTTAAACCATAACAATAACCTAAACCTACTCCTTCAGCTTAAAACCATTACCCCTTGTCCTCTCACTACAAGCCCTTGTAAAAAGCCCCTCCCCAGCTTTCCTGTAGCCCCTTCAGGTACTGGAAGGCTGCTGTGAAGTCTCCCTGGAGCCTTCTCTTCTCTAGGCTGAACAGCCCCAACTCTTTCAGTCTGTCTTCATAGGAGAGGTCCTCCAGCACCATGACCATGTGAGCATGTGTGCAAGACAGCAGCTATGATTTAAAAAATAAGTTCAGTTTAATTTTGCTCTAACATGTTGTCAGAATTTTATAGAGGCATGTCCAAATGGAAAACAGATTCTGGATCTAAACTCCTCTAAGAATATCTGTCCATTCAGAAATTGAGATTGACGGTCATTAAAACTATCTAGACACATAACCAGTTTCTGGTTTTAGAATTTTGAAAAAACAAACAAACAAACATGAAACAAAATAAACAAACAAAACCACACAAACAAGAAAAACCACAAAAAAACCAAACCTGTGAAAAATTCCTGTCCTGACAGGTTTTTTAAAAAACTTTCATCATTTTCCCAGTCACAAAAAAATTTCTAAAGGCAGATATTTTTGAAACATTGATATTCAAATTAAATTAGAACTACATTTTTATTAAACTGTGTTAAGGTATAATTAGCGTGATTCAATACAGTGGGCCCTTATCTGCATCAAAAAAAATTCCTAGGGAAACAAATGAAGAAATAATAAATTTATCAGGGGCTTTTTTGCCAGGTCAGGATGTTTCTGAACAGCTATTCTTATGTTCCATGATGCTCTTCACTGCAATAATTATAGGAACAAGAAATATTTAATGCAAATTCATCAGTAAATAAATAAAATTAATATCTTAAATAGCAGGTTATCAGAGTGATTCTGCTAAGCAAGCTTAGAAATTAACTTAGGCCAGTATCCATCTCTGGCAAATTGCCTATAGTATATGTCTTTTAAAAGTCCAAAACCAGATCAAGGTGCAAGTACCCTTTCCCAGCTGCATCCTCCTGGAAACTATAACATATGCTGTTGTGGGATCATGAGTCAAAGATTTCATCTATGCGATTGTGATTAATATTTTTTTATGAGCCTTTCTTACATGGTTTTATGGAATTGTCTTTTGAACTAATTTAGACTTCTGACTTTCAAAGCACTTAGAAGATTTCCTCAATTTAAATGTGTGTGGGTTGAAAGGAAAGCATCAAGAAAGTACCTGTCATGCATAGTAACCCCCTTTGTGAAATCCTTCTCACTGGGTGTGATTCACATCTCACACATTCCAGTAAAAATCAGAAGACAGCCCAGAGACAGTCAATAAAATTGTGTTATTGTAAAGCATGTTTTCTGATATAGTATATAAATTAAAGCATTTTCTGAGAAGGAAGACTTTTTTTTCTGTTGTTCCTGAGTCTTAATTTGATTTATAAGACAAAGATGAAAATTCTATAAATAATACCCATATATATATTTTAGCACCTGATGCTCCCTATACTCACTGGAAGCAAACTGTCTTCTACTTAGAGGACTATTTAACTGTGAGACGAGGAGAAGAAATCTATGGGACTATATCCATGAAACCAAATGCAAAAAATGTGGTAAGTCAGAATCACTGATTCTAGTTCAAACTCTATTGATCACAAACTATAATCAACAGTAAATAAATTGCATATGAGTAAAATAATGAGTGTGCTAAGGACTCTAAATTAATATTTGTTAGTAAGAGCTCCAGTCACAGTTTCATCAAAGCTGGTTACAGCACTGATAATACAGTGCTAATCTTAGAGAACACAGCCTGCAAACAAGCTAGAATGGAATGGAAGAAATTATCCAAGTATATAACAAAGTCAGCTGCACTCTGCAATTGTCTTGCCTAACAGTTTGTGACACAAGTAGTGTTACCACAAAAATCAGTGGTAAGATCCCTTTTGCCAACACAGGATGATTAAGTCCTTGGTTTATTTAAGACTAAAACTAAAGCATAATGGATGTCACACTATCATGACTGCTGAAAACTTCAATTTCTCTGCCTTGGGCTGACTCCCTCACCAGGTATGTTTAGCTATTCAGTGCTTCTTTTAAGTTGCAGTAAGACTATGAGACACGGTCTGATTGACATGGTCAAAGGGCTTTCGGTTCTTTAACCATGACTTGATTTACAAGACACCAGGCCTGCTGGCAACAGATGGGAAAAGCTTATCTCGCAACCAGAAAAATGTTGTAGGGTGAGAGTTAGCAAGGCTTATTGAGAGAGCTTTAAACTAGATTTGAAGGGGAACGGGGCTGTAACTGGACTTGCTAGAGAGGCACCTGCATGTAGTAGCTCAGCAGCTGAAGGGCAGTGTGCTAGTATTTTTGAGAACCAGAAGGTCTACCATCCCTCAAGGGTGAAAACTACATGCTCAACTGCCTCTCTGAAGTGCTTATACACTAATGCATACAGCGTGCAGAATAAACAGGAAGAACTGGAGATCTGTGTGCAATCACAGGGCCATGATCTTATTGCAATTACTGAGACATGGTGGGATAGCTTGCATGACTGGAATGCTGTCATGGATGGTTACATCCTTTTAAGGAACGATAAGCCCTAGGGGTGGATGAAGAGCAAGTTGAGAGTTCATGGGTAAGGATTAACAGGTAGGCCAATATGAGAGACACTATTATGAGTGTTTGTTACAGGACACCTGATCAGGATGGGGAAGTTGATGAGGCCTTCTACAGACACCTGAGAGTTGCCTCACAATCACAGGCTTTGGTTCTTATGGGACTTCATTCACCTTGATGTCTGCTGGGAAGGCCACATAGCCAGGCACATATAGCCCAGGAGGTTGACAATAGTTTTTTGACTCAGGTGATGGAGAAGGCAAAAAGGAGAAGTGTACTACTTTACATTACTACACAGTACTAACAAACAAAGAGGGACTTGTGGAGGACATTAAGGTTAGGGGCAGCCATGGTTGTAGTGATCATTAGGAGACAGAGTTCAGGATCATGGGTAGTATGCACAAAACAATAAGTAGGATTGCAACCTTGGACTTCAGGAGGGCTAACTTTGACCTCTTCAAGAAACTGCTTGGAGAAATCCCATAGATAAGGGCTGTGGAAAGTAGGGGAGCTCAAGAGAGCTGGTTGATACTCAAGTACCACTTCATCTAGGCTCAGATTTAGTATATCCCCAAGAGCAAGAAAACTCTGCCCTGGTGAGGCCACATCTAGAGTACTGTATCCAGTTCTGGGCTCCCTGGTTCAGGAAGGACAGGGAACTGCTCAAGAGGGTACAGCAAAGGGCTACAAAGATTATTAGGTGATTAGAACATCTCTCTTATGAAGAAAGACTGAGGAACTTGGGAGTTTTTAGATTGGAGAAGAGAAGACTGAAGGGGGATCTTATCAATACTTATAAATACTTGAAGTGTGGATGTCAGGAGGATGGAGCCAGTCTTTTTTCAGTGTTGGTCAGTGACAGGACAAGAGGTAATGGGCACAAACTTGAACATAGAAAGTTCCATCTAAACATGAGGAGGAACTTCTTTACTTTGAGGGTCACAGAGCACTGGAACAGGCTGCCCAGAGTGATCATGGAGTCACCAGCTGTGGAGACATTGAAAACCCACCTGGATACCATCCTGTACAACCTGCTCTAGGTGAAACTTCTCTGGCAGAGGTGTTAGACTAGGTGATCTCCAGAGGTCCTTTCCAACCCCTAACATTCTGTGATTCTGTGATAACCCATGCCCACACAGAAGAGCAAGACACAAGGAGTATGTCTTCTGGGAGAAACAGTGGTACCATTTTCTGACAAAAAGATAGAGCAGAATCTCTTCATTTTCTATTACAACATACAGCCATTAAAATAACCTGGTTATAATTCATCCATTCACTTGTAATAGTTGAAATATTGCATTTGCTGACTGCAGGAAATCTTAACATTCATTGCCTTCCATTTTTTTGCATTACATTTCCTTTTTTTATACTAAATACAGATTGAATATGGTTTTCATAGTGTTGGTACAGAAATAAACAGAAAATAAACTTGGCATTAAAGGAATCACATTAATTTCTGAGACTACTGCTTGCTGTGAAAACAGAGAAAATGAGCCTGTTTCCCACCTCTATGTTGTCCTTAGAGGACCAGAACATTTTCTTTTGGGTTGAATGTATTGATTTTCTTTTGAGGGAAAAATGAAGAAAATATTTCAAATTTGTTTGTGCAGCAGTAAGCATCTGCATGCAGATTTAGGTGCTAAAATTAATGTGTTCTGGATAGTTGTCATAAGACAGAGAGACCACCTTGGTTCCAAAGAATTTGTTAGTGCTTTGCTCTTCTGAAACATGAGGCTTTTCAAAAGCTTGGAGAGAGACAGCTTCATTTTGTAGCACTATATAGTGCCTCTTTAAAAAAAAAAAAGAAAAAAAAAAAAGTCATCATAAGATAAAGAATGGCTGAGGGCTTCTCTATAATGGGAAGTTTACTAGATCTATTCAGGGAAAACTCTCAGTGTAAAAGCTCTTTTCCCTAGATTAAGAGCATCTCAATGGGGTATACCATTAAAAAATGTTTACAGAATAAGTATGATAACACAGCATTTCAGAAGCTTCCTAGTTGTAAACAGGACAGCTTTAAGCAGCCTTAAGAAGATTACACAAGTATACCCTGCACCTCAAGTGAATTGGGAATGCCATTATATATCCTGCTTTTTCAGTGTTAGCAACATTTAAAAACAAAATAACTTAGAAACCACATTAGTTATCTCTCGAATCTGCAAGTCTTTTCAATTGAATTCATATGCTAAACTTACGGTCTTACTTACATGTTACATTCAAATCTTTTTACAGCGTGACCTGGATTTCACAGTAGACTTGGATTTTAAAGGACAGCTAAGTGAAATGTCAGTATCTAACGACTACAAAATGCGCTAGCAAGAAACCTTTCAGGGAGATGAAAAGGAGAATTTTGTCAAGTCCTGAACAGCTGAACTTCAAGCTAGGAACAACGGTTGA
This sequence comes from Apus apus, assembly GCF_020740795.1. Lineage (NCBI taxonomy): Eukaryota > Metazoa > Chordata > Aves > Apodiformes > Apodidae > Apus > Apus apus. Next base: position 125,209,424 of record NC_067282.1, read on the forward strand.
CAAGATTATTATATTAAACATTAGAATGTTTACTTTGATGGAAAGCAGTAAACTAATCTTTCTTGCAGATAGTATAGGGGGCTGGGATCCCACCATGAATGTACAGTATGCAGAACTGCAGCTTTTGTCAAATATATAGGAAAAATAAGCCAACAGTCTTGAGTGTTCTGGTTAGCTTCAGGATGGTAGAAGATGCATATACAAATTGTACTACTTACTGTGAATTTCTGGTTCTTCCAAGCTTTGCATGTTAAAAATTATTAGGGCAGTTTTCTCACTATGAAAACCACTATTGCACATTAATATGATGGTATTACTGGACTTATATTCAATATAAATGAATATATATCTTGTATATGAGAAAAAAACAAACAAACAAACAAAAACAAAAACAAAAGTAATTTTATAATAAGAATTTGGTTTGTGATTATTTAGTTCTCATTATACAGTTACGGCAAGATAGTTATGTTATCTCTGGCACTACTTCAGGAAGTTATATATTCCATTAACTGTCCAAAGTTACAGCTTTGGCAAAAATTCCATGCAAAGTATAGATAAGAGCTGGGCATTTACAGAAAGTTTAATGACTATATTTTTTAATGTCCTTCAGAAAATGTGAACCATTAGTTTTAAAATTCACCTTCACAACTGGCTGTCTGTCAGAGCTTTAAAAAACATTAGCTTTTTATCCTTAAAAATATTTTGTGGTGAGTTTTTATGGCTGGATTTTGCATGAACCTTCTGAAGTCAGACACCTAGTATTTAAATGTGATTAATGCAAAGTCTATGAAATGGTGGATAATTCATGTTTCTTGGCCATGCCATATTTCAGTTGTTTGCAAGATTCATAAAACAAAATAATTTTTAAAAATGGGAATTAGTGTTTCTTTTTGGTAATGTTTTAGATAAGTTTTCAATTGCAAATACTATTCTCAAGAGTTCAGTGATTTGCAGGAACAGGCTAATAATGTCTTTAAAAAAAAAAATGTCTATGGCTTCTGATACTACTAAGATGTCTGTAACTTCCCATCCCCTCACACCCTTTGTTTTTCTTACGGTATATCCTGCTTATAGTTAAAACATTAACTGCTTATAATTCTTCATATGTACATATGAAGTCTTTTTACTATATGAATGTTGACCATTTAATCACATGTGATTAATCAAAAACTGTATAATCGGTTCTATCTACCTATTTTCCAGTCTGGCTGGCATTAGGCACTAAATTATGTTCCATTATGTATTAGATGAGATCGAGAAGGTTTTTTGCCTAAAAAATCTTTTTAATCACCTGCAAATAAAGCATACTTGAAGATGTATTTTGCCAGCATTTGTCAACTTAACATTTTTTAGAAACCTTTTTTTTTTTTTCCCTTCTCAATAACCATATAGTGCCTCCATTTTCTTATGGTCTAGAGATTATGGGATTAGGGATTGTATCACATGGAATCTATGTAGAAAGAAATTAAACTGTAATTCAGCAGTAAAAAATAGTGTTTGCAGAGTAGTTCATCACTGTTGCTTTAAAGCAATTTCATTTTCTTGGAAGGAGGATGAACAACTTTCCTCACAAAATGACTAGCATTTTATCTGTCAAATATTTTTATAATCTTCAAGGGATCAGTTCATAGTTAGATCACCTACTCTTTCGGTAATGTCTTGGACCAGAAAAACCTCCAGAAGTCCCTTTCTACTAACAATTTGTTGACTCTAGGACTGTAAGCCATTAAAAAAAGAAAAATTAAAAAAAAAGAAAATGAAAAAAAGAGTGTGAGTAACACTAAAGATTTACTTAATAAAAGCATGTTCCATTGTCACTGGTATAACAGACTAAACAATACAGTATTGTTATTACTTTCAAATTAGAAAGCCCCATGAACGTTATGGAAGTGGGAAATCAGATTTTAGAAGGTTGCTTTCATTGGTGGACATGCTTATTTTGGTTATTTTGGGGTTTGTCTTTGCAGGGTTTTGGGTTTTTTGTTGTTTTTGTTTGTTGTGTTTTTTTTCAGGAATAGCAGGAGAGAGAGGGGTTGCAAGGGTGGTGGAGCAGGAAGGCAACAGAGTGACCTGCCTCTTAGCAGTTTGTCATTTTCCTTGTTCAGGTGGAGTCAAGGGCTCAGAACCCCTTTCTCAGCTGAGTAAAAGTAGATTGCTTTAGCCACATGTAATGACTCCTGCCATATATGGAGAGGACAGGTGAGGGGGGGGAAAGAAGGTATTCAAAACGCAAAGGGAACAGCAAAACGGAGTAGCCAGAGTTATTTTGCTATAGAACTTCATAGAATCCTAGAATAATCCGGAAGTCTTCAGTCTAACCACCTGGTAGGAGTAGGGGAGTGAGGCTAACTTCAGAGCTAACTCATGATGCTCGGAGCCTCATCCAAACAAGTCCTGAACATTCTGAAAACTGAGATTCCCCAGCCTCTCTGAGCAGCATTACAGATGGAAAGATACAATTAGTTCCCACCTTATTCCCTTCATGGTAGCTCCTTTCTTCTCCATACAATCCTTGAGTGCATCCTAGCCTTCAAGTGAATATAAACCACCCATTGACCTGTAATTCCAGCCCCCATTTTTTCCTTCTAACAGAGGCTGAGTATGCATTGCCACTGTTACACAGGACTTAACAAATGTATCCAAGGGTTTTACAAAGAATATGACTCCAGGGGTCGCTAATTAAAGACAACTTCAGGCTCTCTTACCATGTTGTGTTGGTGGTATTGAGGACACATTTTATGACTAATTTTTAGGATGGCATATGAGGGGTAAGTTTATGCCAGCTTGTGTACTTGCCTAATTGCAATAATGCCAGGTGATTTATTTTTCAATAGGCATTAGCATTCACAGAGTAGTTCCAGCTGGAAAAGTGGGAGGTTTTTAGTCCAACTGGCACCTGAGGATCAGGCATTTGCTCACCCCTCCCCCCACAGTGGGACAGAGGAGAAAATCCAACCAAAAACCTGTGGGTTGAGCCAAGGACAAGGATTCACCAATTATGGCCACAGACAAAATGGACTTCACTTGGGGAAAAAATCCATTTAATTTATCACTAATGAAATCATAGCAGGACAAAGAGAAAACAAAGACCACAGCTTAAATACCTCGCCCCACCCCTCCCTTCTTCCCTGGCCCAAATTACTTTGCTCCCAATTTCTCTACCTCCTCTCCCCCAGTGGCACAGGGGGGCAGGGGATGGGGTTTGTGGTCAGTTCGTCACATGTTGTTGTCTGCTGCTCCTTTCTCCTCAGGGAGAAGAATTCCTCAAAGTCTTCCCCTGCTCCAACTTGGGGTCCCTCCCATGGGAGAATTCTTCACAAACTTCCCTGACATGAGTCTCTTCCACGAGGTGCAGTCCATCAGGAGCAGACTGCTCCAGTGCAGACTTCCCACAGAGTCACGGGCTGCTTCAGCAGCAGTTACCTCCCTTGGCATTCGGTCCTCCATGGCTGCAGTTCCACATCTGCTCCACTGTGGTCCTTCACAGGCTGCTCCACCATGCTCTGCCACAGGCTGCAGGGGAACCTCTGCTCAGGCACTTTCTGCCCTCCTTCCTCACCAATCTTGGTATCTGTGCTCCAGCATTGCCCTCACTTCTTCCCATTCTCTGCCCTGCAGGTCTTACAGAGTTTTATTTTCCTCTTCTTGAATCTGTTAATCCCAGAGGTGCATCCATTGTTGCTGATGGGCTTGGTCAGGGGTGGGTCTGAATTGCTTCCAGCATCTTCCCACAGGAGCCACCCGTGGGGCCCCTCCCCCAATAACAAAGCTCCACCACATAAACCCAACACAACTACTTAATCACCTATGTATATATATGTGCTCAATTTGCCTTAATGTGACTAGGACTTGACTTCCATACGGCATCCCCTACATGGGGCATGGACATGACAAAAGAAAGATTTTCAGACATACTATCTTGGTAATTCCCTGCACAACCTGCCCTGGAACTTTTAATGACACCAGTGATTTTCAATGTAGGTGACTTTTCAGTGTGGTTACAGATAACTGTCTACAGCATACATGTAGAATGTTTCACTCCTATAATTTGTTTCTCTTGCTCTGCTGAAATATATGCTGTTTAATGCAAATCAGTTAGAATAATAAAGAAATCCTGTCACTGAGAAGCTGCATTAGTGATTTTTGTCTTCAAATGAATGAGCAACAGCCTTATTACAGCTTCATAATATAAATCCATACAATACAGTGTTGCTATGACAATTTATAAGCCTTAATAGTCTAGATTCAAAAGACCTTGATCAAAACTGTCTTGTAGCGCAGTACAACATAGTTCAGTCATCTGCACCTGTAAATACCAGGAGCAAGGCCATGCAGAAATACAACAGTGCACTCATGTTCACAGGGGAACCACACTGAGCTTTGCAGCTGAGTGCTAGATCTCTGAGCTATGCAAAGGTAGTGTAGGGAACAGTCCATCTTCTCTCCCCCCACATAAGACTAAACAAAATGCCTTTCAAGCCAACAAAGCAAGAGTCACATCTTTTTGCTGATTTAGCCAAGGACAGACTGGAACAGGCCCCTTGCTCTACCAGATAAGTCCACAGCAAGAAAAGAGCATAAGGATTATGATAACTGGCAGGAAAACGGGCAATAGGTTAAAGATGCCTCTAACAGAGCACGTACCTGGCCAGTGCTAATTGGCTAACTTGAACAGTGGTACTTTCTCAAACAGTGATTTCTGATCTATAAAAGAGGGCAAGATCTGCAGGCCGGTGCTCTCTGCCTGCCCAGGAGGAGACCCTGCTGCAGGACCAGAGGCCACCTGAAATGCCAGCACCGCTGCCCAGAGGAGCCGAGAGGGCAGGGGGAGCTGCCTGTACCCGCTCCGTGGGGACCCTGCCTGCTCCGTGGGGGTTCAAGCCTGCTCGCCAAGGCCTGCCCGCTCCCGAGGGATTGCTGCCTGCCCGAGCCTAAATCAAACCGGACCGCAGTAGGAGCTTGCCCAGCCTGCACTTGCCCCCCTGCCTCAGGACTAAAGCCATGCTTGCCAGCAGCTGCTGCTGCTGGGAGTGGTCGCCCCAGTTCCCGGGAAGCCGGTCCCCCACGGATCTCCTGCCGAGCCTGCCAGCTGCATCCCGGGAACCACCCGCTACGGAAGGATGGTAAACACACACACACACACACACACACTCTAACTTTCCTGCCGGGCTCAACTCGTACCCTTTCACTCCATTGATTTTACACCTCTCCCTCAGAGTGTGCATTTAATAAGACCATAGTACCTGTGAAGCACTTTTCTGATATGCACCTAGACAACCTCTCCTGAACCTTGGTCCCTCTGTTTGTGTTGACCCTTAATAAACCCATTCATTTGTAAACTAAACCTTGGTCTCAGTGACGATTTGTGAGCATGGTGAGGGGGTGTTCTCATCTACCCTCTAAGATACAGTCCCGCAGCGGCCGTTCCTCTGTGAGAGGCCACGTGTGACCCTGGGTCTCATTCACAGACCTCTCCACATCGGGGAGGGGGGAAGTCGTGGAAGTACCTGACAGCCGGTAGCCCTGATACCGCCCCGTGACAGGTAGTCTTGAGGCTTTTCAGCCCCTAGCAGAGGTATCCCAACTGGTGTTTGGCTGCAGCAATAATGAGCTCATCACTGGCCTCCAAAGCCACCTAGGAAGCATGGTAAATTGATTCAGATTCAGTTCAATTTACCTGTATTTAAAGGTGAAATTACAAACAGATGAGACAACTAAAAATCTTGCTACTGCTGAAAATGGTCTGCCCACCTCTCTAGACTTCTTTTCTCACAAATGTCATCCCAAAAATAGGTTATTTAGCTGATGTGCAAAGTTCAATCCATACACAGAGAGGAGATATGAGATTTATTATAATGTTGCACAAGGAGGGCTGACAAAAAACTAGCACCACACTGACAGAACCAACAGTATTTATACAGTAGAAGTTGAGGGCCAGTTACAACGCTTATCACACTTGTCTGTTCTCAGAGGGTGGGGGCTAAAATGGAGCAGGTGCATTTTACCATGATAATGACATCTGTTAACTGTCCTGTTATCTGTTCTGTTAAGGGTGCACATAGGACTGTGCCCTGTAGTGGAGCCAGTCTACCTGTCCTTGACAGACCAGCAACTATCACTCTTTAGTGTAGTCATTCCAAGTACCATTTAACACAACTCTGATCTTAGCTGTGTTTGTCAGATTTTGCTGGGCTAGTTCAGCTCACTTATGTGGCAGAAAACTCTTTTTTTTTTTTCTTTTTCTTTCTTTTTTTATTTCTTTTTTTCCCTTGACATTCTGCCAAGGCAGGAACTTAAACTGTCTTATTGCAGGGTTCTAATTACTTTTAAAATGTAAAACAGAGGAGTAATGACTGGCAGGGATGGTGAGTCGCAAACCTACCCTGTACTCTCCCCCCCCCCCCCGTGGAAAAGATAACACCTAATCTTTAATAACAGCTATACATATACAGCAATATTCACATTGCTGACTCATATACTATTTGCTCAAAGGCAAGGTTTAAGCTTAGTCCTGCAGAAGCACTGAATCCTGCAAATGGGCAGACTGTCATTTTCCAAAGCTGATAAAGTTCACTTTGTAATGTGGTCATCAAGAAGACATAAAATAAAATAAAATAAAATAAAATAAAATAAAATAAAATAAAATAAAATAAAATAAAATAAATAAAATAAAATAAAATAAAATAAAATAAAATAAAATAATTATGATAGATACGGTTGAAAAAGACCTGAAAAAGATTTCTATTGGCTATGCTCAGGGCAAAAGAACACAAATCTCACAGCACATGAGATAAAGATGGCACAAGATAACATGAGGAAATTCAGGGCACAAGACAGTATGTCATAAAGGGATGATAGCTGTAACTGCTGCTGTTCCTTTTGGCAAGTCCAGCTGAGTACACATTGCAAAGATGCAGATGCACTTACAACACTATCATAATTACCCACATAGACAACACAGCGAGAAGTATGTTCCCTGCTTATCACTCACACACACAAAAAAAGCAGCTCAAGTAATGAGTACTTGAGTAATACTCAGAGCTACATAATATTCTATTTTGATGTCTTTGTTCCACCATCTTTCCTATTCCCTTCCTGTTCAGCCTATGAAAATCAGATATTTTCAGTGAGAAACACCCTGTGAATCTGGGTTCTTCCAGGCATTGGAAAATACTTGCAATAATTGTTGTGCTCGTGAGGAACATGTTGCAGAAAAGGCACCAGAAGGAGACTGATGACTGCAGAAGCTGAACAGTTTTCCAGTATAGTTGAACTTGTTTGAAACACTTTCCTCTTCAGTATTTTAAAGGAACGAAGCAATGCTTATCTGACTAATCAGATGACCTTCAACTTCCCGTATATTTAGAAGGTGTCACTAGATCAAATATTTCAGGTTGGTTGGTACTGATCATCCACTCAAAGAATTGACGATGGGTAAGCACTGCGTGTCAGCTAATTTACTGTATACAGGGTGGCATTGGAAGAAACATTACTGAGATAAGGAGTTACATCAGTGAACATATTACTTGAGATGCTGTTTGTGTGTATGCGGGTGATAAGTAGTGAAGACACTGTTCTGTGTTGTCTGTGTAGCTGATGACATTAGTCTTGTTTGTGTATCTGCATCTTTGCAACACGTACTCAGCTTTTGGCTGCACTTGCAAAAAGGAACATCTGCAGCCACAGCTATCAGTCTGAGATGGGAGACATCTCCTGCATCTTAGGCCACACCAGATTTGGCTCCAGTGGATGAGAAAAAAAATAAAATCCCCTTTGTTCCAGGATTAAGCTGCTCGTTAGCATTCTCTGCCTTCAACTTGTGTATATCCTGCTAGCAGGATCTCAGTGCACAATAAAAGATGCCCAAAGAAAAATCATCCTGGAAAAGTCAGATAAAGATGATCCACCTCATGTGTCACTTTCCTCCAAAATCAAGATGAACTTCAGGGAATGAAAAATTAAAGATCCGAACTTGGAGTTTTGTGGAGATAGTCTGTGATAGTGATATGGCTTGAGTGGGCCTGGCTAATTTTACGGTACCAATACAAGGAGCTAGAATCAGCAGCGGTAGAAAGCTGCTGTTTGGAGTCCTGCACAATAAGTCACAGAAGGACCCAAGGGAGAAGGTGAAGTGAGCCACTTTGCAGAGGCAAAAGTTGTTCAGCTGACTCTGGACATTGCTGAATAGGAAAAGAGGGCAGTACTTTACCTCTACACTGACTCATGGATGGCACCAAATGCCTTGTGGGGGTGGCTAAAGGAAACAGGACAACTGACAGCTCAGGAAGAAGCCTATTTTGGGCTGCCACCCTGTGACAAGATATCACAGCCCAGCTACAGACACTAGTAGTAAAGGTACAGCATGTAGATGCCCATAGACCAGGCCACTGAAGAGCACCAACACAACTATCAAGTAGACAAAACAGCTAAAGTGTTCCAAACAGATTTGGACTGGAAGCGCAGTGGTGGGATTTTTTTAGCTTGCTGGGCCCATGACACTTCTGGTCATTAAGGATGAGATGCAAGATATCAATAGGCCTGCGGCCAGGGAGGAGTGGATTTAACTCTAGATGCTATCGCACAGGCTATCCATGACTGTGACATATGTGCAACTGGATGCATTGAAGACAAATATGAACAGGAATAATTTTTGACCATGTGCTGGCTGGGTTAGCCACTCTCAAGTGTTTTATTTTCCTTTATAGTCTATAAAGGCTTCCAAAAGTAATTAGGACATTTGGGTTTCTTATGATCTGGAGCGGGCCATGATTTTCTAAAACATGTCCTTATGGGACATGTTTTCAAACATTGTATCTCAGTGCTATCAGAACCTGCTCAAACTAAAGGAAAATGCTGTGTGGCAGATGCTTTTGAAAAATCAGTTACATGTTTAGGTACATGAGGAAGAATTTTTTCATAACACTACTGAAAAGAGCAATATTGACCCTTGAGGAACACCCCTCATCAGTCGTCTCCATCTGGACATTGAGTCATTGATCACAACTCTTTGAGTGTGACCATCCAACCAGTTCCTTTGTCAAAAAGTGGTCCATCCATCAAATCTACATCGTTATAGTTTAGATACCAGGATGTAATGCACGAGAGTGTCTTTACTGTTTCTGAAAACTAAGCTAGATATTTGCATAGCATCAGCTCACCACAGAAACATGCCAGCTTACTTGGTAATAGCTCAGGCAAGCCTGTGTGGTATCACAGTGACCTGCCTAAGCATATCTAATTCATTACATCTAATTGGGAGGAAGGATTTCTTATCAAGAACCTATATGCAACAATGCGTGATATAAATGAGTTAATGCTACTATGAAAATCTTCATCGTTCTTCAATCCTTTATTCATGTATATTTCACACTAAGATTTCAAATATCACCTTATACTTTGCAAATGCTGGTGTGTTGCTTTTAAACAACCAACCAGATACCTATTTCAATTTTTAAAAAGTTGTAACAAAGGTCAGCACAAAATCAGGATCTAAAGAGCACTGAAATAAACAGAAATATTCAGAACAAAGGTCATCCACAGCAGTAAGAATTTACTTCACATTCCAAGTAGTTTTCTTCATATAAAATTATTTCTTGTTATTAATAATGTGGCAGCTTCTACAAGCCTGAAGACAAAGCAGGATTCAGTGGTGTCAGGCATAAAATTTAATAAAAGACTGTAACTGCCCCAAATGCATTGACAATTAACTAAAAACAGTATTTGTAAAAGTGAAGATCAGAGCATACATGAATTTAAGTTTTACTTACACCCACACTCAGAAGACAGAAGAAATATTCAGAAAGCAAAGCAAATCTGATGCTGCCATATAGTGTCATATGACTTCTGTCTAAACATGCCCCAGCGTTTTATGGCCTGATACAGCAAGACTTTTTATTTATATCAGATTGAAGTTCAACGGTTTTCTCTTTCACTTTGTCTTCTTGTTCCTTCAAAATCCTGGGGGGAACGAAAAAAATATAATTTAGAAAAAATGTCAATAATATCCATAAGAGATCATAGAATCATAGGGATTGGAGGGGACCTCTGAAGATCATCCAGTCCAACCCCCCCTGCTGCAGCACTAGCAGCTAGAGCAGATCACACAGGAGCGAGTCCAGACGGGTCTTGAAAATCCCCAGAGAAGGAGATAAAATAAAAAAACATTTCCCTCGAGCCTATACAACTATCTAGAGACTAACAGAAAATGACAGAATTTTGTGAACTAGGAGACAAAGAAGTACAATAATAGTGGCTCCACCTCAAAACCACCTTTGTTAATTTAGTTAGAAAAATGTAGTTGGTGCTGATTGTTAGCATTTATAGTATATTATAGACACTCAAAACAGTCACATTCATTTGTTATTTTTGAGGTTGGAGAAAAAATGTCCCACATCTGGCTCCCTAGACATTTATCAATTGATAATTGACACATCCACAAAATTTCTCTAACTTCAGCAACAGTATTAGAGTTCTGCCAATTTATTACTAGTGTTTTCACCTCTGTACACATCTGAGGGGACAGATTTGCTTGTATTTTTACACCTAGCTTTTATATAATTGAAAAAAATCCACCTTACCCTGTCTGCCAGCACTCAGGCAGACAGCAGAATTTGAGCTGTAATGAGCAGAGGGAAGAAAGATGCACACCCAATGTTCTGCTGCAAGAACTCAGCAGCATCCATTTCCAAGCATATTTCTCCAAGTCTCCAACAACTTCCTGCAAGAAGTGTCACAATATCCCAAGCACTCAGTTTTCCCAGCAACAATTCAGGCACTTCTAGCTTATACAGGACTCTTTACAAAGCTGAGCAACTGCTCTGTTGAAGCAATAAGGTCAGGCTACGGACCAGTTTAAAAGGAACAAATATTTAATAACCGTAAGTTCCCATCAAATATACTTAAATAGGCTTCATTCTGTCATCAGTGACAGGGAAGTCAGGCACATTAGAACTCACAGAATGTGTTTTCTTCTTACCTAGCTAAATGAAGCACAGACTTTTGAGTGTTGTACCCAGAATATGCACTGCATTCATAGAAAATCAAATTGTAATCCTAGAAACAAACAAAGACAATTTCAATTAATTTTGCAAAAGTCACTCTAGCTTTAAAAAAGCAACACAGTTATACTGAATGATGCAAACACACACAAAAGGATAACCTTAGGGAAAATTAGGATTTAATTCTTAAAGCAAACAGTAAAGAGTAACAAAAGAAAAGAAGTCCAGGTGTGCCTCCCAAATAACTATATGCATTTCTTAGCGGATATTTTTCTTTATATCGGTTTTTGTTGTAAGAGCTTGACCTCTCTTGACCTCTTGAAGACTGAACACAAACATGCCTTGTAAAGTACTGTAGTCTTGTGAAGTTTCCTTGTGATGATGAAGCATCACTGAGTGCTCCACAAAGAATGTGAAAATAATTCCAGTGACTATTTTTTATATATATCTTGGAAAGCTTCAGCTGCAGTGTTTCTGTATGTATTAAACAGTTTGAGACCAAGGTTTTCCAGCAATGACCAGTTAAAAACGTCAGCAAAAATATAACAACAAATTAATTCTATTTCATTTTTTACACTTTTGAAATTTTTCGGCACAGCCTGCACCTTTTGTTTTGTAGCCCCTGGAAGCTTTGCAGCTAAGAACAATGGATAAATGGTCAAGCCCTGGAGACATTCTCAGGACTTCAGCTGAAGCCACATCACAATAAATGCAAGAGATAATCTGCACCTACATAGCCTGGATGGTACTACTACAAGCCATTTTAGCCATCCAGATTTCACCTTTCTATTAGATTTCCACCTTTCTATTTACTTTCCACTTTTCTACATGTCTTATTGTTATTTATGACAGTAGCTTAAAATTCAGACAAATAAATTGCAATCATGATACATGATAGGATATTCGTTAGTAAATTCAATAGAAATATAGCCTAATAAAAGTTTACTGAAATCATGGATTTGCTATACTAAGGGTTGCTTTTAAAACAAGGCGCTTGGTGAAACTATCAGTCAACTATGCCAAGCATCCTGTAGGTTGTGATAACATCAAGTCTTCTAAGACCCTGTGGCACCTACAGACAACATTTATGTGGACTCTGACCCACCTGGGCAATCTACCACCGGGAGACTGGAGACAGGACCAGGACAAGAGACCAGGACAAAGAAGACAAAGGACCAGAATCAACAAAGACTCCCACAGGAGACCCTCGAGCATGCATAATTACAAAGATAGCCAATTCCAGGAAATAAAATGACTATGTAAAAGAATTCTGGGAACTCATTGACATGGAACTGAATATGCATGTTTTTGGTGTATATTAGTTGGGGTGTTTCACTAACTTGTTGGAGCACTCATGGTGGGGAATCCCCAGTGCTGCCCAGCACTGCAATAAAGAATGCCTGCTCAATAACAGCTTGTTTGTTGTTATTGGGTCTTAATCTCAGAATCCTTACCCAGCTGCACCCAGCCTCCCACTGCGGTGAGGAGTGTTAGAAAGCAAGGAGGGTTTGGAAGCTCCGAAATTTTTGTTTCAATCACATACCTGCATATTTTAATTTCTTACTATTAACTGTGGTTACTGCATTTGTACTTATTTAACCACCCTTCATAAAACACTTTGAATTGAGTTTTCAGAAGCTCCCATTAAAATTACTAGGTATTTCAGTTTCGGTTTGGATATTTTTTTTTTAATATACAATGTTTCCAAAATTGCAGTTTCCTGAAACTTTTATCATCTTCAGAAGTGTCAAAGACAATAAGTTGGGAAAAAAAGGTCATAAATATCATAATTTATTTTAGAAGCTCTAAAATAATGCTTCTATGTTATCAAATGCTGTTTTTTAATATATTGTCAATGGCTGTATGTTTTGTTCTAATGAACACCGGGATTGAAGCATTTGCAGTTATTTCTGAGTGGCAAGATAAGCACAAAAGAGCAGATAAGGGAAGAAATCAGGCAATGTTAGTGTTGGATAGAAATTTTTTTGATTTATTTCTAAAACACTGTTCTGCATTATCTTTACAATTAATGTAATCCTGTGGTCCTCTTTCTTTCCTTAAAAAGTTTTAAGATAAAATTCGGTTTGCTTAAATTTCTTGCAAGCTATGCAAATTAAAGTTTCAGATAAAATGTACACACTTTTTTCTGCTCAGCTGATCAGAATTCTAATAGAAAACCTACTGTGGTCAATACCCAGATACTTTTTGACAGTCATGCAGAACGTGATACTACTAGATCTACTACTTTTACATCTTCCCTACATACAACAGAATTTCACTAGAAGAGAACTCTCAGTGATGACATCTTTTAAGCTGGCATGAATCTGACTGGATTTTTAAACAAATTCCATGGGTAGGGCAAATTCTTATTGGTGAGAGCTAACAATTTAAACTCAAACAATACTAACTGCTTATTTCTGTCAGTCTGGCAAACAGGTCCTTTTCTGGAGGGTGAGTGAACCTGGAAATGCAAAGGGTCATTCCTTTGAATCAGGGAGGAAACTAATTGATAGCACACACAATGAAGACATAGTAGCAGAAGCCAGGACACATATAAGTCAGGGAAATGCCACCCATCTCCAGCCACGAATTAAGCTATTAAAGCTGGAACACCACTGGCAATTACTTAATTTTAAAAAGTCACATACTGATTAGCAGACAAATGAAGAACAGGAAGGAAAATGAATGATTACCAGAGGGAGACAAGCAATTTCTGTCCTATGAAGTAGTATAACTCTAAGAAGAATTGCTCCTTCATTAGCAGTATTTGCATAACAATGGCACTGACAGGCTGATAAAGGAGACACTGTATGAAGACAGTAAGTCCTCATCCCATGAACCATACATAGTCTACAAAGTTAAGGCAGACAAAGGCATTATTATGTTATAGTTGAGGAACAGAGACGGAGAAGGATTTACTGACCCGTTTAATACCATTCAGGAAGTCTGTGCAGGGCCAAAATAAAATAATGCTGCCTGAATGCCTGAGCAGCACCTATATCGTATGCCATTTTATGTAATAATTGGCAGTGGTTACACTAATCCACTCAAATAGAACATTGGCTGTTCTTTGTTGCTTATAATATGATCTCAAAACTCTCTGTATTTTTGTTGTGCTCATAAGAACTCTTCATCAGTGGATCAAGCTAAGCTAAACATAAATTTGTTAAGTGGTATTTTCCTTTTGAATTCTTTGCTAAAAAAAGTCAGAGAGATTTGCCCTGTTTTTTTTTTCTTTTTTCTTTCTTTTTGTTTATTCTCCCAGTAACTCTGTCAAGAGAATTTCAGCTGTTTCCCATCAGGCCATTCTTGTACTGCAGGCGAATTACTTCTTTTGTGCCTGTTTCTCCCTGCAAATTCAATACTGCAAAATTCTCCTTACCATCATGATATTTTAGGAATTAAGGAATACTTAGTTAATCCAACTACAAATCAGCTTCATCACAGCCTTGTTATTACCAACTATGCCTGTCCTCATTCTCTGCCCCATTTCTTGCGTATTGCACATACACTGCAACTACCAGCTTCTCAAAAGACAAGGAACTGAAGACTCCCTCTGGGCTGCCATTGTTCCTTTCAATAATAACTGTGGTTCTTTGCACAAGAATAGGTTCAGGGTTGTTTTTACCTAATACGGATATAGATACTTCTATCAGGTCAGCAACTAATCACGTGTATTTTGGATAATTTTTGACTAATTAATGGGATTATTCACAAAAAAAAAAAAAAGTGACTCAATAGCATTCACTAATAGAGAGACTGGTGTGTGGTTTCATAGGAATTAAATAGCTATTCAGCAAGAATGAATATTTCACTAGAATTCATGGTTGCTATTATTCGCTGTGCAAGCAAATTATTAGAGTTTTATTATATCTACACTGCTTTTCAACTAAATAATTATCATTAATCATTCCTTCCCTCAGCTACCTCTGGCAGCACATTCAAATTAGTCACTCAGATCCTTTAATTTAATTATAACAATATTTAATTTTACAACTTTCTTCATTTTACCTATGCAAAAGATTTTATTTTCTTGCATGACGTGTTAGAATTCACGACCTGGTGGGCTGTAAATTCTGTATATTACAATGATTCATCTTTGTTTTACTAGTACAATTTTTTAAGCGAGATAAATGACATGTAAGACAGACACCTACTCAGCCCATTTAGCATTTTATTTGTTTTTTCACAGAAGGACTCTTTGTTGCACCCTGGAGTCACTCCTAATGTCCAGACTCTCCAAACTATCTGCATTTCCACGCATGCAAGAAAACAAAGCGCATTTCCTAAACAGAGAACCTGTGAGGGTTGAAGCTCAAGGCTGATATTGCTTCCCTATGAAAACAAAATAACGAACACAAACCTGAATATGGAGGTATGCTTGTAAAGGGCTGTATAAATAATAAAAATAAGATAAAAAGAGATCTGGCCATAATTCTTTCAGTTACAGAGAGGTGCCTAGCAGCAATCTTTCCTATAAACGAAGAACAATTCAGTTGCATTTCAAATTTTGAAAATATCCTTTTTGGTTACCAGCAACCCAGAGCTGTTAATGTGTTTTCAAAGAAGAATCAAGAATAGGTGAAATCCAGCACATTGCTTAATTTAGGTAAAATCCTACCAACTCAGTTAATTTCTCAGGAATATTGGGAAGATTTGTTTCTAAATAAATTAATAATCCAGAGGCATTGGTGCTGAAACTATATGCATTGCTTCATCTTGACAGTTTTATAACTATAAAATTTATAATTATCAGCATTTATATCACTAAGAGCTGGACTGATGAGTGTGGTGGGGGTTCCAATCCTTAAAAATACTTGTCTTATTAAAATTAATGTGGTTCCATGAACTTAGTCACATTCAGACTCCTTTCTAAACCCTTCACCTTCAAGTTTTGTAAGGCATTCCCCTCGAGTATTAGTACCTTAGCAAGATGTTCTCCCATTCCCATAGGGACCTCACGTTCCTTTTCATTATCAATTTTATTACCCAACAACAGCACAGGTACATTTTCCCCAGTTGTCTCCTGCAGAACAAAGAATAAATATCAACTCAGCATTGTATTTAATATGTCATGGATCTACAGGATAAAAATTAACCAATGTCACACTGCAACAGGACATGTAAGACATCACATGAGCCAGGTATGTGTCATTTTAATTACAAACATGTCAGGAATTGAAGTTGGATAAAAGGCATGCAAAAGACAAAATGCTAGAGATTGATCTAACAGCATTTTTAAATTATGGCACAGAAGCTCATCGGACTCTATATTAAAATGAGAGAGAGAAAACTACCATGGGCTCTGACATCATGTGTTTATACCCCCTGTTGTTTTAATCACATGGAATATAATGGCAGCATCTGGATGAAATTAGGCCAAATGAATTACATAAAGTAGTGGAGAGATACACAGAATAGCCCCAAAATACATAGAACAGGCACAAATCAAAATTAATTTTGAAAATGGTTAGAATTATCACATGGAGTACATTCAGCAAGTGGGCTGAATGTTGCAGCTCCCTTGAACTTGTCTGTACATCTTCAACTTAGTTGTCGTTTGCAGCATACAAAATTAGTACAGATGAGTGAACTATTATAGCTTAGGAAAAGATTTTGACCACAATACTTTTTCTCAGTCAAAAACTGGATTTCTGCACTAGATTTTACAGTACAGAATTATAACAATCCCAGATTTGTTAAGATCATATACTTAATAAGGGCCTGCTCTTACAAAATGCATGCTTCTATTACTTCAATAGAGCTACTCATATGAGAAACAACTATGCTTGTTTGGAAACCTTTGAATGAATGAGTCCTAATTTCAACTTGCAATGCCAAGTATTGGCCATTACAGAAAACAGTGTATAATAGCAGAACAAATGCAAAATAAAATGAGACTGAATGCTATTTGTACACTTATTTTTCCTATAATTTTTCAGTAGCAATACTCTGCAATAGTGAACAAATAGGAAGTCATACTTTGTTCTCACTAGTGACTCAATCCTTTGTGACAGCAGCCTCTGTTGTTTTTTTTTTTTTATTTTGATGACAAGAAAATTTAGCTGCTTGCACTCTCAATTGTCAATGAGCTACAGATACATACAAAGTGATAAAAGGAGAATTTTCAATTAACTGAAGCCATTCAATAGCATGGACTATGATTTGTTTTCCTGTGGTTGAAAGGACAATCCCCAGGAAACTGAACTGTCTACCACAAGACAGTTTCACAGCACCAATGTAGATATTGTAGCTTTAAGTTTATAGCTCATGTTTACAATAGAGTCAAGAAATCAGGGGAGAATAATGACAGCAGAGTTTGGATTTAACGTTGTATCTTCTTACCTCAATGCTTATCAGCCACTGCTTGACAGCTGTGAATGTGTCTTTTGCTGTTATATCATACATCACAATGATGCCATCAGCTTTTCTGAAAAACTGCTTGGTAATGCTTCGGTACCTGCGAGTAAGAATCTGTTCACAGCTCTTTCCAGGTGCAGTTTGACAATATAAGTAATTCCCCCTGCCCCTCCCCCAAAGGAAGATGTTGCTATACAGTTTCTTCTAGTCATCAAGTCTTGGTAAGGGTTAAACCCATTAATTTGGCTTACATATGTGTTCTAAAATTCCCTAAACTAGACAAGTGAGAAGCTGTAATACTGATTTTCACTGCAGATCCTGTTTGAAAGGTGAGCCTTATTATTAATTGTGTAAGCAATCCTATTCTTCCTGAATGATCAGATTCCTGTTCACATTCAGCAGAAGATTTATGAAGGACAGTACTACCACAATTACTGCAAACTCCCTCTGCTTTCTTTAATTGATTCTGTGTTAGTCTGGATGATCAGCTGCATATCTCACCTTTTCCTATCCTCTTTCATTTTAAGCTTGGAGAATAAATTTCCCCCTCACAAAGTGCTCTGCCTACAGCTAGCTAGTCTTTTGTTTGGGGCTTTCTTCACAAGCTTCCTTTAAAAAATACACTTTTAGTAAAAGAAAACTACACAATGGATGAGGAGATGGAAGGAAATTACCACTGGAAACTTGTAAAAACTTGGAGATCTTAAACTACAATGGGATTGTTCTGGTGGAAAAAAAACCAAAAAACCTCACAAACAAAGCAACAACAAAACAAAAGCAAAACTAAAAAAACAATACCTCTTTTTCTTAACTATTAAGGCATCTTCTGTTATAGAAATAATTCTAGATACATTTTTCAATCAGTTTTCCTCCTAAAGAAATTGTGTGGTACTTTTAAGAGCTTTAATAAGAATCTAATTTATAGATTGGCAGTTTTTCAATGGACACGTGACACCAAAACAGCACGTTATACCTGCCAGGGAAGAATCTAAACTGTGAATTCACCAGCCTTATTAGAAATACTCTTAATGTTTGTTCCTTTCCCAAGAAGCAGTATTAGGTCCATGCTTACTAATCTTCAAATAGATCTTAGAATATGTACTGGGTTTGGCTGGGATAGAGGTTTTTTTTCATAAATTTTTCAAGACTTCCATCATTCTACCCTTTGTGGGGCTACGTTTTGGATTTGTTATGAAAACAATGTTGCTAACACACCATTGTAGTTATTGCTCAGTGGTGTTTACACAGTACCAAGTCCTTTTCTGCTTCTCAGACTGGCCTGCCAGCAAGTAGGCTGGGGTGCTCAAGAAGTTGGGAGGGGACACAGCTGGGACAGCTCACCTCAACTGACCAAATGGATATTCCATACCATATGACACCATGGTCAGCAATAAAACTGTGAGGGGACCAGAGGCTGACTGAGCTGCAGGTGCTTAGGAACTGGCTGGTCACCTATTGGTGGCGAGCAATTGGCGTTTTTTTGCATGACTTGTTTTTCTTAGTTTTCTTTCTTCTTTATTGTGTTTTTATTCTTGGTCAATTTGGGTTTTTTTAATTTTAAAATTGTCTTTATTTAAATCAATGAGCTCTCTCACTTTCACCCTTCTGATTCTCTCCCCCACCCCACTGGATGGGGGAGTGAGCAAGCAACTGTGTAGGACTGAGTTGACTACCAGGATTAAATCACAACAAAATGTTTCTCACCGTTCCTGGCCAGCAGTATCCCAGAGTTGCAAGGCCACCTGGGTATTATCTACTGTGATGGTTTTCACATTGTAATCCACACCTATAGCAGAAATAAAAGGTAGGTCTCTTTATATGCTCAGTTTGATCTTTGAAAAACTGATCCAGCAAATGGCAACAATTTCAAAAAGGTAACAAGACAGATATTACATTTAAAATTATGTCCATAGTCTCTAACTATCAGAGAACAACAAGAGCTTTTATTTATCAGTATTTCTTCAGTAAGAAAGTACTGAACGTTAACAGAGTAGTTTGAATTTTGTAAAAGCTGTAAGAGAAGTAACTTTCCAAAACAGAGTACACAAGTCAAGGTTCCATTTGACAGTCCACAGCAGCCTCAGCCATTTAGCCTGGAATTCATGCTGTACAAATTCAGTTGTCTGAAATTATACTGTTTAGTCAGAGATAGCCACATAGACACCTTCTACAGTTAGTGGAAAAACACAAGGCACCACACTGATGGGAAAGTGGAACCTAAGATAAATGCTGAAGACAGAGAGACTCAATACATGGAGAACCTCCACCCCCTTTCAGAATATAGAAAGAGATGAGCTGACTAGAGTTAGGTTAGTCACCTAATTTTTATGTGGCTAAATATAAGCGAGATATAAACTAATTTATCTAAACTTTTAAATGAATCCTCTCCCAATTCCCCTAACCTGTGATGATGTAGGTATCTTCTGGACATTTATACCATGCTGGAACATGTCCAGAGGAGAGTAACCAAGCTGGTGAAGGGTCTAGAGAACAAGTCATACAAGGAGCACCTGAGGGATCTGGGGTTGTTCAGTCTGAAGGAGGCTGAGGGGAGACCTCACTGCCCTCTACAACTACCTGAAAGGAGGTTGTAGTGAGGTGGCTCCCAAGTCAATAACAATAGGACTATAGGAAATGGCCTGAAGTTGCAGCAGGAGAGGTTTAGATTGGATATTAGGAAGAATTTCTACACTGAAAGAGTGGTCAGGCACTGGAACAGCCTGCTCAGGTTGAGTCACCATCACTAGAGGTATTCAAAAGCCATGCAGATTTGGTAATTCAGGACATCCTTTAGTGGCTAAAGTTGTGGTGGTTTTTTGTGTTGACAGTTGCACTTGGTGATCTTAGAGGTCCCTTCCAACTATGTCAATTCTTTGATTCTGTGAAATATTACGCAATTACTGCCTTCTCCTAATGACAACCTGCATTTTTCTGTATCATACTGTACTATATCATAGAATTACAGAACCATAGAATAATTCATGTTGAAAGGGACCTCAGTAGGTCATCAACAATTTCTTTGGGGCTATTTTCAATATCAGTGGATTTTTTACCACTGGCATTAATGACGAAGCATCCATTCCCACATTCCACATGGGCAATTAAGAAATCTAGCTGGAGGACATATCCATTGCTTATATCTAAAGGGAAGAAATTTGAGCTATTCTGAAGAAATTAAATGAGAACAGTCTTTTCCAAGCTGTACACTTGACTTTTCAACTGTCTGTGTCTTGCCAGCAATAGTCCACACCCGTGAAACTTGTTGACGTGAAGACTAAATCAAAGCTATTAACAAATTCTCTCTTGTTATTGTACTTGCAAGAACACTGGATGACCAGCCATAAGATGAAAAGGTCAAATGCATTCCTGTGCTTTTCCTCGGGAAGCTCTAGGCAATTGCAAGCACTGTGTAGGACCTCAGAGTCTGGAGAAGTGTATCAGCTATTTAGAAGACAACATGGATAGGACATAGCACCAGACTCTTAAATATAGACAGGAGCATACAGGTGTCTAAGCTCCCATTACAGTTAATGAAGATAAAGTAAATGAAAAACTAGGAGTCTAGGAAATTACTAAACTCACAATGAATTAGGTATCAAGGGTCAGATTAATTGGTCTCTAGGCTCTTCTGACTGGATTGATCTGGAGAGGATGGCAGGGTAGAATTCAGCTGTTTGCTCACAAGCTCTCTTAAAATGCAGCTGATGAAGGCCAGGTGAAATACCCTACAGTGCCAAAATTCATTTAAAACCCTACGCTAAAACCTTTTATCTTCCCTGACTCTAATTTGAGCTTAGACACTCAACAGTAGAAATTTAAACTCAGACATTTTTATCCCATAAAACAAGGGAGCTACAGCAACTGCTCACCTGAATATTCTTAGACTGTCACAAATGCAAGAAAAATCCATTAATTTAAATATATTTTAGTGTGAACTTTCATATATGCTGCAGAATAAGTAAGACCTAAATATAGGGTAAATATAATTAATCTGGTAATCTACAGTAAATCAGCTGCATTGCAATAACCTATACATAAGTTTTTATACCTTGATTATGTATCTGACTTTTGAAAGTTTTGTTTATACCTTCAGACAATGTAAGTACAACACAGGCTTTGAAAAGTTTGGCTTTGAAATCACCAGTCCAACATCTTTCTTTGGTGCTTAATATAATGCTAAGTCTTCAGATATAACACAGATCTTTTACTTTCTCTTTGAAAAAAAATCAGTTTTCTTAGAGGGACAGACATAGGGTAGGGAGGTGGGATGGTTACTATTGTGCAGTTCAGAGGACAGGATATCAGCTTCAGAACAGTGAGACCTATAAGGAAATTCTAGCTTCACTGAAATCAATAGGATTTTTAAATTTATTTCAGTGCTGCTACGATTTCAGTATGGAATCTGCACTGAAGCCTCTTCATCATTTACCTGCTTGTCAGTTTAGGAGAACTCACTTAGCATATCCTACTTTCTTTTTGGATAATGGCTTTTACAACATCTGTAAGCTTCTGGTTTATAACACAGGGCCTGATCTCAGTAGAAGCTGCCAAGTACTACTGGAATAAAAATAAAAGTATTAATAGTGATAATGTTTCTTAAACTTACCTACAGTGGCAGCTGTGCCTGGGAAAAAACGATCTTCGCAAAATCGCCTTAAGAATGAAGTCTTTCCAACACTGGAATTGCCCACAAAAATAATCTTGAATAAGCGGTCTGGGGCAGAGTTTATTCTCTCCTCCTTCAAGTAAGAGCAAACATTAGTCTCCAAATGTTCCATAAATACTGTTGCATCTCCAATTTGCCTTGTCTTGAAGGCTGAGATGTGAAAAAAAAAAGAGAGAATTTATCCTATCACGTTCTCCATTACTCCTAAAATAACTCAGCATTTAAGATGTTTACCTTGCATCATTCCAGAATACTGAAGTGATTTGGACTGAGGTCTTGGAAGTACACTGAATAGGGACATAAGACTGTACTGAAAAATGCAAGAAATTGCCAAAAGAAAACCTTGTATGTTCATCCCTGAAAATCAAAACCCACAAAGATTCACACAGCTCTGCTCAGTAGTTTCATCCTATACCAATAACACACAGGAAACATCACAACTTCACCTTGATAACAGAAACAAAGCCATATTTTTTTGGCCTAAGCCAGCTATCACCAGAGTGTTCTCTCTGCTACTCCTGTTTAGCCAAGAGTTTCTATGGAATTACTGAACTTCTGCCTTTGTTTCACATTACAGGCAGAAGCATGGGGGAAAGAGACAGACAGAATTAGAAGCAGTTAATCAGGCTGTAAACATTAACCTGTTTCTGTCATTCAGTTTTTTAAGCAGAAGGAAGAACAATTTGTTCTATCTATCTGTATTCTGTCTATTGCAGCCCAAGCTAAGTTCATGGTGGAGAAAATATTTATATCCTTTCTCAAGTAGGTCATTATTCCCAAGGCCTTTGAACGTAGATCAGGAGTTGCTTAGGGAAGAACTCCGCAGCACTTGCTGGTTTGCTGGGGGTGTCCTTGCTGGCTACTTCTATTTTTGCTAATGTGGAGGAGGAAGAGGGAGATAGTGAGTTTGTTCTGAATGCTGCAGCTCCTGGCATTAGTTTGTTGGAGTAGGGATTGTGAGGAGGCCCTTTGCCAGGCATCTGAGGTACAGAATCCCTAAGACTGCTGACTTCAATAACACATCAGAACTGAACTCATTGCTTGACAGTCCTTTGAATGAGACATTGAAGTCTGGCCTTGAAAATGTTTTCTGCAAGTATACGGAAGACTTCCAGAAAGAAGCAGAAACAATACAGAGCTGCATTTGATGGGGGAAAAAATAAATAAAACCTCAAGTTGTTGTCTTCCTTAGTATGCTGTAGGTGAACTTTTTTAGCAGGTGTGGTGGGCTAGATGATCTCCAGAGGTCCCTTCCAACCCCCACCATTCTGTGAGTCTGTGTGATACTGTGGAAAAAAAAATCATTCACTGCTGTTAATTCTGGGAACAAAAATACATGTATTTTTCATGGGCTGGGCCAACAGCCCATTATAACTATAAAGAAATTTATTACCTCAGTTTTTACTTCTCCTTTTCTATTAAACTCCCAAACTCAACTGCAACTATGGCTGCTAGTAATACACATACATCTATAAAAAGCACATTTTCGGTTCTGCAGAAAAACATTCCCAGATTATTAGTCTGTGTGCTCTGGGAAATAAAAAAAGTTAACATGCAATAATCAGATTGGCACCATTTTCATCTTGCTTCTGAGAGCAGTAACTAAACACGTGGTTTACATGACCTGATATACCTTGTCCCTAGTAGTAAGGTAAACATCTTAAATGCTGAGTTATTTTAGGAGTAATGGAGAACGGTGATAGGGTAAAACCTCTTCATTTTCACAAAATCACCTTAAGAATGAAGCCTTTTCAACACTGGAATTGCCCACAAAAATAATGTTGAATAAGCGGTCTGGGGCAGAGTTTATTCTGTCCTCTTTCAAGTAAAAGTCTTCATTTGGTGAATAAGAAGGCTTAATGCCAGCAGCTAGGAGACTGAGTTCAGTATAGTAAGCAATAAGACAATGGAATGCAGTAACACAAAGCCAGGTAGACAACAGGAATACAAATGGTGGTGAATTGAAAAATACAGGTTGTCTGAGATCCTTCATCTTCCTAGTGCGAAATGGATAATGACTAGACTTCATATCTTACTGAGCTACATATGTAGCAACTGCATGGAATCATTCTGCCTCATTTGCACTAGTATTTCTAGATCTTTTATACTGCTGATCCTATGAGCAGCAAGACATGAGGGGAGAGAATCACAGAATCACAGAATGGTAGGGGCTCGAAGAGATCTCTGGAGATCATCTAGCCCATCACCCCTGCTAGAGCAGGGGTCCCTTAGAGCAGAGTACATAGGAATATGCTCAGTTCGGTTCTGAAGACTCCACCACCCCCCTGGGCAGCCTGTTCCAGTGCTCTGTCACCCTCAGAGTAAAGAAGTACTTTCTTGCATTTAAGTTAAACCTCCTGTTTACTAATTTGTGACCAGTGCCCCTTGTTCTGTCACTGGACACCACTGAGAAGAGTGGCCCCATCATCCTGACACCTGTCCTTTAGATATTTATAAGATCCCCCGTCAGTCTCCCTTTCTCTAAGCTAAACTGACCCAGCTCTCTCAGCCTTTCATCATAGGGCAGATGCTCCAGTCCCTTAATCATCTCAGTGGCCCTGTGCTGGACTCTCTACAGTAGTTTCTTGTCATTCTAGAACTGGGGAGCCCAGAGCTGCACACAGTGCTCCAGCTGCGGCCTCACCTGGGCAGAGCAGAAGGGAAGGAGAACCTCCCTCGACCTGAAGGACTGGCTGCAGAGGAGTGTCCAGCTGACACATGGCCCTGAGACTCACACCTTGTAACTCATGATGCAGCAAGTTATCCTTTTCTGAAGTCTTCCTCCAGTTGAGAAGGAAAACACTTGGAGTGAATACCACTCTTCCTAACCCAGGTACATAGTCAGGAGAGGGAATGAGTGTGCAAAGCACTGTATGGAACAAGATAATTTCTCATGTCTAAATCTCAGGGTCGAAAAGCAATTATCCCAAAAGCCATCAGTTAGGAAACAAAGTTGTATGAGAAAATCATCAAACTACAGTGAGTGTATGGGAGCAGATGAAACACATTCACATAAAGTTGCAGTGGTTAGACACTTAGCCTAGAGACTGCCCTAAGCAATGGAATGCCATTAATCGAATAGTCATTAGCAGGCCTAGTCAGCAGGCCATGATGACCCTGTAGGACCATGCACATATTTCAGTGCCACAAGGACTGAGATCTTGTCAGAAAGGAATATTCTGCAGTGTTTCTTTAAATTAAAATTTAAAAAACAAGCAAAACAACAACCCAAACTAAGGGCTGGGATAAGGCATTGGTATTTCATTAAAAAAAATAAATAAATAATGAAATTCCCAGTTCTAAGTCACCTTTGGAAATTAACTTACTGTTTACCCTCACAATGTTTCTTTACAAAGAGAAGCAAAAAGTTTTCAACAACGATGCAGGAGAAATTTTATTATTTCTTCGCTCCTCTCCCTGCCTGTTCTCAGTTTTTTTGGGGAAAGAAAAAAAATATTTGAGGGAAGGTTCAGTTCCTACCCAGATGAGATGATGTACTTTCAAGGGGGATGACTGCTGAAACAGCAGGCAGGATAGGTTTGTCCCAGCTGGACCTAATGACCTACCTGGCTTTTGCTGGCCTAAATTCCAATGACGCCATACTTTAAAAATGTGGTACAAAATAAGTCATACCACAAGTAAAAAGTATGCACTGTATTAAATAATTTCAAAGTATGAAGCTCTGTTCTGTGCCCTAGACTCTCTATTAAAATGTACCACATGGAAGTTATTATGTAACCATGACATAATTCTATATTTTTTTAGGATATGTTTGCTTATTCTAGAAGAACTATATAATTATGAACAGCATACCTATTTTTCCTATACTTCAATATTTTTAATATGTGCTTCAATAATCTAAAAATGAGTAATACTTAACAATGGTACTAATATTAGAAAACAAGCACAACCAGCTCTGAAGTAATAACAATGCAAGAAGGACTTTAGACTCAAAGAAATGTACCTTCCAGCATATTGTTTCAAGGATTATTACTGCATGGTGAATTCATTGTTAACATGCAGACACAAGTTAGAGCTGAAAAAATACATGTATTTCAATTTTCTAATTAGACGTCTTCTCAAAAAATAATTAAAAATAATTAAAATTTGTGCTCATTACTTCTCAGATGGTGTAGCAGTTACCAAAGCTGACTCAAAAGTATCAGAATATGAGAAATGTCATTTTTTGACAAATGTTGATCTTGTGTCATCTATTAGAAGGTTTAACTTCACTTTTCCTAACCAGTCATTCAGGACATAAGTCCATGCATACATTGCCTACAGCTACCACTCCTTTAGGTTGAGTTTCCCTTCTTCACACCTCTAATATTTATCTGCAGTATATTTCCATTTCCCTCTTCATGCAATGGCTCAATTTGTTGTGCTTTAACTTAAAAACATAAAACTAAATAATTTTAGATTCTAAGAATAACACATTATGCTTCAACACCATTTCATGTTTTCCAATGCCCTTTAGAATAGAATACAACAGAACAGAATAGAATATCTATAGCTGGAAGGGACCTGCAGTGATCATCTAGTCCAACTGTGTGAGCACTTGAGTGCTGACCAAAAGTTAAAGCATGTTATTAAGGGCATTGTTCAAATGGCTCTTAGACAAGGGGCATCAGCCATCTCTCTAGGAAAGCCTGTTTCAGTGTTTAACCACCTCCTCAGTAAAGACATGCTTCTTAATGTCAAGTCTGAACCTTCTCTGATGCAGTTTTGAACCACACATCCTGGCACTGGATCCCAGGGAGAAGAGACCAGCAGCTTCCTCTCTACTTCCCCTTCTTGGGAAGCTGTATAGATTAATGAGGTCACACCTCAGCCTTCTTTCTCCAAACTAGACAAAACCAGAGTGCTTGGCCACATCTCACAGGACATGCTTTCTAGCCCTTTCACCCATTCAAGGACCTTTATGTCCTTCTTTAATTGTGGGGCCCAGAACTCCACACAATACTCAAGATAAGGACCCCTTTGCTCCCTTACATTTGACAGCCCTACAGGCTGCTCTCTAGAAGATGATGGTGAGTGTTCAATTGATTGTTCTGTGTTTTCCTTATCCTTTTCCATCTCAGAAGTATTTTCATCTTCTCCAATCCATCTGTTCTGTTGCTTAACAACCAGTCTATCAAGAAGCTGGGGAAGGTGATCTTCCTCAATTGATATTATTCTTTGGAGACGTGATGCTTTAGACATTCCTCCAGAAGCTCCAGCATCAGGCTCTACAGAGAGAATTCCATTCAGTCCAGCAGAATTCCTTCTCTTTGAGTTACTGAAAACATCATCTTCTTCAAATGAATGGCTAGACAGAGAAAAAAGTAAGTACATCACAAAAATATATTGACCTGGATTCCTACTGTTTTATTCTAACGTAACTGAATTTAATCAACCATGGTTTTACCACTCACAGCAGGCACAGTAGATTCAGTACTATGTTTGCTGAAAAGTCAGCTCATCATATATACACAATTTGTATTTATACATAGGGCTTGATAATTATAAGCATAATGGGGAAAGCTAACAACTTACAGGGAAAACCTGAACCAGAATACAAAATGTCAGATTAGCTTCATTTCTAACCTCATGGAATAGCTAAGGTAGATTTCTCTTCTGTGATTTCCTACTCCCCTATTCTGGAAGAATAAAACAGTCCTCCAACTCAGACCCTTTCTCTCCTTAGCAAATAGGAGGGAGATGAGTTTGTTTAATCTGGATGAAAAAAAGGCTAAATGCAGATTCAACAGAAGGGGGAGTGTAGATAAAATAGGTCGAGAGTCTTCTCATATGTGTGCAATGACCACAGATGCAAGTTGCAATAAAATAAATGTTGAGTTGATGGAGGGAATAAAATTTCTTCATAGGACTGGTGCAGCAAGGGAAAAGGTGCCCAGAGAGGCTGTGAGATCTCCATCTGGATGTTCAAAAATTAAACTGAGCAGGGCCCAGACCAACCTTGTCTAGTTTTGGAGTTATCCCTGTTTGAGCAGAAGATTGGACAAGAGACATCAGAGGACCTTCCCTCCTAAAAGTTTATATGATTTTTGTGCTGTAATAGCTTTCGCCAGGTATGTTCTACTCTCAGTACTGTTTAGTAAAACAGTTTAGGACCAATTTTCTTTCAGTAATTTTACTTCTCAGTTAAGTCTTTTCTAAATAGCTGAAATTAACAGCATGTTTTTCAGTCAGTGTCTGCTTCTAGGGCTGATAACACTCAATGCTTATAGTTACTGCTGGAGAACAATATGCAGAACCAAGACCACTGCTTGGTTCTGAAAAACATCTTATGCTCCAGAAACAAATGGGTCAGAAGGGGTCACACCTGCAACCCTCCTTTGGTGAGAAGTGGACTGCACAGGTGACCAACATTAACCAGACAAACTATTCCATCCCATATGCACCATAGTATATATCTGAGGGATCACAAGGGCCAAGCTACTCTTCGTCCATGTCCAGTGTCCTGCAAGGACTCCATCCATTTGTCTGCCTTTGATCTTGATCCATGCTCTCCTGAATCTGTGTGTTCTTGCATCCAGCTCCTGTCCAATGCTGATGCCAGGAGCCCGGTCTGGGACTTTTACAAGGAGTAGCCTTGGTGGTGATGTGAGCATTATTGGGAGAGCACGATACTGGGTTTGTATGTATTTGTATATATTTCATTATCTTCTTTTTCCACACTTACTGTTTCATTAAAGTGGTGTAGTTTAGTTTCCAACCCATAAGTCATTCTCCCTTATTTTCTTTCCTTTCCCTTTCTGAGAAGGGAGAGGAGCTAATAGAGGGCATCTGTCAGTCATTTAATTGCTGGCCCAGTGTTAAACTGTGACAACTGTCTGTCTGAAAGGTTCCCTCCTTACACTTCATGATCCTGTGCCTGCAAGGATGTTGTCTTAGCTGCTATTTCAATGTGAAGCACTAGTCTTCTTTCTAGCTCCTCTTGTGTCAAAGGAAGCATGCTAATGTTTCACTGAGATCACTGTCTTGTTCCTGTTGATTTCAAGTTTACAACCACACCGTAGAGAATTAAGTTCTCTATGTTTTACTAGTTCCACAACCCATACTTTACAACATGGCTGCTGTCTTCCACCATGAGAAGTGAGGAGGTGTACTCTGTCAGGGAGTTACCAACAACCTTGCACCACATCAACATTGGGTAATGAGCAAGCTTTTGGGCCTCTCATACTCATGCACAATGGGGAAGTCTCTTGCCTTTGCAGTCAGAACACTTGTTTTATGTGAAAGACTGTTTCTTTATTTTTTAAAGAGCACAGTAATCTTATAATGACAGACATTTTAGAAATACATGCTTTGAAAAGTCTGAAGGTATCAGAAAGAAAACATTCCACATCTTCTTTCTGTAAGTATCATTGTACTCAAACAGGGAACACATGAACAAAAGTTCTTACCTGCTAGGCAGGATCTTGCCCTCCATGTATTTCCCAATGACAGACCCCGATCTTTGCTTCCAGATGGTTTTTGGAACACTTGTTTTGCATTTCTGCAGAAATAAAGAATACTTCTTATTAATTTACTCCTATTGCCTGTCTTCATTCTTAATGCTTAAATATTGCAATGAATATGAAAAAAATAAAGAGTAGAAAAAATCCTAGAGGTATAAATGCTTCAAAATTCTGATTGATAAACAATCAAAACATGGAAACTCCAGATCCTGCAAGAATTCATCTTCTCTGTAAACTAAGTGGACCACAATAAAGCAACATAATTTCATTAAAAGAAGTCAATAGATATATGGTGATTTACGCTAGTAGTTTTTTTGAAGGAATAAGAACACAAACAAGTTATTTTGTCCTCTCATTATTGCATCCTTAGCTTCTTATAAAATACATGATTCTCCCTCCATATGGCTCCAACTTTGTAATTCTAAAAATGTAGCTTTAAAAACTGTTCATCAAATCTAAAGGTATTATTCTCAAGTAAGAAAAAAGACAACATAAACTAAGAATGGGGCAAGCAGCACAAGAGTCTGTCTACCTCACAGCCTCCCTCTGATCTTTTGAGGCTGTTCTGCTATCTGTTTGCTGAACATTTGGTTTAGCAGTAATAGTTGTCTACCTGCAAAAATATGTCACGTTCATCTTTGAGATGTTTGTTCCTCTCCCTGAAAAGAGAACATAAACAAAAGAAACACTGAGGCCAAGGATTTAGAACTGCTGATTTTTGTACTCAACACTATCAGACAGACTGCAAAAGGCAAGATAAAAGCACTTTCATTTGGCAAATCTTCACCCTTGAACATGCTTTATTTATATTCTCATGGCAGCCAGTTCTCTGTCTGGGCCATTGAATCTCCAGTAAGTCTATGCTCACTAGCGCCAGCTGACATCTGGCCCTCATTCTATAGTTTATCAAAACAAATGTCTTAACACACAGAAATCAGTTCTGGTCAATATGCCTTCACTTACTCTAAGTTAGAATGTTTAAAGCTTTTCACAGTAAAGATGACTTCTTAGTGTGGAGGCATTGTAATGAACACCAACTACCATCACAGATGATGTGGAGAAATAAAGACAACTAACATCACCTTCACCCCACCTTCTTCCCAGGCTGAACTTCTCTTCTGCACTCTTGACTCTTCTGCCTCCTTCCCAACCTGAGCAGTGCAAGAGGATGGGGAATGGAGTGGTTGTGGTCAGTCCATAACAGGTCCTCTCTGCTGCTCCTTCTGCTTCATACTTTTCCCTTGCCCCACTGTGAGTTCCATCACACAGGTTACAATCCTTCACAAACTGCTCCAGCAGTGGATCCTTTCCATGGGGAACAGTCCTTCAGGAACTGACTGTTTCAGTGTGGGTCCACTTTGTGCCACAGTTCCTGCCAGAAAGCCTGCTCCAGCATGGGCTCCTCTCCATGGACCATAGCTCCTGCAAGGATCCTGCTCCTGCAAGGATCCTGCTCCTGCAAGGGCTCTACACAAGCTGCAGGGGACCCTCTACTCCAGTACCTGGAACACCTCCTCCCCCTCCTTCCTCCTTGACCTTGGTGTCTGTAGGGCTGTTTAATAGGGTCAGAGAATGTTTTAGGTTGGAAGGGACCTTAAAGATCATCTAGTTCCAACCCCTCTGCATGGGAAGGGGCACCTCCTACTATACCAGGTTGCTCAGAACCCCATCCAACCTGGCCTTGAACATCTCCAGGGAGGGGGCATCCACAACTTCCCTGGCCAACCTGTTCCATTGTCTCACCACCCTTATGCTAAAGAACTTCTTCCTAACATCTAATCTAAATCTACACTCTTTCAGTTTAAAACCATTACCCCTTGGTCCTATCACTACATGTACTTGTAAAAAATTGCTCCCCAGCTTTCCTGTAGGCTCCCTTTAGGTACTAGAAGGCTGCTATAAAGTCTCCTTGGAGCCTTTTCCTCTCCAGCCTGAACAACCCCAACTCTTTCAGCGTGTTTTCATAGGAGAGGTGCTCCAATCCTCTGATCATCTTCCTGGCCCTCTGGATTTTCTCCAACATTTCCATGTCCTTCTTATGTTGGGGGCCCCAGAACTGAACACAGCACTCCAGGTTGGATCCCACAAGATTGGAGTAGAGGGGCAGAATCACCTCCCTTGACCTGCAGGCCACGCTTCTTTTTATGCAGCCCAGGACACAGTTGGCTTTCTGGGCTGCAAGAGCACATTGGCAACTGATGTTGACCTTCTCATCACTCAATGTCCCTAAGTCCTTTTCTTCAGGGCTGTTCTCAATCAATTTTCTGGCCAGCCTGTATTAGTGCATGGGATTGCCCCAACCCAGGTGCATGATCTTGCACTTGGCCTTGTTGAACTTCATGAAGTTGGCATGGACTCACCACTCAAGCCTGCCAGGGTCCCTCTGGATTGCATCCCTTCCTTCCAGCACGTAGACCACACACAGTTTGGTGTCATTGGCAAACTTGCTGAGGGTACACTCAATTCCACTGTTCACGCTGCTGGCAAAGATGTTAAACAGCACAGGTCCCAGTACTGACCCCAAGGAAGACCACTCGCCACTAATCTCCACTTGGACATTGAGTCATTGACTGCAATTCTTTGAGTGCGATTGTCCAGCCAATTCCTTATTCACTGAGTGATCCATCTGTCAGGTCCCTGTCTTTCCAATTTAGAGACAAGGATGCAATGCAGTACAGAGTGAAATGCTTTGCACAGGTCAAGGTAGATGACAGCAGTTGCTCTTCCCTTATCCAACAAATTTGTCAGACACAACTTGCCCTCAGTGAAGCTACGCTGGCTGTCCCCAGTCACCTCCTTATTTTCCATGTGCTTTAGCATAGTTTCCAGGAGGATCTGCTCCATGATCTTATCAGGCAAAGAGGTGAGTCTGATTGGCCTGCAGTTCCCTGGGTCTTCTTTTTTTTCCCTTTCTAAAAATGGCAGTTATGTTTCCCCTTTTCCAGTCAGTGGGAACTTCACTGGACTGCCACGACTTTTCAAATATGATGGAAAGGGGCTTTGCAACTTCATCCACCTATTCCCTCAGAAGCCATAGATGGATCTCATCAGGCCCCATGGACTTGTGCACTTTCAAGTTCTTTACACCATCTTGACTCCGCTCTTCTCCTACAGTGGTTGGATCTTCCTTCTCCCAGTCCCTACCTTTGCCTTCTGCGACTTGAGCGGTGTGGGCAGACCCCTTGCTTGTGAAGACTGAGTCAAGAGTCACTGAGTACCTCAGCCTTCTCCATATCTCACGTGAACAAGTCTCCCATTTCCTTCTGGAGGGGGCCCACATTTTCCCTAGTCTTACTTTTATCACCAAAATAGCCATAGAAGCTTTTCTTCTTGTCCTTGAAGTCCCTGGCCAGATTTAA
Organism: Apus apus; assembly: GCF_020740795.1. Taxonomy (NCBI): domain Eukaryota; kingdom Metazoa; phylum Chordata; class Aves; order Apodiformes; family Apodidae; genus Apus; species Apus apus. Next base: position 125,242,269 of record NC_067282.1, read on the forward strand.
TTCTATCATGGCTTTAGCTTTCCTAGCCTGTTTCTCACACATTTTTTTTCTTACTCCTCTCTCTCAATAGCTGCACAGTGTTTTCTACCCTTTCTTACACATGCTTTCCCAGAGGCACTACCTTTTTGGTTAATCTGTTGGAACAGGCTGGAATGCCTGTGTCTGGCACAGGGAAGCCCTGGCCTCTCCTTTCTGGCACAGAGGCCACCCCCACAGTGACCCTCTGCCAATACCTGGACATCTTTACCCAGAACATACCCCAACATGATTTCATCCTTTAATGCACCTCTTTAAAATGATGCAATAAGTTCTTGAATGTAAGGTCTGCATTACCTTAAGAAGTCCAGCTGCTTCAGAAGTCCTGACTTCTCTCTCTGTAAGGTTTCTGTCACTTGGTACACCTCCCTGTAATGAAAATAAATAAATTGTTCCAACTAGGGTACAACACCGGTAAAATGCTTCCCCTTATGAGTAGCCACATTTGAGACTTCAGCTTCTCCATACCTGTAGACTTTATTCTGTATGAATGGTTACTAATTTAAAAAGTTTATTCCATATAAGACCTACAGTACCACAGCAGTTTGAATTAGTGGAGGAAAGAGTAGAGTTTCTTCTTAAAAAAAATTATAGCTTTATAATTTCTTCATTCAGAGAGCTTAATATACACTGACATTGGCACTTGCATCATTCACTGAAGACATACTAGTGAAATCCTTCTCATTCAGGGCCACTAAAGACCATGTAACATTTTATCTGAAATTAGAGTTTATCTTGCTGCTGGAACCATACATCACACTCACACATCTACGTTCCCTATAACTTCTTTTCAGTTCCTGCCTTTAACAGTTATGCAGCCTTAAACATTGGACACAGCGTCTCAGATTTTTCAACCACATTTACACCATTTACTTTGACTTAATCCAACTCGGTGTCTGCCCTTAAGTGTTTTTTGCCTTTAAGTGAAGCCTCAATTCTTCCTGTGCACAGTCTGAGCATTACACCTGCTTCAACAGCTCAGGTCCTACCAGACAATACAGATGTTTAAAGCAACACTGCAAGTGCAGTTGAGTAGGACTGAGCCCTAATTCCATAAAACACTGTTCTGGTTTGGTTTGGTGGGGTTTTTGGTAGCAGGGGAAGGGCCACAGGAGTGGCTCCGGTGAGAAGCTCCCCCTGCTCCAAACCCAGCCAAGGAGCCATTAGAGAGACAAGAGATGGGCCTCTGCCATTAACGTACGAAAGAACTGATATAACACCTGAGAGGCACTTCAGGGAGAAGAGCTGTGCTGGAGGAGGAGAGGGTGCTGGGGAAGGAGAGCAGTGCCGGTGGTTGGTGAAGTAGAAGGAGAAGAAGGTGCCCAAGCAGAAGTTTCCCGGCAGCCCATGGCGAGATGGCAGCTGTCCCCCTGCACTCGTGGAGGAACGTGGTGGAACATTCCCTGAAGGCGCCAGGAGGGCTGAACTTGGCCAGTGGACTTGGATTTTGTGGCCAGTGGATTTGCTGCCAGAGGACTCTGATTGCCCAGCTGTGGAAGACCCCGGGGCCAGGGGAGGTGGCTGTTCCTGAAGCAGCCCCTGACTCTGTGGAAAGCCCAGGCTGGAGCAGCTCCGGACCTGGTGGGAAGGACTCATGAAGGAGAGGTTGGTGGAGGACTCTCTGCCATGGGAGGGACCCCGTGGGGAAGCAGGGCAGGACTGTGAGTAATCCTTCTTCCTGAGGAGGAAGGAGCAGCAGGAACCACCAGCCTGTGAAGTGACTCTAAACCCCATCCCCTGTCCCCCTGTGCCGCTGGGGGGAAGGAGGGAGAGAAACCAGGAACAAAGGGATTTGGGCCCGGGAAGAAGAGAGGGGTGGGGTAACATATGCAAGCCCTGCTCTGTGTGTGTCTGTGTCCTGGGTGTGTGTGATTAGTGTGAAATTATTATTTATTTTATTTTTTTTCCCCAAGTTGAGTCTGTTTTGCCCGGGACCTTAATTGGTGAAGAACCTTCCTTGTCCTTTGTCTTGGCCCATGAGCTTTGTCCTCATCTAGAGTGTGTGTATGAGGGGGGAGTTGAGTGAGCAGCCATGGGGCTGTTTCTTTGTTGTCGTGTTGGGCCCAAGCCACAACAAACACTATTGAATTCAAAGTGCTTGTAAAATACAGTAGTGTTATTTATCAGTCTGATCACTGGACAGATTTTCTTTTTAGCTTTAAAACCAGATCATTCCACAGTCTTTGCTCTGGACCTGAAAAAAGAGGCTTCATTTTGAGGAGGAATATTTCTACTGTCAGTTTCCAAAACACACATCAAACATGCAAACCTATAAATAGTGTTCTAAATGCAGTGGCTGAGCTATAACAATAATTTATCAACAAAGTTCATTGTTTATAACTTCAAGAAAAATTATATTAGTAATAGCTAAGTAGAGTTTGACACAAAGCTTAAAAAAAAAAAGAAAATATGACATTTGATCTAATTTTCTGCTCTATTCTGAAATATGCCAAATAGCCACAGATCTGGGTTACATAGTTCATTGCTGGACTGTAGAGTTTGGCAACCGACTCAGCTGATGCAGGGCGAGGGGTGGACATTGTTTACCTGGACTTCTCCAAGGCTTTTCATGCAGTCCCCCTCAGCCTCCTCCTGGAGAAACTGACTCGTTACAGTCTTGACAAGTGGTCTGTGGGGTGGACGGGGAACTGGCTGACAGACCATACCCAAAGGGTGATAGTAAATAGCTCCTTCTCAAACTGGCAACCAGTCACAAATGGGGTCCTGCAGGGATTGATATTGGGCCCAATGCTGTTTATAGTCTTCATAAGTGACCTGGATGTTGGGATCAAGAGTAGCCTGATGAATTTTCCTAATGACACCAAGATGAGTGGAGAGGTTGACACTCCAGAAGGGAGAGCCACCCTCCAGGATGACCTAGACAGGCTGAAGGAGTGGGCTAGCAGGAACTCTATGAAGTTCAATGGGGAGAAGTGTAAGGTCTTGCACCTGGGATCTCTTAATCCAGGAGTGCAGTTCAGACTGGGATCCATCTGGCTGGAGAGCAGCCCTGTGGAAAGGGACCTGGGGGTCTTGGTGGCTAACAGGCTCAACATGAGTGAGCAGTGTGCTGTAATGGCAAAGAAAGCCAACAGGATGCTGGGCTGAATGAACAAGGGCATCACCAGCAGAGATATCACTCAAAATATTAATTGCAATTATTTCTTCTTGAAATTATTTAATTCAGAGTCAGAATCTGAAATCCAAAGCATTTCAACTGGAGACCCCAAAATGATGGTTCTGGATCATCATAAGGCCTTTTGTGAATTGTGATTCAGCTTGATAAGCTATGCTTTATCTTGGTGGACAGGCTCCTTGGTCAGAAATTATGTAATACACTTACTTCTGATGAAGAAAAGCACATCCTAGTCATGTCATTGCCAGAGTACATTCTAAGAAGCAAGTTTTGGACAGACTTAGCTTCAAAGAGGATGGAGTATCATATGCCACAAGTGTAATTTCTGTAAGGAATCACACTGGTATTTCAAAACTAAAATATACTTTTTAACTAATTAAAATTATTTTTAATTTCAAACACTGAGTTTTTGAAGAAGAAACAAAAGATTCTGTAGAAGCCAGATATGTTACAGAAAATATGCTGAATTACTTTGGTAAAAATGACTTGAACTGACTTGTTTTTGCTGGTTGTTTCTGCTTATGACACAGACTTAAATCACAACACTAAATTCCCTGAGAAGCACGGTCACTGGCACACTAAACAAATGTACTAGAACCACTGCAGCTGGAGACTTACATTTCCTTCTCCTCATGTAGTCTTGATGCCTCCTCCTGAAGCACCTGTAACTGTTGTTGAGCCACGCTTAGTTCATGAGATGTTCTCTCCAAGTCTTTCAGCAGCTCTTGGTTAGTCAGCTTTAGCTTGGTGTTCTCTACTTTCGTTTCTTCTTTGCCACTGAGAAGTTCTGTACATTGCTGCTCTAACTGGGATGGAAGAAAAGAGAACAGAATGTACTATAACTAACTGAGACATCTTGATTTTGAGGCTTTCAATTCAAGTCTTAGAGATTAGTTGAACAGGGAAGCTATTTCTATTAAAGCCGAATAGAACACATAGGGTGCTCTTCCACTATTCTGTGGACAGACACAATTACTTTACACAAAAACAAAGCCATTCCACATTCTACGATTTCATTTCACCCAGTTCAAAACTGTACCAGGATAAACCACCAAAAAAAAAAAAAAGGTATTAAACAAGCAGATTAGCAGCATTTACTAGATACTCAAAACTGCTATTTTAGACCATTTCCCACAATGACAAAGTCTATACAAAGTGATCCAGAGCTCTACTGAAAAAATGCTAGGTTTAAATCTAGTAGTTGACAAGCCTTCCCATCCTCAGTAATACCAACAAGCAATAACCTTTCTCCCATCTTAGCTATATCTGCCATGAAGTGTGAATTAGAGCTTTTTTAATTCCCTTTTACTCTCCAAAGTAAAAACGTTTTGAATGCAACCTCAAGACCCAGGTTCAAAACAAAATGAGAAAATACTTTCAAGCTGGGATTGTGAAAGGTTAGGAACAAGAATATAGTGGGAGCACTTACCTCAACAGCAGCACCAGCTTTAAACATTTGCTGAGCTGTGGCCTCAGCAGGCTCACAGTTCACGCAAAACACTGACTCACAGGGTATCAAACTACTGCTGAGCAATGTTGGTTTACATTGAGAGACCACTTCAGTTTCTGAGTATTGCTTCCTTTCCTCACCAGAATGAAGTTATCTATTCTATACAAAAGGTGCTTCAGGTACTAGAAGACAAGACTTTCTTACACAGAGGACTGGTTTTGGGAGAAGGAAAAAGTGATCACACAAAGATGAACTTTCAAAAAGCTTAAGAGAAATAAATTGAAGGCAGAAATCCCAATTACAGAACACAGCCAGTAGCCCCCCAGTACTGGCTTGCGACATACAGCCATCTGAAAACTGATAGACTGGCCTGGAAATGTACGTGCAAGAGTAACCATTGTTAGCTCCCCAGATCATAGGTGCTGATGTCAGAAATACTTGCTATAAAACCTAGTGCTTACTTTTGTGAGAAAAACAATTATGTTGAAACTATGCTCAATAGCAGATGCTCATAATATTTAAACCCCAAGACACAACAGGAGAAAGGGTTATTTCACAGCAATACAGAGCTCCTTCCATTTCGCTGTATCGCAATCATTTAATTAATGCCAAACACTGCTTTTAAAACACTCATTTAAACAACTCCCAGTACAGTGGAATAACTCATTAGGTGGATGCTGAGCTGGTATAGAATGGCATATAGAGCCTATAGGTCCTAGCTGCTTATTGGATCTGCAGGTTGGCTCACACAGTCAGTAGATGCAAATAGACTGGGAAAGACTCATGGCCCACAGTTATGCTCAGAAAATCTTGGGAGCTGAGAGAATTAACCAATTACCACAGGTTAAGCAGAGACACAGTAGCAAATGGTGTATGTTCACTTTTTTGTGACAAAAATGGGAGGAAAAACTCACAAGTTTAAAATCAAATAAAAAGCTAGGATTGTCCAATATAAACAGCTACTGAGGACAGATATTGCTGTCCCTCAAACATACACACATTAAGCATTCTCCATGCATTCTCTTGTTCTTAGCTCAGCATCCATTTTGTATTTTTTCTCTTTTTTTCCCTATTTATTTCAGGTGCATGTGAAAGAGGAAACATTTATAGTGTTATAAGGCTGGGGATTATTCTGTTCTTTATGCCTTTCTTAACAGTCCAATCACTTGATTTTCATTTTTGAGTGCTTCTGATCTGTGTTTTTATTAATCTCTCACTCAGAACAAGCTCCTTAGTGGTTTTCCATAAAAATAAAATAGGATAGTTTAACTTTTATGGTAGTATTGAGGCCCTGCCCTTTAAAAGCACCATGCTTAAGACTGATGCATATTCATAAGGGAAAGGGGAAATGAGAAAGAAGAGAAATTACCAATAATAGAAAAATAGACATAAATTAGAAAAAAAAAAACAGTATTCACACTAGTTATAAACAATGCAATTAATTGAAAAGGAAAGCATAAAATTAGATAAAAATAATACTAAGAAAAGTAGCACAGATATTGCTTTATATTCTCCAAGATAGGCAATAATAGACAATAGGCAACGTAGACAATAATCATAAGATAAAAGATACATCATAAGATAAAACTTTCTGATACTGCTGCTTGTATTATTTTATTAGACCAGGCTTAAAATTGAGTGTAAGCCTTTAGATAGCTTCTGTGGTTTTTATACCAAATTTAGAACACAGTAGAAGCTACTGGTTGCTAACTAAATTTTAAACATAGTTTTAAAGCAAAAAAACCCTAACTAAACAAAACCCACAACCAAAAAAGAATATTAAAATATATTAATTGCAAAATTATAGATAGTCAATATGGTCAAAAGCCCACATAAAACCACATGTATTCTGATTCACTGTGGTACTTGAACAAAGGTAATTATCATCACGCATTTAATTTCCATTATGTAACAGCCTGTTAGTTCAGTCCTCTATCCTCATCAGATAAACCTGCATAATTATATTAAGTTGGGGGTTTGTTTCCCCTCTTACTCAAATACAATCCTGCAATTCCCATCATCTTGAGCACAACCTGGATTCAATTTTCAGCAGAGGATCTCAAAAAAACACAACTAGAAAACTGCTCTTAGGCTTTTTTTTCCTCTTCCTTTGCTTCCCCTCTTACATCTCTCCTATTTCCAGGACTCGCACTCCCAAGCCCTGCTGCCAGGAAAATAAACTTTACATGTATTTTATCTTCAAATTCTAGAGAGGGACTTGGCTTTCTCAGCATTTTATTTCAGCCCTTTAAATTTCAGTGCTATCCCCCTTCCCTATTTCTAGTCTGTCATGCACTGACCTTGGAGACTCTTTACAGCAAGTTTACACATGCAGAAATACTCTGCTTCCCCAAGCAGGCCATGCTATTTAAGAAACAAAACACATCAGTCTTTAATATGGGAATTTGATAAGCTGTTGCCATGCAAGAAAATCATGTACTCCTATAAAACTCTTATCACAGAAATGTATTTTGCACATCATTGCACAATATTTTTCCTAAGCCCATGTATAGAAGCCCAGCAGTCATGACTCCGCTTTTAAATGCATTGAGGTATCTACAGTATATACAAAAGCAACAGAGGGTCAGAGTTTGGCAGAACCACATCACATCAACTTACATTTTTGGGACCTAAGATGGTACCTGAATAAAATAATATAAACAAACAAAAAATATATTTTTTTTAATCTCTGAAGGATATCAGTTAATACCTTTTTCTGTTTTTGAAGCAATTGTTCCAGTTCTTGTTCTTTTGACAGGAGCTTGCACTCCAGCTCTTTACTGTAGGACTGAAATCTCTCTGTGTCCTGCAAAATTCAAAGAGTAAATGGATTAACAGAACAGCACAATTCCTCAGCAGGAGGAGACATAAAGAATCAGGCATGAAAATAATAGGCAAGCAACTGATAGAATTCAATTTAGTGATGGTATAACTCATGAATCTAGATTCTGAGCTTCTGTAAATAGGTGTAGTCCAGCAACTTCAATGACTAAGGTTGCTATAGGATGTGCTGATTGCACATGAGTAGGCATCAAGTCTACAAAGTGGAGGCAGAAGTCTTCTATCTTAGGCACAAGCCTTAGGAACTTAGCCAACCTAAATCAACGATGCTAGAATGTATCCTTCATTTCTACCTACACATACCCTAATCCTCTCCCACACTAGCATTCATGCCTATCTGTTGCAGCAGTGAGCTGTTTCAGAGAGCTAAGCAAGCAGAAGAAAACTATCCAAGAAGTGAATAGGTTTCTGTACATTCAGTTTCCCAAACAATACAATTGCTAGCACAGAAAAGTGTTGAGAATGCACTGACAGAAGCAACCTGGCCACATTTAAATTATTATGGAGTCATATAGTAACTAACATAAAAGATATCAAGATTGACATGGGAGATACAGACTACTGACACACTGCACAGCAAGTCAGGTTAAAGAAACAATACCTGCTACCTTTAAAATCCTTCAGTAACAACAGTTGTTCACAGATGTTCTACTGGTATAAAAAAGTGATCTGGTCTTCCAGCTCTTAGCAGTTATGTCAATCTATCCATGATCTAAGTACCCTGGAATTCCCAGTTGTATTTGGGATTACTCAGTCAGACAGTCCTCAGCTGAAACAAATTATAAGGCCACCCTTTAGTAAAATCGAGCTCCAGCAGTTCACATCAGCTGAGAATCTGTCCTATTCCTCCACAACAAGATTCAACTTTCTAAGGTCCCCAGGAAAATGCCTCTAAGCAAAAATTAAAAATCCCTCAATATAGAGTATATCCTACATGCTTTTCCCCTTCAGCAGTACATGTAATGGAGTAAACAAATGCATGTTAAATGACTTCTTACATGGAAGACTATATATGCAGTTGAAAATGACAGAATACAACTTTGTTGTACAACTTTCAGTCATCAGCATATTAAGTATTGTATATAGCTGCAATTTGTACTTATTTGTGCCTTACTAACTTCTTTAAATGTATTCTCCAAGAGCTGCTCTTCATTCAAGCCATAATAGTTCCCCTTTTATATGGCATCAAGGCATCTCTCCAGGCTATAAAGACTTTGTGAGACTTTGCATTAGAGAAAGAATTTAATGGTCAGATCTCCCCAAAATCCCAAATTAGTCATGCTAAGAAAAGACACTTATTGAGCATCTGACAACCATTAGTATGAATGCTGAATAAACTGTAAATAGCTTCAGTTGGAAGTTTTTATGAAAAAGTTTGAAATAAATGTCTTTACCTCAAATATACAATTAATTAGGAGATCCAACAATCACTGCTTATGGAAAAGTCTTTGTTGTTCTAGGATTTTCAAAACAACTTCACTAGTGGGCTATTAAGAGCATATAAACCACTTCTTTCACAACAACTGCTCTCAGGAAAGTTGCAAATACTTAATCTTCAGCTGATGCACAAACTTTATATAAAGGGTTCATCTTTTCAATCTCCTCCCAGCTTGGAATAGAAAAAAATGTATGAACAAAATGTATGGCCTTATGAGGCCAGTGAAAAGACTGATTCCCTAGACAGCTGATTAAGGCTCTTTTGGCTCTAACACACTTCATGTTAGGAAACAAAAAATACTTTATTTATTTGGATCACAAAGGGATTTTTTATATATCATATTTGATTGAGAATGGAGGCAATAACTGATGCATATCCAGTAGTTTTGGCAACATTTTTTGTACTGTGTGTTGTTTGAAACCATATATTGTTTTAATTTATATGACGGCTTTCAAGGCAACAAAAAGCATGAGCTAGGAGCTCATGACTGGTGGTCTCAAGCCACCTGGAGAAGCTGTGAAATCTCCATCATTTGCATACTCAAAACTTAAGTGGGCAAGTGCCTGAGCAATCTGATCTCATTTAAAAGTTACGAGCAGCATAGGTGCCTTCCCACCTAAATGATTACTCTTTCCTGGAGCATACCAGGAGTTCTTGCTAGTGTTCATGTTTTAGGATTAAACAGGAGAGGAAAATCTAAAGAACAAACTGTAAAAGCAGTAGAGAAGATTTAAAGGAGACTTTGTAAGATAAGGGAATTCACTGACAGGTGTTCTGGAAGCACCATGACACTGAAAAAAAGCATCTGACCTATGTGTTTATTTTGCAAATAGCCATGGTGGTTTCAGAAACTAGCATCGCTTGCTTTATCTGTTGTTGCTTTTCAGTGAAAACTTACCCCCTCCTCAGCTGCAGAACTCTAACAGCATTAGTGCTCCTCAGAACCACTTCAAGGAGCATTTTTCCTAATTGTAAACAGAAGTTACACCTATAGCAGCATTGATGATACAATTGAGGCTATAGTTCAGTTGACTTCCAAAATAATGCCACCTGCTACTGTATGCCAACCACTCAGCACAGGACATCAATGCTCCTCTCATCCAATAAGCCACTTAGTTTGAAGCTGTAAAGCTTGGGTCAGTACAAAAGTAGCAGTGAGGCAAACGATGTTTTTTCTTATTCTGTTGTGAAACACATTTTGTGGGTTTTCCTTTCATACTCAGAATGAAAAATAAAGCCACCGAAACTGGGAAGAGAAACCATGACTACAATAACAGATACTCACTTTCAAGAGAAACTGCTCTTTCTCCTTTTTGATTTGCTGTTCCATTTCCTCATAGAGATGTTGAATTTCTTCATCATAAGCAGCAATTTTTCTAATAAGAGAGAAAAGTATATTGAGTGGGCCTGTGTAGCATTACTTCAAGTCATGGCTCACATTGCAAGCTAAGCCCTACATTTCCGCCTTAACACAAGATTCCAGAGAATGTTGTAGGGTTCAGAAATAAAGAATTTTTGTGCAGAAAAGGTCATAGATTACTTTCTTTTTTTCTTTTCCTTTTTTTTTTTTTTTTTTTAATGGAAGGAAAGCTTCAACAGCTCAAAGGCTAATAAAGCTGCACAGCTAATGTTTCCATATAAAGCAGCTGTTTTAATGACTGCTAAATCTTACATTTAAGGAACACACCTGCCCAGTGACAATCCTAAGAATACCAGAGCCTGAGTTTTCCAGTTAAAGTATTTTCATTGCAACTTCAATTTTTTTAACTCTGGGATTGCATTATTCACCTCATTCAAGAGCACTGAATGAGGTGCTTTTGTCATGTCAAAGGTGCTTTAGCTAGAACACACTTCTTGAAAGGCCTTCTTGAATGCTATCATGTCTCTTTAACAGCTTTGCTGAAACAAATTTGAAAAGCCCAGCTGACGAACAGGAAAAAATACACTGTGTACAAGTGTGTCCAAATGTAGGAAAACAGAAGGACTTACAAAGCTCACTTTTCCCTGTAGAAAACTTCAATTAATATTACTGCATTTTGATACATGAAAGATTACATTGAGCAGGTGCTTTAGTTTAGGTATAAAAAAATTAACTGTTGAAAGGGAACAAGACAGGTGCTTTGTTTTGCTTCTTTTCCCTTCCCTTCTTTTCCCTTCTCTTCCTTTCTCTTCCCCTTTCTTCTCTCCTCTCCTCTCCTCTCCTCTCCTCTCCTCTTTCCTCTCTAGAGACAGAAAAGCAAAAATCCCTCTGCATCTAGCTCATCTACAGACATCCTAGAAAGATTTTGAATAGAGATTAATAAACTCTTTATACGACACTACTGTATATTCCTCCATGTGTTACAGTTAAATAAAGTACAAATATATATATAAAGTACATTATCTCCTAGGGTATTCACACCAATAAGAGCAAGACAATGATTATACACTAGAAAAAAAAAAAAAGCCATTAATTTTGTAATCTGGGTGTCTACCATATTTTTTTTATACTTAATGCTCTACATGTTCTATGTTTCCACTTTATAGAACATAGAGCCCAGCCACAGCTAGGCCTGAAATGTAGGCAAAATAAGAATAAATAGATAAACAAAAGAGTTTGCTTGGTGAGAAGAGAGCTTTCTTGGCTTCTTCCACTGTTTTCCTTTTATTCTCCAATGAAAGATTTTGAAGATACGGCTAAATAGTTAAATGACAGCAGCCAGTCCACTTTATTCTATAAAAGCCTGGTCCCATCTTTGATCAGGGACTCCCTTTTCTGCTTTTTCAGAAGGCTGCTGGACTTTCTCCTCTCCAGCGGGGATGCCTGCCAGAGATCAATTCTCCAGAATTAAGGACTGGGACAAACGGACATCCAGCTGCAGCCAGGTGAGACTGAGAGACATTAACTTGTATATTTGGGTTTATATGTGTTTTATACATTTGTTTATATATATACACATTATATATATGTTTTTATATATGAAACCAATATATATTGTTTGTTATATTCATATGTTTGTTTTATATATATTTGTTAACTTACACTTTCACTGGTATCAGTGCTTTGTGCTGCTTTAAGATGTTAAAGCTCTCATTATTCTGGCCAATTATCTAGATTTATAGCTTTTCTGTGCACAATATTTGCAAAGCACAAAGACAATCTACCAGATTTAGTGGTAAATCTGACTGTCCTCTGGAATAAAACTGATTAACTAGAAGTTAATTGCTTAATATTGACTTAAAACTGCAATGCAATAATGGGCATCTGCAAATGAATTTCAGTCAACAAAATCTGTTAACTCAAAGAGAAAAGCTAATTTAAGATAGTTCTGCATTATAAATAATTTTACTGGTACTTTTCATGACTAATACAATTTTACATTACAGGAACACTTGTGGTTATAGTTTCTCAAGAAATACCTTGCTTATTTCCAATGTGCAGATGGTAGGTAAGATACACAAACAGTCCAATAACCAGAAGTACTAACTTTTTTAGAGCGCATTCCAACTCGTTCTTTTCATTATCTGCTTCTTGGAGCTGGGAAAAAATTCTGACCAGAAACTCTTCAAAATTGGAAAGTAAATGAGGTTCATCTTTTCTCAGCTGCAACCAAAGTTGTTTCACATCACTCTCACTGAAATAAGAGATCATAAAGGATTCATTAAGGTATTTCTCAGGCTGCAATAAATGTTCACAGCACCCTAGCAGATGAAAGCTTTAGGGCATCACTCCTCAGAACACAAGGCTTATTAAAAACACAGGCTACTTAGGCAGTGCCACATTTGAAAAGGGTGGGTGGGAAGTGATGGAAATTGTACTTATTAAAAAAAAAAAGGCATTGCAAAGTTTGGCTATGCATGACTGCAGAGAATCACAGGAACTGCTAGTTTAGTGAGTGCCTTGCCAGGCACTTCATCTGAAAAAGATTGGATAAGACAGAAGAGAGAGGAGATACACTGTAGCATTCTGTCACTTCTATTAGAAGTAAAGAAGTTCCTATGAATCCAGTGGGCAGGGCGCAACAGGAAAAATAATTAAAAATACTTCCTCATGAGAAATGAATGAGACTCAATCGCCTAAGCTACACAGAGAAGTTAACAAATTACATTTGTACTGTCTTCTTTCATTTTCAATCCATCTTAATTCTACATTGAGATTGCTACAAAAATCAGAACATGACATCTGGAAAAATTTGATGTAAAGATTTACCAAGATAATGGGGCTTTTTTTTCCAAATCTGCTCAGCTGTTACTGGAAAAAACATGTTCTACTCTGACTGATAATGGTTTTTTTTAGTACTTTCCCAAAATTCTGCTGAATAACTTCTTTTGTTTGTCTCTTCGTGACTCACTCTCTTCCATGCACATTGTAAGCTTGAATCTAGGCAGTAAAGAGTGCTGTATTTAAAGGACAAGTGAGGATAAGGATAGAAAGAGTGGGTGATAAAAATCTGTTCATAATGAAAGCCTTTCAGGATGACTGGCAAACAACTCTTCCCTCTAACAGGCAATCAGGTGAAGAGAAGCACTGAAGAGCACTTTAATTTCATGGTAAGAATCACTGATGCTTTTCTTGAACACTCCTACGGTGTCTCCAGATTCTCTCCCATTTTTCCCCATGCTTTTTTTGAGCTATAGTATTCATTGTGATTGACCAATGAATGTCAGGCCAACACACAAGAAGCTCTTAAAGAAGTTTTTGAATTCTGTGTTTCAAGTGAGTCATCTTGGTCCTGGAAGAGGTAGTGTTACCAATCACACCATGAAATCATGCATGGAGGGGAGAAAAAGCAGAAGAAGGGGAGAAAACATTATGTTTAACTGGTGCACTTTAAACACAGCCCTTGCTAAAAAAGCAGCCATCATGCATTGTTTGATTGAAAAATCAGTGGCATGTGTGGATTACATGCTAGATATTATCTATGTTCAAAACCCATGGTACATCGATGGGTTAATGGTATAGTTTTCATACGACACAAACACACATTTCACGTGCCTGCAGTACAATAGCATGGTGGAATTGCATTTTGCCATCTCTGACAACCAAGAAAAGTAATTTTTAAAGAATCCCTGTGTGAGCAGACTCAGTTCTCATAATTCATCTTGGATTCCATTAAAACCAAACCCAGAGCTGAATCATAAAAGGCCATACATTCTGTTATTATTGCTGTGAAAACTCACTCATCCAAAACCTTTTTAGTCCCAAGCCGATCCATCAGATTTGAGAACTGGAATTCTTCATCCTCATCATCACTCATAGTCTGTTTGCACTTCACTGGGCAGGCTGTTTCACTTTCCGATTGCTGCATCATCTCATTATTCAAAGCCATCTGCCCCAAAAGAAACTGGCCTAAGAATTAGAAATTACTCACATTAGCATTTCAGAACTTACTATAAGAAGCAATGCCATTGAAGATTAACTTACTGAAGATCAAATTTCACAGTAAATATAATGTGTGAGGGAAACACACTTGTTTACAAGAAAAGGGAATATAATGAAACAACAAAAGGACTTGGCATGGCAAGAAGTCCCTGAATTCTATGCCCGACTTGGTCCCCAGTTTAATGTCTAACTTTCAGTAAATCACTCAACTAAAAATTCACAAACATATCGAAAAAATTCAGACTTCCATAAGCAAAAGACATAAACTGCAGCAGCAAGCACTTTCAAAATGTCATGACCTTATTTCCTAATACGCTTAAATACAAGTCAGGAATCTAAAATAACCACAGCATTGCTACCGATAAAATGCACCTCCCATTTTAACATTCTTTTTAGTGCATGACCAAAGGCACACCTCAAATTCCTGTATAAACTGCATATACAAAGCTAGATTTTATTAACACTTCCCTCCATCTGGCTCACATGCATTTTAGTCTCTCTGAACTTGACTCCTGTATCAGTTTCTTCCATCTATTTGGAATATTTCTATTAATAACATAAAGATTGGATACTGGAGATGTGGTGGGATGGTTTATAGGACTGAAGTGTTGCAGTGGAGGGACACAGGCTTTAGGAAGGATAGGAAGGGAAGACATGGAAGGGGAGCTGGTCTTTACATAAGTAATAGCTGGAACGCATGGAGCTCTGTGTGGGGACAGAAGAGGAGCTGATGGAGAGTTTATGACTTAGGATTAAAGAGAGAACAGGCAAATGGAACAGTATAGTGGGTATCTGCTATAGGTCACCCAATCAAGGAGAACAAGTGGATGAGGCCTTCTACAGACAGGTATGAACAGCCTCAAGTTCACAGGCCCTAGTCCTCATTGAGGACTTCAATCGCTTTGTTATCTGTTGGAGAGACAATGCAGCAGGACACAAGCAAACCAGGAGGCTCCTGGAGTCCATTGGTAATTTATTCCTCTAAGTGATAGAATAGCCAACAAGGAGAGGTGCTCTGCTGGACCTCATACCTGCCAACAAGGAAGATCATGTTTGGGATGTGAAAGTCAAAAGAAAGCCTTGGCTGCAGTGACCATGAGATGGTGCAGTTCAGTATCTGGAGGCCTGGGAGGAGGGTGAAAAGCTAGGTCAGAACCCTGGACTTCAAAGGAGTAGACCTTGGCCTCTTCAAATATTTGCTTGGAAGAGTCCCTTGGAATAAGGTCCCAGAAGGAACAGAGGCCCAGAAAAGCAGGTCATATTCAAGGATCACACCTCCTCCATGCTCAGGAGAGCTCCATCCTAGTGAATAAGAAGCCAGGAAAAAGTGTCAGGAGGCCTGCATGGATGAACAAGGAGGTCATGGCCAAAGTCAAATGCAAAAAAAAAGGCAGGGCATAAGTACATAGGAGACAAAAGAAAGACTGGGGAAAATGTGTCCCTCAACAAGATGGGGGGCTTCATTACACAGGACATGGAAAAGGTGGAAGTATTGAATGCCTTCTTGCCTCAGTCTTCACTAGCAAGACTAGTCCTCAGGAATTCTAGGTCCCAGAGATCAGCGAGAAAGGTTAGAGCAAGGAAGTTATAGACTTAGTGGAAGACGATCAACCAGGACAGGGAATACTTAAGTAAACCAGGTACATGTAAATGAGCCCTGATGCGATGTACCCAGCAGTGCTGAGGGACCTGGCAGATCTCACTTTGAGGCCACTCTTGATAATCTTAGATTGATCACTGGGAGAAGTGCCAGAAAACTGGAGGAAAGCAAATGTCACCTTGATCTTCAAGAAGGGCAACAAAGAGGACCAAGGGAACCACAGGCTAGTCAGCCTAACTGTGATCCCTGGGAAGGTGATGGAGCACCTAATCCTGGAAACCATTTCCAGACACATTAAGGATGAGAAAATAATGAGGAGTAGAAAGCATGGATTCACCAAGGGGAAGTCATGCTTGACACCTTCCTGTGTAATCTACTGTAGGTGATCCTGCTGTAGCAGAGGGGTTAGACTAGATGATTTTCAGAGGTCCCTTCCAACTCTGATGACTCTATGACCAAATTAATAAACTTCTACAATGGACCGACTGACTGAGTAGATGAGGGGAGAGCAGTGGATATTTTTGACCTACAATTCAGTAAGACCTCCAACAAGATCCTTATAGAGAAGCTGTTGGTGTACAGGGTGTATGAGCATTCAGCGAGGTGAATGGAAGAGAGGCTGAATTGCTGGCCACAGAGTGCGGTGACCAGTGGTCAAAAGTCTAGTTGGAGGCCAGACTAGCATGTACCTCAGGGATCAATACCCATCCAGTCCAGTTTAACATCTTCATTAATGACCTGGATGATGGGGCAGAGTGCACCCTCTGCAAGTTTAAAAATCACACCAAACTAGGAACAGTGGCTGACACACCAGAGCATTATGTGGCTATCCAGAGGGTTCGTGATGGTATGGAGAAATGGGCTGACAGGAACCCCATGAAGTTCAACAAGGGGAATTATGAAGTCCTGCACCCGAGGAGAACAACACTATGCACCAATACGTGCTAAGGACTACCCAGCTGGAAAGCAGCTTGGCAAAAAAGGACACAGGTATCCTGGTGGCCCAGGCTGTTCAGGTGTAATGCATCTTTACTGCAAAGAAGGCTAACAGTATCCTCAGGTGCATTAGACAGAGTATTGGCAGCAGGATGATGAAAGTGATCCTTGCCCTTTATTTAACACTGGGGAGGCTACACATGGAGTTCTGTGTACATACTGAAGAGAGTCTAACAAAGGCCCACAAAGATGATTAAGGGACTGGAGCATGTCTCATGTGAGGAAAGGTTGAGAGAGCTAGGAATGTTTAGCCTAGAAAAGAGAAGGCTCAGGAGTATAATCAATACCCAAAGGAGAAGTGCAAAGTGGAGAGAGCCAGGCTTTTTTTATGTGGAAACCCTTTTTTACTGTGAGGGTAACCAAGCACTGGAACAGGTTGTCCAGGGAGGCTGCAGTTGACATCCTTGGAGATATTCAAAAGCTGTCTGGACATAGCCCGAGGCTACTGCCTTGAGGTGGTCCTGCTTGAGCAGGGGGGTTGGATCAGATGACCTCCAGAGGTCACTTCCAACCTTAACCATTCTGTGATACTGTGATTCAGATATTCCTGGCTGTTGACGCCACATCATGGTCATAAGAAACCTTCATTACTTTCTCAACAATTTTTCACTAGCCAACAACATATAATTGTACCTTGGTTTTGCTCTAGGAACTGCTAAGAACACTATAGAATAATTGTTCATAAGAAATAAACATGGATTGACAAAAGGGTTATTTCAGTTTAAGTTGAACATGAGGCTAAGCAAGAATAGTTATTACTGAAGTCAATTGATCTGAAGGGTTCAAGTAAATTAAAAAAGGTGAAGATGGAAATTATCTTAAATTGCAGATAAAAAGTGTGTGTGTATATATATAGACAAGACGGCCAAAACCACTGAGACTTGCAAAGAATACTAAACCAAAGAGATACAGGCTTTTTAAGCTACATCCATAAAAAGAAAGGAATTAAGAAGTACAGTAGTTGTACAGTGAGAATGCTGAAGTGAAATTGCCACATGAATGATTAAGGCACTTGTGCTTAATCGGGGAAGACCAGATACATCCCCTCAAATTCTAAATGTTCTAGCTATTTTATTTGAACATCTCTAAGTTAGAAGTTTTAAGGCATCTAGGCAAAACAGACATTGTGATTTTCTGCAGAGGACCTTTGGTTGTATTTTCAATTTCAATACAGAAGTTACCACAGACCCAAGGAAAGAGAAATATTGGTTTGGTTTTATTGTTTTATCAACACTGTCTTGCATTCTTCTCCTAGCACCCAGCAAAGCACAACATAACAACTCAGACAACAGAGTATGTTGCAAAGAGAGGTTACAGCAAATTTCAGATTTTCCCCCATTTAGAAATATGAATGGGAATCTACCATACCAATTAGTGCAGTACAAGTTTTATCCAGACACTACTCTGCTTTCTCCATTTTCTAAAGTAGCTTTATGTAGTACAGCTTCTGCTTTTACTAGGAATGCCAACATCATCACCTAGCCAAATGTAAAACTGGCTCATCTGGATCCTGACAGAAAGTATCTGTCAGTCCTGGCAGGTTAAAATGTAGCATGCTAAACGGTGTGCATCCTTATGTTTTATATGAATCCTACACACAGGTGCTGTTGAACACAGTGCCTTGTCTGTGGCAACCTGCGTAGTCTCCTGTGGCTTGTGTCCTTTCTGTGTCTGTGTATGTGCATGTGTGGGTGTCTCTGGAATATACATTTAATTTCACTACCAGTTGAACTTGCTAACAGGAAAGCAGCTGCCACATCCATCTAGGACTCTGGACTGGGCTCCAGCAGCTGGACAGGAGGAATGCCAAGGCTCTGGATCTGTTGGAGATGGCAGCCATTTATAACCCCCCTTAAAAGAAAATTTTGATTTTGCATGAACCACCTTTGAAAATTATTTTCCTTTAACTAAGAAATAGGCATCATTTACTTATGAAAAGCCCCCCAGTACCGGCTTGCGACAGCAGGAATACATTATTTAATTTTAAAATAATGGTAATTTGCAGATTAAAGCATACTCTTTATTAAGATACTGTCCCACATGACATCCTGGTCTCCAAACAGATAAGATATGGATTTGACAGATGGACCACTCGGTGGATAAGTTATTGGCTGGATGGCCACACTCAGAGAGTTGTGGTCAATGGTTCAGTGTCTAAGTGAAGGCAAATGACAAGCAGTGCTCCTCAGGGGTCAGTACTGGGACCAGTGCTGTTTAACATCTTTATTGGAGACATGGACAGTGGGATTAAGTGTATCCTCAACAAGTTTGCTGACAATACCAAGCTGTGTGGTGTGGTTGACACTCTAGAGGGAAGGTATGCCATTCACAAAGACCTTGACAGGCTGGAGAGGTGGGCTAGTGCCAACCACATGAAGTTCAACAAGGCCAAGTGCAAGGCCCTGCACCTGGGTTGGCATAATACCAGGCACAAATACAGGCTGGGGGCAGAGTTGATAAGAGAGCAGCTCTGAGGAGAAGAAATTGGAGGTGGCAGGAGATGAGAAGCTCGACATGAGCCGCCAATGTGCGCTCACAGCCCAGAAGGCCAACACCAGCCTGGGCTGCAACAAAAGAAGTGTGGGCAGCAGGGCCAGGGGGGTGGTTCTGCCTCTCTGCTCTGCTCTGGTGAGGCTAGACCTGAAGTACTGTGTACAGCTCTGGAGCCCTCAGCACAGGAAAGACATGGAGCTGTTGGAGAGGGTCCTGAGAAGGGCCACAAAGATGATCAAAGGGCTGGAGCACCTCTGCTACAAAGAGGTAGCTGAAAGAGTTGGGGCTATTTAGTCTGCAGAAGCAAAGGCTTCGGGGAGACCTTACAGCAGTCTTCCAGTACCTGAAGGAGGCCTACAGGAAAGGTGGGGAGAAACTTTTCACCAGAGAGGGCAGTGATAAGACAAGTGGTAATGTTTTTAAACTGAAAGAGGGTAGACTTAGGTTAGATATTAGGAATATACTATTCACCATGAGGGTAGTAAGGCACTGGGAGGATGTGGATGCCCCCTCCTTGAAGGTGCTCAAGGCTAGGTTGGATGAAACTTTGTGCAGCCTGATCTAGTGTGAGGTGTTCCTGCTCATAGCAGGGAGGTTGGATTCTGATGATTTTTAAGTTCCCTTCCAATCTTAACCATTCTATGATTCTATAATTCTGTACTTGATCTATATCTAAAATGGGAGATTTAAAGTTACAATTCACATATAGAAGAGATTCTTCTATGTGTGAAGAAGTGCTTAAACTTGATGCTTATAGTGACAGAGTTAAATTTAAGTACAAAATGAATCCTTGCAAGCAACGAAAGACAGTCTCACTGACATCTTATTTGGAATGTCACAGTTGGGGTATAAAAAACCCTTTCACTAACACAGAGAACATGCCAGGAAGAGTGCTGCTGCAAAGCAGGCAGTTACAAAGAACTTATCATTTGCCATGAAGGGTTAAAATTAATTGCCACATCCTGTTTTCTTTAGAAATAAAGTAACATCCCTTGGATAATTAATTTGTTGTAGAAAGCATTCCCCCAACATTAAGGACAGTAGTATTAACACATGTTCAACATTGTCTAACACTAATCTCAGAGGTAATCTTAATTACCTCTCATGTCTAATTGACCTGATATTAAATAAAACACAAGATTTTTTTTTCCCCAAGGGAAATTTTCCAAAATTTCCAAATTTGTTGATAGATCTACACCACCATAGACCTACTCCAAATAGGTGTAATTCAGATGGTTATACTGTATGTCTCATATTTTGCTACAGCTTGTCATCTTACACAAGAAAGACCCTGGAACCCTCAATCTATTTATAGACATAATTTGGATATTTCTTCATCTGTTAGGGAACAGTCTGGCTCCCTGTGAGTATTATTAAGTGCACTGTTCAGATAAAATGCTTCTTTACTGATGTGAAGTGTGTAGAATAAGAATAAAGCTCTATACAGAAGACATGATTTTCAAACTCACTGAATCCTGTGGTGAACTCCTTTGGGGTAAGTGAGCCATTGCCATCAGCATCCAATGTAACAAAAACTTTTTCAAGCTCTTCCAGGCTAAGGGGTAACTCAGGATATAGTCTCTGAAATGACAAGACATGCAGTACCCATGATGAGAGGAAGACTAGATTCTACAGAAAATCTATAATACAGAATAATAGTTCCTTTTGTTTCCCAGAGTGAAAATTCAAATACATCACAGAGTAAAAAAACCATAAACTGAGGGAGATTTGCATTTATGACTTCATTATTGGTCTTTATGAATCCTTTACAACAAAGCAGTGAGAACAATCTCCTTGTCCATGAGGAAGAGGCAGAATATGAGGTAGCGTCTCAGCATTCTGATGAAATGGCCTTCACAAGTCGACAGAAAAACTGTACACCTAGTTCCTTCAGCATTGTGAGGTCAAGCAAGAGACCCCCTAAATTAGAACATTATAGAAGGTATGCTGTCCTAATTAAAACACTTTAAAATGTGTAAATAAACAAATAGATTAAACAAAGCTAAGAATGCATCATGGCCTAAGGAGCAAAACTGCTGCTCCTGTAACGAGCTAAATGTAGTTCATTACTGTCTGCTTCTGAAATGCAGCTTGTTGACACAAAAAGCCACCAAGATGGTCCAAGGCCTGGAGCAGCTCTGCTGTGAAGACAGGCTGAGAGAGTTAGGGCTGTTCAGCCTAGAGAAGAGAAGGCTCCAGGGAGATCTCATAGCAGCCTTCCTGTACCTTAAGGGGACCTACAGGAAAGATGGGGAGGGGCTTTTCATGAGAGAAGATAGTGATAGGACAAGGGGTAATGGTTTTAAACTGAGAGAGTGGAGTTTTAGGTTAGATATTAGAAAGAAATTCTTCACTCTAAGGGTGGTGAGGAACTGGAAAGGGTTGCCGAGGGAGGTTGTTGATGCCCCATCCCTGGAGGTTTTTAAGGCCAGGCTGGATGAGGTTTTGTGCAACCTGATCTAGTGGTAGGGGTCCCTGCTCATGGCAGGGGGGTTGGAACTTGATAATCTTTAAGATCTCTTCCAACCTTAATGATTCTATGATTCTACAAAAAAAGGACAAAACTTCATTAAACCAGCTCCACAAAATCACTTATTTTTCCTGAGAGTCTAAAAACAGGCACAAAAGAAAAAAATGCCCCTAATCGTTCAACTGTAATTATTTTAACAGTATAGACAGATTCCCAGAAATAGGAGGAAACTGGAGTGGCAAACAACTACAGAAGCAGGGTTTTCCACTGGGAGACAGTACTAAGAAGAGTAAAACTTCCTTAGTTTGTGAAGTATAAACAAGTCAAGCTCCCTGCTTTATTAGTTAATACTTTAATCCCTTCCCTGAACTCCTATTGCATAAGCAACATATTAAAACTGCAAGCTAATAGGTTCATAAAGTTCATCAAAACAGAAAGCGCTTATCTGTTCCATGCTGAGGAAGGGATTTAGGGCCAAAGAAAGTATCTCCTGCAATCCAAGAACAATAGAAACCACTAGTCAATATCCAGGGCCATAGAGCCAATGTCAGAATTGGCTGAGTGCATTAATCAGGACTACTCCGGCTGCAACCAAGGGTTTATGGTATATGTTATAAACCTGTATGAGTTGAAGGGAAGAGCAGTAAAAGGAATTCCAAGGTGATCTTGAGAAAGGAAAGCAACAGAGCTTCTAAAGCACAGAACTATCTGGAATCCTAAGGGATTTCTGAGAAGGATTAATTGTGCACTGCTGCCTGCTTCCAAAAAACTAAGAAAACTTTATGTACATTCAGTCTAAATAACTTACTTAATCAGCAAAACACCTGACTTATTACCAGTTTCTCACTTAATCACACCCATTGTTATGGTTTAGGCCCAGGCAAAAACAAAGAACTAGGTGGTCCCTCACTCACCCTTCTCCCCAACTGGAGAGAAAACCATTACAAACTAATTTTGTAGTAGGAAACACCACAACTACCTGCATTTTCTTGAAGGAAAAAAAAAAAAAAAAGGAAAAAGGAGATTTTGAACAATGTAACAACATTTTGCCCCACTAAATTCCCTGAGGATAATCTACTGACTTTGATGAACTGAGGTAACACCATTGTTACTAAGATTAAGACAATTTTCCCAGCCTCTTGTTTCTATTAAAAAAACAACCAAAAAACTTTAATTTTTGGTTGTTTTTTTTTTAATAGGAAAACAGGGTCATTGTTGGTCTCATAAGTGTGTTTGTGTTTATTTGCTCATTTTGGGCTTACTATAAAAATACATAGATCCTTTAGCTATAAAGCTCTTAAAAATTTTAAAACAAACCAACAAACCCCCTCCAAAACATACCCTAAGATACCACTGGAGCTTTAAGAGAAATTGCCACCCTATGTGCTCTGTGCTTTCCCAATGTCTGTGCTGACTTACATGAAAATAACAAGTTTTTACACTGCTAAATGAAAAGACAGAGGTAAAATAGCTAAGAGCAAGATCTGAACCCATTTTTGCTATATTGATTAAATCAAAACATTTTGCCATTATAACCTCAAGACCCAAAGTGCAAAGCTATGTTTTCAAGTCTCAAGTAGAATTTGCCTTCTAGCAGTTTCAGAAAACCTCTTGTCTATTTTAAAGTTGAGGACATATGATATTTTCAAATTGAATGAAAATTTCTGAACAATCAGGGTTAACATAATCTTAAAATAAACCACATTATATAATCAGGGAGGAGTAAATCTTTAATATAATTACTATACTACAATTTTTTTAAAGACTATACAATTATAATCTATTAAATTCTTTATGGGTCTGGGCCTACCCAAATCAACATATTTGTTTGCATTTGGTTACTTTAATTATATAATTTATACTATATAATAAAGATTATATAATATATTAAATACTGTAGATTATATATATACAACAAGCATCTCTACTCCCATCATTTTTCAACTTTGCAG
The DNA here is from genome assembly GCF_020740795.1 of Apus apus. NCBI lineage: Eukaryota > Metazoa > Chordata > Aves > Apodiformes > Apodidae > Apus > Apus apus. The sequence goes on from NC_067282.1 coordinate 125,266,043, forward strand.
AATTAGCACAGGTCATCACAAAACCCAGCAACACACGACTGCACAGAAAGCTCTTGAGAGCTAGTAATCTGAGCAATTTACTATGAGATTTTTATTTTCCCAACACAGTTAAGTGTTTCTCTTGCATTTTCCTACATGGAGATACATCTTTGTTCTGAGGATAAGAAAGGTTTCTACATTTTATATTAGATGCTTCTCTTGTTAGTAGTTTGCACTGAATTTCCTTTGTCACCACTCCCCAGTTCTACTTTATCCTTAAGTACTGAAGTAGAAATGGATTAGCACAATGAAATTATGTCAGGCATAGGCATGTCAAGCTTGAGTACATTTTAGTTTTCTGCCACATACTGGTTCAAACCATCTTAGCATTTCTGCAATATGCACTCAATTCCATTTTCAAAAGATTTTATAATATAGCTGCCTTTTTTCATTGACATTGTCAGCAAATCTGATTTTGGCTCCTCAAACAATTTAAGAACAATTTGGTAAGATTACTGTGAATGCTGAATAACACTAAAATACTGTTCCTCTAGACTTCCTACAGATATATACAATGCAGCTGAATGTTCACCATTGTCTGGCAGGTGAAACCGAAGTGAAAGACTTTATTTACACAATTCTGCTGAAAAAAAAACAGAAAGAACTTTGAACTGAACACGTTCATGATGCTGTGGCAAATTGTGAAGTAATTAATTTACTAGAGTTTCTGCTTTTTCAATGAGAATGGAATTAAACTCCTGGGGCATTTTTTTGAACTTCACTTACTTTGATTTTCCACTTTTTTGTTGCTTTGTCTGTGGAAACAAATGTAAGCATTATGTAAGGCTTCAAAGAGAAATCTTACATATCTCTTTCAAGTTATCAGGAGGGTGTTAACATTTTAAACTCTAAATTAATCAGTCTCAACTCATTAAGGGCATTAGGAGTTTCTGTCATTGTGCATTTCACATTACCAATTTTGTTTTACCTGCATGTCTTGACGAGTGATGAAGCCTTTGCCTTCCCGATCACAAATCTGAAAGAACTCTTGTGCTTTTTCCAACACAGCTAGTCCTGGGTCTTGTTCTCCAGTCTTGCTGCTCTCCACATCTCCCAGTGGCACAGGACTGGCACAGTCTCCTTGTATTCTGTCCATTGTCACAATCTCTGCGCAAGAATATTTTGGGATGCTGCTGTCCCATTTACTCACAAACTCTGACCTGAAACATGCACATGGCAGATACGGAAAAGACCAAACCAGACCATCTTAATGATGTTTTCCACAATCTCTTAGCAAGCATCACTTTAATTAGGCACTACAGCATAGAAGAAGAAAAAGCTTTATGAAAATGCCTGTCGTTGATTGGCTGCACTAGAGAAAAGGCAAATTAATGAAGTGGTCAGAATGTGAGGGAATAAGACAAAACTAGCTTTGAAAAGAAATCTAAAAGCAAAATTAGCCAGTTCAAATAGAAATACAGCCAATCAATTAATGTGAGTAATAAAACACAAGAAATATAGGTAAATGAAAAAATAATTTTAAGTCACTGTAAGTATTCAGTTGGTATGCTTTTGACTCTGATCTTCCTAACACCACATATCACAATTTACACCCACTGCTTTGGAATACAGTTTGTATGATAGCTATAGAATGGAAGGTGACTGATCACTGATGGAACCTGATAGAGCTTGGTGTTTAAATCAACTAAGTAAAATTAAGTGAAAGATAAGGGATTATGGAATTCTGAAACATTTCCTTAGATTAATCTTTATTACTGAGGGGTTTGACTTTTGCCTGTGAAGGAGAACTAACTGCTAGAGAACTTGGTGGGAAGACTTCGTAAGTTAATCACATTCTAAAGGCCCTCTGTGGAAATTTGTATTATACACCCTGCATGGCAATAGCGGTATATATTAATGTTTGGCTATATTTTTATCTTACATTCATTCTAGGAGGTCAGATGGAAGTAGCTTTCCCCCTCTAACCTTGTACAATTGTACAACACATGGTATCAAATACAAAAAGAGCAGGCTTTCCCAAAAGCCTATGGGCTCAAAGGCACTCACAGGTTATTATGCCTCACATGATGCTTGCAAGACTCCTTGTATGATCTTAACTCATTATAATGTATGTAAACTAAGTAGAGAAACAGGCTGTTTAACTGAGGTACTGCATATTTGTAACAGGTTAAAACATGTACGGCTACCAGGGCTCAGAAGACATGAAACGACTGAGTATCTGCATCATGAATTTGTATTTCTGATTCTCTAAATAGGTCTACCTAAAGGAGCCATAAATTTGTCTGATAATTTTTAGCAGACAGAAGTATTTTGAGAGGCATTTGACTATTACAAAGGAACATACCCTGATTCTTATCTAGCATGACTGGCACTATCTGGAACAATTCCAACAGAGGCTAGCAAGATTTATTTCAATCTGAAATCATAGAATCAAAGAACGATCATACAGTACAGTCCCCCTGCAGTGAGCAGGGACCTTTTTAACTAGATCAGGTTGCTCAGAGGCCCATGAAGCCTGACCTTGAATGTCTCCAGGGATCTGGACATACTGGACTGTTTTAGAGTGGGGTCAGGTATTCCTTGCATGGCTCAAATGGGGAGACAGCAGCACACAAAAATAAGCAAAGCACATGCAATTTATTAAGCCACCTCTCTGGGCAACCTGTTCCAGTGCTTTACCACCCTCATAGTAAAGAACTTTTTCCTAATATCCATTCTAAATCTATCCCACTATAGTTTAAGGGCAATACCCCTCGTTCTATCACTGCATGCCCTTATACACAACCCCTCCCTAGCTTTCCTGTAGCCCCTTCATATACTGAAAGGCCACTATGAAGCTTCCCCTGAGCATCCTCCTCTCCAGGCTGAACAACCCCAGCTCTCAAGACTGCCTTCATAGCATGGATACTGTCTTCAGAGTACAAGCTTTGGCATTGCACTGGTGTGGACGTAGAATCTGAGGAAACGAGAACTTTAGAGTGTCTGTTCAGCTTCCTAAGGAGAAAGGCTCTAGTCACATGAAGAGAGCAACTCAGACAAAGTCTACTTTATTTTATGCTTAAAATCAAACCTGGCAGTGCATTATACATCTTAAAACACAGCATTTTCTATGAGCTTCTTCAATGTATAGTTTTTCCCACTTGCAGCTTGCAGTGGCTTTCCATGACCAAGTAATTTCTTCAACAACTATAGGCCAGGCTGTTGGACTTCCAATATTGTATGTAAGTATAAAAGGATTGTAAACAGTCCATTATCTTCAAACCAAATGAGGATGTTGATGAGCAAATCATCCACACCCTTTGAAACCATGTGGTAAAAATCTACAATCATGGGTAAATTTTCCTGTCTCTTCCTCAGTCTCTTTTGCAAGGACTGGTCTCCTAGTGCAAGGATCATCCCAGGACTATTGCTCAAACATTCTCCAAAGCTGAAATAATTTCACCTTAATGACTAAAAATCTTGGCTGTCAAAATCCTTCTTAAAGCAGAGTTACAAGCAGCAGCAGAAAAAACATTCTGAGAGAAGGCAAAGCATGGCTACAGCCAATACCAACCTGCTCTAGGAAACTCCTTCTGAGAATGGGTCTTACTTCAATTTTAATGTATGGCAGTCAGGGGTGCTTTATAAACCACGAGACAAGCCATGTGAACGAAATCTTTGCGCATCCTCCTGCACAGAGAGTGCAGGCACTGGGTACTGCAGACGGCTGTGGCAAGGGGGCACTCCGCTAGAGTGTCCTTGCTCTGCACTCCAACTGGCATCGGCACTGCAGCCTGCCAGAGCACCAGTGCCAGTTGCCAACCAGGCCCTGGAAAATTAACAAGGCTAGAAAATGCTGTCACAGGGACTATAGGTCAGACATAGCAAACAGCATATGGCTATTACAGCTGCCTGAACAGCTGTACTCTTAAGAGGAAAATTTCTAGCTCAAAAAGTTTGACCAACTATCAGTAGCTGGAAGGTTACACAAAGGAAAAGATCACTCCATAACTGCCTTGTTTCTTAATCCCTTTCATGATGTTTCCAATACTAAACAGTCTCACAAACAGTGTATGACTTAGATGAACCTTTGCTCTGACTCTATATAGCCACCCACAAGAGGAACAGATGGAAATGCCACTGCAAGGCACAGTTAGACTATAGTAGAATAACAGGCTGGATGAGATTCTCCATTCATACTGTTTTTACACACCTAAACTTCACTTGCTTCAATACAGCTCATTCTTGACTGACACCAGCGTATGAGGTAATCAGGACATCGGTTTCAGCTCAGCAATAACACTGACTTAAAAACAGGTTTTAAAATACCAAAAATCAGTAAGACAAGTACAGCCTAAAGATGGTCTTGACAAGATCTGTTCCAGACTCCAAGTCAGATGTAATACATTTTTTTTTCTTTTTCATTTTTCACAATTTCTCAAAAGATGACAAGCCAAGCTAACTGTGATAGTAAGTGCTGCTAGCTCCTGTGGTTTCTGCACAGACTCTAAGAAAAAAAAGAAAAATTGTGCAAATCATAGGTAGTCAATTGCATGTAAAATAATTGGAAATATGAAAAAAGATTTAAAATTGTGGGAAAAAAAGGGCACTATATACAGTTTGAAAATGTCATTCATATTTAGCAAACAGTTCAGATATGATTCAGAAAAAATCACCATACTTTCTAAATACTTCCATACCACAAATTGAAATTATCTGCATCACAGGAGCCCCGCCTTTCATACATATCATAAAAACTTGCTACACTGCAAGTGCTTTAAATACAGCAGAAAATTAAATTAGAGCATATACTAAAATTCTTAATCCTTATGGCAGCTTCCAAAGCCGGTACAGTTAATCTTGGTTCTCAGAGTGACCTGATACTTTGCAAATGCTGGTAAATAACACGAAAGATTGAAATTTGCCCCACATTACTGGATCAGCAAATTAATTACTCCAAGGCCAGTTTTAAATAACACAGGTAGTTCCAGTCACTCATCCACCCCCTTTAGAAATCAAATGGATTAAAAATTCAAAAATATTTTTTTTCTTTTAAGACCTTTGATTTCCATTCTTCTATGTACAAACACTTCACTATTCAAATTAGGTCGTATCATGAGCTGATGTAAACAAAGATAGCTCCAAATAATATTAAAAAAGGATGTAGGTTTTATGAGGTTTTTACAGATCATGAGGCATTTTTGGACTGGTGTGCAAAAGGAAGCTCACTGTTAGTATTTCAGAGGGCATTTTCAGTGTGATTTTGCAGTCATGTGCATTGTAAATCACCAAACTCTAGAGGTACAGAGGACTGCTGATGCAAAGATTTCACAGGTCATGACTTGTGACAACCTCATTCTCCCTAACTGTGCTATTTAAAAATCTCCTTAGCTGTTTTTCCTGCATTCATGCCTCAGTTTTAGATTTCAGTAAAATTACTTGTTTAGCATCTGTCTATAGGCACGAACTTTCTGCAGCATACTTCAAAACACAAATAGTCAGCAGAATGTAGTAAGCTTGCTTAATACTGAGATCACCATGGATTTACACAAAATACTTTTACGAGAGATAACATTTATGTTTTACAAACACTGGAAAATAAAAATTTGATTGCATACTTTTCCTACAACAAAATCATCATTGTTAAAATAACATGCAGCTGTTCTGCAGTGTGCCTGACATAAACAAAGACCTAGTCTCAGAGTTAGTTACCTTTTAGCATTATGCTGAAAAGCTTTTAAAGCTGCTAAAATGTACCACCAGAATTATTTTAAGTTAGCACAAGCCTCTTGAAATAATTAATTCTGTTCCCTATTACTGTGCCTTACCCTTGGACAAGTGTCATCCAGTAAGACAGCAAACCCTGCTGTAGAATCCTTTAAATTTAATCACAAAAATTATAGTTTTCGAGAGCTCTTATAGTGAGCTCAATTAAGGCCAAGTGGCCCATCAAAAAAAAATCAAGAACCAAAAAAAGCAGGATACAGAGAGAATTACAGAGGTATGGGACTGCAAAGACCAAAGACAGTACAGTAACCATCCTCAAGTACATAAAAGTTTGCTAGATACAGGATTGGAGAAGAACACTCCCTATGTACATAATGCAATATACAAGAAGTAACACAAGAAAAACAATCCAATGATAAAAAAGTTGAGCCCTGAACACTGACAGCAAAGGTAGTGGCATCATGGAAGAACAGACCACACACACAGATCTGTGAACAATGGCATGGGTGATAGTACCTTGAAAAAGATTAACAGATCAGCAGACTTTAACATTACTGTCAGACATATTTTGAAGACTTTATGAGAGTTCAGGGTAAAAACTCAGGTCTCACACTTAAAACAACTAACAGAGATAAAGACTGTGCACCCCAAAATAAAAAAATCCATATTTTTTTCCTCTACTGTTACTAAGATGATTATCCTTTAAGCTCTCATGAAAGCGTTATAAAGGCTGACCTAATCATATGAACACCTGACTGAACTAGATTAAAATTGGAACTTTCAAACCTCCAATTTTGACCTATCAAATAAAAACCGGCAAGTCTTGTGCATTTGCTTCAGAAAAGCACTGAAATGTGTCATAAAAGCCTCTTTTCTTCCACATAGCTTGAATTCACAGGCTAGGTAACTTCTCTCATGATTCTTCATCTTATAGAATTGTTTTGCTTGGAAAAGACCTTTAAGATCATGAAGTCCAGCTGTTAGCCCAGCACACTGCCAGGTACACCACTGAACCACGTCCCTACCTAAGCACCACATATACATGTCTTTAAAATACCTCCAGGTATGGTGAGTTGACCACTTCTGGGGGCAGCCTGTTCCAGTGCCTGACTACCCTTCCAGTAAAATTTTTTTTTCCTAATATCCAAGCTTAACCTCCCTTGGCACAAGGGACAAACTCCTTTCAGGTACTTGTAGAGAGAGCAATAAGGTTTCCCCTGAGCCTTCTTTTCTCCAGGATAAACAATCCGAGTTCCCTCAGATGCTCCTTGTAAAACTTCTGCTCTAGGCCCTTCACCAGCTTTGTTCCCCTTCTTTGGACATGCTCCAGCACCTCAATGTCCTTCTTGTAGTGAGCGGCCCAAAACTGAACACAAGGTGTCGCCTCACCAGTGCTAAGTACAGTGGGACAATCACTTGCCTGGTCCTGCTGGTCACACTATTTCTGATACAAGCCAGGATGCTGTTGGTCTTCTTGGCCACCTGGGCACACTGCTGGCTCATGTTCAGCTGGCTGTCGACCAACACCCCCAGGTCCTTTTCCACTGGGCAACTTTCCAGCCACTCGTCCCCAGGCTTTTAGAGTTGCATGGGGTCTTGTGACCCTACACTTAGCGTTGTTCAGTCTCACACAATTGGCCTCAGTCCATTGGTTCATGTATTGGAAAGGGTTAATAGTGATGAGTAATGGTGCATGTTTGAAACAGATAAGGAAAGCAGAACTTTGGGAGGAATTAATGGTCAAACAGATAAGAAAAGAAACAGAACCTTGGGAGGCACCTGGCATTTGTACAAGCCACAGCTATAGTTTGTTCAGTTCCCATGATTAGAGCATGGGCAGTGACTACACAGAAAGGACAAGGACAAGCCAAAGGACAAGGGAGGTAGAAGAAGACAGATGAAGTAACACTGGGGGTGGAGTGTCATGGACCCCAGACCAAATTGGTTGCACACGTGTTTGCCTCGTGATGCAACCTGGGCAGGATGACTTACAACACAGGTTGGCGCCCTGTGCCAGAACTCCGTCCCCCTGCCAAGAATATATAAACCGGGTATTTTCTTGAGGGCACTGGGTTAGTGCACTGCTAAGGTCAATGTTGCCTCCTTGGGGATGCCCATGTAAAGGGCTGCACCTGCCTCTTTGCACCACATAATGCTACACCTTGGACTGTGGGTCTTCATCTCTATTGGGTTGGTAGGTATGAACTGTAATGTGTACTACTGCTTTGGGCAGGGAGTTAGCTTAATAAATTGCATGTGCTTTGCTTATTTTTGTGTACTGCTGTCTCCCCATTTGAGCCACGCATGGAATACCTGACCCCACTCTAAAACAGTCCAGCATGTCCAGATCCCTCTGTCGATCCTTCTTACCCTCAGACAGATCAACACTGCTGCCCAACTTGGTGTCATATGCAGACTTACTGACGGTGCACTCAATCCCTTCATCCAGGCCATCAATAAAGATATTAAAGTGGCCTCAACACAGAGCTCTGGGGAACACCACTTGTGAACAGCCGCAAACTGGATTTAACTCCATTCAACACAACCCTTTGGGCCCAGCCAGCCAGCCAGTTTTTTACACAGTGAAGTGTATACTTGTCAAAGCCATGAGAAAGAAGTTCCATCATCCAATAAATGTCAAATAGTCAAGCAGAACCTACTTTCATAAAGCCATGCTAACTGGGCCTGATCACCTTGTTGCCCTGCACATGATATACGATAGCAGTCAAGACACTGCGGTCAGACTGAGAGGCCTGTAGTTCCATGGATCCTCCTTCCAGCCCTTCTTGTAGATGGGCATCACATTTGCTAACCTCCAGGGAACTGAGAACTCCCCAGCTAGCCAGGACTGCTGATAAATGATGGAAATTATCTTGGTGAGCACCTTCACCAGCTCCTTCAGTACTGTTGCGTGGATCCCATCCAGCCCCATAGATTTGTGTGTGCTTAAGTGGTGTAGCAGGCCACCAACTATTTCATTTGGATTATGGGGGCTGGGTTTTGCTCCCCATCCATGTCTTCCAGCTCAGGAAGCTGGGTACCCAGAGTAAAACTGGTCTTACTACTTAAGACTGAGGCAAAGCAAGCATTAAGCACCTCAGCCTTTTTCTGATCCTTATGTTTCCTTTGTCCTTTGGAGATAGTGCATCCTGGGGAGGGTGTGCGGAGTGTAACTGTGGAGGAAGAGATCTGAGGCAAGCTGGAGTTCCTATGGGGGACTGCAACAGGATAGTCTGAAAGAAATGTGTCATGAAAATAATTTCAGGGGAGCAGGAAAGGCAGACAACAAAGGAATTCTCCATCCACTCACCTAAAAAAAAGGAAAAACTTTAAATTATGTAGAAATTCCTTTCCTGTGAGTAAATGTGAATGAACAGAAATCAAGGAGGCAAAAGGCCTGGGAGAAGATGTTGTGGGTTATAGATACATTGTAATTGTACAAATTAAATTCCCTTCTCATTTTCAGAGGACAGCTAGTTAAGGGAAAAAAACATACTTAAAACTAAAGAAAATGGAAAAAAAAAAAAAAAGACAAAAAAAAAAAAGGCATGTCATATATTAGAAGCACAGCCTCCATAAGATAACTGGGAAACAGGAGAAAACCAGAAAAGATACTTAGAGCATAATGCATTAACCATTCCAAAACAGGCTACCAAAAACTGGAGAGAGACCACTTGGCATTTGTTCCTAGATGAATCCACAAATGTTGGAAAAAAGCCCAAATATGTCACTCCTGTGCACAATTACGCAGGATCGCAACTCTCTGACTACTCATCATGTCCTCAGTAACCTTTGTTATTTTTAACATTTCTTTCTAAGCAACCAGTTTTCACTGAAATTGTAAGAAAATGTAAGAAATGTGCCTTTGTTAGCTTCCCATATAGATAAAAAAGTCACTTACCTGGCTTCTTTCTGGCCTCTATGGAAGTAGTAAACAAATTTATCCATGCATTAACATTCAGATGTCCAAAGGCAACAGGTAAGCAAAGGAAGCAGGCAAATTCATTTACTCCCTATCTTGCTCCTTCAATAGGGAAATGCTAATGAAAACTAACAGATGTGCAGGCAACACTAATCACAGAATCTCTTGCTTTCCTTCCAGCACTATCTTCTCTGAATTTTATTGCCTAAATATTAAAGAATCCTTGAGAAGTAAAGCTACTCTAAGTAGTTAGGATTTTTAGTAGAAAGGCATCTTTCCTATTTGTTTCTTTGGATGCTTCCTTTTTAATGTATGTAAGGAATGAAAAGCTAAGAACTGTCTAGAAACGTAAACTTCTTATAAAAGGACACTGAATTTAGCGGCAACAATCACCATGGAAATCACTGTTGTAGAATAATCACAGGATCATCAGAGCTGTGAGAGTACCCCGCCTGTAGTCTCCACATACTTCAGGGACCCACACTCTCCTTTTCTCCCTTCACCAGTTCTTCCTGCCTTATTCAAGGACAGCATCTCCAAGAAGACCTGTTCAGCCTCCCTCTTGTTCCTTGTCTACCTGCTGGCTGCAAGAACCTTGAATTTTCAATAAACTGTTGACCTCCCTAACACCTGAGCAGGGTGGAGGTATAAATGTGTATGTATATCTGAGGGTGTGTTTTCACCACAAATTCTCTCTCTGTCTCTCTAACTTATCAATAAATCCTTACTGCATACAAATACAATTTGGCCAGTTATCTATCTTAGGCAACAAATCTGGCTAACATTTGTGACTGCAGCATTACTTCTGTTAATGTCTGCAGGTAAACAGTAGTGACATTAGCAGTTACAGAACTTGCATCAGAACTATTACGGAACACTATAGAACTATTTTACCATTATTCTGATTTCTTTCCAAAACATAAAATGTTAGTTCAGAGAAGTAAAACCTATGGTTAAGAAGGAGCACCTCACAATTTATGCAACACATTCCAAGTATGGTGAAGTCAAAATCAAGCTGATTCCATCTGACTGCATCATTTAGTGTGTTGCATTGTGCCAAGCACTGAAATTAAATGCAAATATCTATATTAATAATAGCATTATACTATTAAATGGTGTAACCCATAACATGATTATCTGGCAGGAGGTGCTACCAATTCATATAAGCTGTTCCATTTGTTGACAAATCATTTGCATTGGAAACAGACTTCCACTTCTGAAGTAAAGGTCTGGAAAAAATTTATGTAAAGCAGTATATGTTCCTTGTAACTGTCTTATCTTTCAAGGTTTCCTAATGACTCATTGCTAAATGGAGCTACTTTTAGGTGGTGAAATCTGATTGACAAGAATATTTGAAGTACACCATTTTCACAAAAAAAATCTTGATTTATTCTGCCTCCCCCAGAAGTCCCTGCTAAAAATGTAACTTCTTTTAAAAAAGTTTTTTAAAAAATAAAAACCTTTTATCTGCCTGAAATCCTACAAAAATTTGGCCTGGAATCTAAAATATACTTTCTATTTCTTGTTTGTAAAGGAATGTTACATCTTTAACCTAAATTAAAAGACTTTGAGATGCAAATTAAATATTCTCTTCAAATATATATTCACTTTTAATGGAAAAAATGTTAATGGAAAATTTCGATCTACTCTCCATTGACCTTAGTGGATTCAGTCTAATAAAGATTGCACTAGAAAACCCAAGAGGCATGTTCCAAGTGTCTCCTTAGTTATTTGGCACTTGGTCTGCAGTTTGGCTTCAAGAATTTTCATTTTCAAAATTTTCAGAATTTCTAAAACCACTTACTCTTGGAAACCACCTTCACCTAACTCAGTGGGACAGTTTGTATAGGACAAGACCATGTGAGTGAGGCACAGGAATATTAATTTGCTACTTCAGTGTTTTTTCATTGCAATAACCTTTATGCTATCTCTTCTGCATGGCTCACTTCCAAGGTCTGGGAAACACATATAAACAAATCCTCCTATATATATTTGATTTGTAGGCTCGGTATACTTCATCCTGTTTCACTCTACAAAAAACTCTAGAAACACAAGCAACTAAAAATGCTTCGTTACAGATTCTTAATTGGATTTCAATTCACTACTGCTTTCAAGTGGAAATACAACTTCCACATTCCACTGAGTCAACTAGTGAAAAAGTTATTCTTGCAGTTGTAAAGAATCCCTGCCTCCATTTATGCTGCTCTCTAACGAATGGAAGTTCCCCAACACAACTTTTCACTTTTCTTGACACTCCTCTGTGACATGAAAGAATGAGAAAAAAGGGGCAGTATTGTGTGATATTGCAGATAGGGAGAATATCTTCTGGTGCAGGTCTCTGGAGGTGACAGGCTCTTCAAGGGGGCACATGTTCTGATCACAGCTCAGCAATGTGATTACTTCCTACTGTGTAACAGGTATGGCTACTTCATCATTTCTGTCTGGCAAAAATAAGGTATCAGAGCAAGGGTTTGTCTGGGACACCACAGAACTAACACATGATGCAAAGGCACAGGAGAAGGAAAGAATGAGAAGCAAGTAAAATTAGATTGAGATAGGACACGTAATAAATGTGATAGTGACTAATGAGACAGATTGGACAAGACTCCGAATAAGCTAATACCTTGCTTATCTGAGCCTGTGGTGACCCAGCTTACTAAATGTGGGGAAGAAAAGTGCACAGGTGCCTAGAAATGCAGGAAAGTATTTATCAATAATGTTTTGTTTTCTCTTAGGATGAAAAATAAACTATATTTAGACTGAAAACTCTAGGCCTGACCTGATTAGATCTTTGTCTGGAGAGACCTCCAAAGTCTTTAACTGAGTTTCATTCAGGTTCCTGACACAGTCATCTTGGTTTTTCTGCATGGGTAAGTCATGGAAAGTGGAATCAATTATGTCTTTACATCAGGTTTAACTTAAACTGATTAAACTTGCATTTTCAACAAAAGAAATAAAACCCTAAAGTTGTACTACTTCCTCCTCATATGTAGAATGGTACATTCATATATAAGATTGCAAATTAGCAAATGATGGAGAGGGAATCTGGACAGACAACTATATTCTTTCCCTTTCCATATGGCCACCACATACTCATGTAGAAAATCATGACAGTATGTAATTTGTCGGTGAACAGAAACAGGAGGAGGAAAAGAGAAATTTGGTAGAAGCAGAACGTGCATCCTGTGGGCTGAAGAAACCACAACAAAAGCCTGCAGAGTAATGCTCTTCAGTGCATTAATTTCTGCTGCTTTCTTTACAGTTCTCTTCTAGTCCATCACAAGATAGAAGGAAAAGGGGTATGAGGTGTCTCAGAGACACCCTTATATACCTCCTTCATTTCAGCAGCAGTGAACTTAAGCCTCCAGGACCTGGCAGACCAGAAGATTGTAAACTATTATTGCCCTAAATTTCATTTGCTATTTAATAAATTTACAGAAACATATCTGGTTTTTGCGCTTGAAACACTGAGGTTTGATTTATTTTCTTGATGTTAAAGAAGATGAGAATGTAATATAGGGAAGACTGATGTTTCATTTTCACTCTCCTGGGTCTAACAGTTACCTTTTGAGTTCTACAATACTGCAGTCCCTAATGATACATTTGAGAACAAGACATCTGAATCCTTACAACATTCCACAGACAACAAACAGACTTTTATCAGAGCATCAGAATAATTCATGTATGTCATCTAAAAAGATAAGTGAAACTAACCTGGAAACTATTGTTGAAAACCACAAAGTTGCAACTAAGAAAACACAAAAGTACATTAAAGTAGTCAAAGTGTTCCTGAGTGATCTCATCTTTTTGTCAGTTGTGGCACTACCCAAGTTTCATTACAGGCAGTCATATTGGTATCTATGCTGCACTACACGCAGTTCTGCATGACATCCATTATCCTGGCAGCAGTAAGTTTCTTTTACATCTGTCATTTACAGTCATCATAGCATTCAGTATCAAGAAAGACAGAAAACTAAATCAGGTACCACATTCGTGCTACAGCAGTGAAAGACTGACACCAAACGATTGTATTGTGTACCTTTATGATTGGGTTGGGGGACACAAGAAACATTTTTACAACAATCAGTAGCAGCAGCACTGCCTTGGTGTTCACTAAGTACTTGCTGGGCCTGTTCCCACCCTGGTGGCAGACATCAGCCCCAAAATAAATTTTATTTTGTATCTGCAGGGCAGTGTACAACCAACTGAAACGAACTAGGCAGCTCCTGAAGTACCCAGGACATAAAGCTATGTCTCTCTGACACTGTCTATGCCTTGGCATGAAGCTACGTGAGAATGCAGAAGTGCAAATATAATGACTAACAGTCAAGAGCACTTTTGGGCACCACCTTAATCAAATGTTCTCTGTGTAGGAGGAGCCCGGGTAGGACACCTCCGGGTAGGACTCCAGCGCATTCAGCTGTTCTTCGGAATGCAAGCCCCACGTTATTCCAGGACTGGGACCAGCACTGTACAAAGAAAGGAAACCAGGCAGAGTGGGCTTAAGCAACTTCCTGGCGCTCTCGCCGGCCGGCAAGTGATGCGGAAGCAGGAGCAGCCTGTTTTGCAACCCCTGTGTTTCTAATCCTGCTGCCTTCCAGCCTGAGAGCGAGCTGAGGCTTCACGAAAGAACCCAGGGCTGCCACTGCAGCCTGTGACCCTTACGGCAGCTCCGGAACCACTGCCGGGCCACTCCCGCACCGCTGCCAGCGGGGCAGCCCCGCACAGGCCAGCAGGCGACCCGCCGCCCCGCCAGCGCTGCCAGCCTTCCTGAGGGCAGGCACCGCCCCGCCGCGGGAGGCAGCCCACCGCTGCGCGAGGAGGCCGGGAGCGGCGGGCAGGACCGCTATTCCCGGCCGGCTGTCCTGACCTTGCTGTGCCCCCGCCCGGCCCCGCAGAGCCGCAGCGGCCGCGCTCCCTTGCAGCCAGCGCTGCAGGAAGCGCAGCGGGCGGCGGGCGGAGGAAGCGCGGGGGCCGCGGAGGCACCGGGGCTCTGCACAGAGGGGTGAAGCAGCGGCCGCGGGTGCCTCCCGGCCGGCAGCTTCACCAGGCGAATTATCTGACTCTGCGTGGTCCTCGTCTTTGTTCTCTCCCGATTCTTTTGTCCCACGATACTGTCCCTCGGCTTACCTCTTGCCGCTTCCTGCAGGCGCCCAGGCGGAGGTGCAATACGAGCTCTGCGTGGTTCTCCGCCCGCGCCTCAGGGTCTAAGTCAGACCGCAGAAAGGTGGAAACAACTTTGTAAACTTTGTTTTGAGCACGGGTGGCATAATCGTAGAGGCTGGCTGCGCCCCAGGGGCGGGACAGCCACTCCGTCCAGCCCAGCCTCCTCTGTCCCGGCTCGGCTGCCCCACCCGGGAGGCCCCTGCGGCATCGCACCTGACGTTTGGGAGGAGCCGCTCGGGCCCTGCGGCAGGTCAGGTTGGAGAGCTACGGGAGGTCAGCGAGGCACTGCCTTCCTTGGTCCCTCTTGCAGCCAGGACTAGGTGGCCCATGGCTATCTAGGGTAAGGACTGTCTAGGTAAGAGTTGTAATCTCTGTAACCTGAACGACACAGGGCAGGTGAATTTGGAGTGGTGGAGGAACACTCATCCGCAGCAAGGTCTTGAAGTGGCGACCAATTAAAGTGGACCAACTAGGATCTTCCATGCCTTGTCATTTCAAACTGCCCCAAGTCTAGTTGCATGTGTACAGAAGATGGCAACAGGAGACAGGATTGATTTCACATTTATTTGAATCAGAGATTTCACTTAGCTCCAAGTATATTTTGAAAAATGTGTCGATATCTCCATCTGGGACCAGGGTCTCTAAATAGTCCCCCAGGAAGAGAAAAAACCTGAACATAGTTCTCGTCACTGTAAGATCTCCCAACTGCAGAAGAGCTCCTAGGGCTTCTAGGCTTCATCTGTCTCTTCTTGATCAGGTGATATGGTAGCAGACATCTATTATGACATCAACTGCATTGGTCTGTTCTCTGGTCCTTACCCAGACTCTCCATGGGTTCATCAGCTGTCCCATGGTAAAACTCCATTGTACCCAAGGCATTCCTTTTCACAGTGTACAAGCCCTCCTAGTTGCCTTCTCACCCTGTCTTTCCCG